>NC_059329.1:22831250-23147500 GCF_018350155.1 Leopardus geoffroyi
GTCATAAATGGCTGGATTTACTTTTTTAGGGTTGAGACATATTCCATTGGATATATTTTGTAAAAGTTTATTTATTTATTTTTGAGGGAGAGAGTGTGTGTGTGGGGGGGGAGGGGCACAGAGTGAGGGAGAGAGAGAATCCAAAGCAGGATCCACGCTGTCAGCGCAGAGCCCGACGCGGGGCTCCATCTCATGAACTGAATAAATGAGTTCATGAACTGTGAGATCATGACCTGAGCCGAAATCAAGTCAGACACTTAATGGACCGAGCCACCCAGGAGCCCCTCCATCGTATATGGTAGACACTTAGGATGTTCCCATATCTCAGTGATTGTGAATAATGCTGCAATAAACATGAGGATGCAGATATATCACCAAGATACTGATTTCACTTTCTTTGGATATGTATCCAGATGTGAGGTTTATTTTTAAATAGCCACATGCGGCTAGGGACTATCATATTGGACCACAGAGCTCAGAATGTTCAAGCATCAACGAGCAGGACCAGGTAGAGGGATTTTTCTACATTGAGAGGGAGTTGACACTTAGATGATCTCTAAGGTATTTTCAATATTTGAGTGCTAATGATTCTGCAGCTCTAGGAGGAGTGGAATTGTGAAGAGGTGCCTTTTCTTTTTTATTATGTCTGGAGGGGTTTCCTGGCACAGCTCAGAGATCAAAGGCAAGAGGAATTGGGACTGAGTTTGGAGCTTGGGGATGGGGAGATATTCTTGCTATAGGAAATGTCTTTTGGAAGAGGCTTGGATGCAAGAGAGAGAGAGAGAGAGAGAGAGAGAAGATATGGCCAGAGAAGACAAGCAGACCGGTGACCCTTAAAGAATTCACCCAGGTCTGCCCTCCCCTTCTGCCGTCAGCCTGAGAATATCCCCCGTCCACCCCTGGTTGGTCGGAGACTCCTTTGGGCCCTTTTCAGCTCCCCAGGCACCTGCCCCCTTACCTCCTGGCTCAGAACAATCTCCTCTTTGATTGCTGGCTCAGGCCCTGCTGACAGGTCAGGTCATATGTACCTAATCAGGAGGAGCTGGGGCCTGAGGGATGATAAACAGGGCTTCTCATTTCAATAAAGTTTGTGCAGAATATTGGAAACAGCTGTGGGCCTTGGCTGGTGGTGTCAGAGCCCGTGGGGGCCTGGTGTTTGTGGGAGGAGGGTTGAAATCGGGAAACATAGGGGCGGGAGTTGAAAGGGTGCTTTGCCACCCAAAGGCGGAGAAAGCCAGTGAGCCTAGTTCAATTGCCAGCTCCTGCTGGAATCCCAGGCTTTGTGGAGCGTGGAGAGCACTCTGGAATCAGAGGACTGAGGTCATAGCCAGGCAGGTCTGGATTACCCTGGAGGTCTTTACTTACATTTATGTAAATATGTCGTTTATTTTACAAATTCTACGTAGATTTCTCCGCAAGCTGCTTTTCTCACCTAACATCGCAAAAATCCCTCTAAATGTATTCTTTTTCTTAAATTGTGGTAAAAATATAAAATGTACCACCTTAATCATTTTTAAGGGTACAGTTCACTGATGCTAAGGGTATTCACACTGTCGTGCAGCCAGCCTCCACAAATTTTTCACCTTGCAAAATTGAAACTCTGTGCCCATGAAACACCAACTCCCCATTCCCCCCTCACCCGAGCTCCTGGCGACCACTTTTCTTTCCGTTTCTCCGAGTCTGACTACGTTAGAGGTATGGAAAGTAGAATCATACAGCATTTGTCTTTTTGTAATTTACTCTTTTTAATAGTTGCAGAACATTACGGTATATGGACCTATGTGTATCATTCAACGATTACCCGTACTGTACTTTTGTCACTGCAAAAAAAAAAGCTTTGAAATTTTTTAATGCATATCCTTGAATGCTGGAGTTTGCTGCCTTTCTCTTTCTTGTTTCTTCCCTTCCTTCCTTCTTTCCTTCTTTCCTTCCTTCTTTCCTTCTTTCCTCCCTTCATTTCTTTCTTTCTTTCTTCCCTCGCTCCCTCCTTTCTTCCTTCCTTTTCTTCATTCATTTTCTGTAGGATAAATGACCAGAAATGACATGTCATGACATATGAAATAACCCATAACTGGGTCAAAGAGATGCCTATTTAAAAAAAATTTTTTTTAATGTTTGTTTATTTTTGAGAGAGAGAGATATGAGTGCGAACAGGGAGGGGCAGAGAGAGAGAGGGAGACACAGAATCCGAAGCAGGCTCCAGGCTCCGAGCTGTCAGCACAGAGCCCGACGTGGGGCTCAAACCCATAAACCGAGAGATCATGACCTGAGCTGAAGTTGGACGCTTAAACGACCGAACCACCCAGGCGCCTCAAGAGATGCATATTTTTAGCTTTCATACATGTTACTAGATCCCTTTCTCAGAAGTCCGGGTAACTCCCATCTCCACACCTGGGACTGCGAGTTGCTTCCCCCACATCTCCTCCAGTGCTGGCTCTCCTCACTCTAAGGTTTGCCATTCTGACAAAGGAAAAGTGAAGTCGTGCTTTTAAAATGTGTATTTCTTGGGGCACCTGGGTGGCTGGCTCAGTCGGTTGAGCGTCCGACTTTGGCTCAGGTCATGACCTCGCAGTTCCTGAGTTCTAGCCCCGCGTCGGGCTCTGTGCTGACGGCTAGGAGCCTGGAGCCTGCTTCCAATTCTGTGTCTCCCTCTCTCTCTGCCATTCCCCTGCTCACACTCTGTCTCTCTCTCTCTCTCAAGAACAAACATTAAAAAAATTTTTTTTATGTAATAAAAATAAAATGTGCGTTTCTCTATTAGTGAGGTTATGCATCTTTCCCTGAATGCACTGACCATCTCTGATACAAATACAAATGTATTCGTATGTTTTGTCCATTTTCCTGCTGGCCTATTTCTCTTCCTCATTTTGCCTCAGAGCTCTTTGCCACAGATGTCAAACCTCTATAGGTAGTAGATGTTGAAATTTTGTCTCCAGTCTGTAATGTCTTTTGTCTCTGTATATGTGATCTTTTATCCTTTGAAAATTAAAAAAAAAAAAAAAAGTATGTCTACCTTTTCCCCTCTAGCTTCTGGATTTTCCATTTTGTTTGGAAAAATCTCCTTATGGGCACTTGGGTGGCTCAGTCGGTTGAGCGTCCGACTTCGGCCCAGGTCATGATGTCGCGGTCCGTGAGTTCGAGCCCCGAGGTCAGGCTCTGTGCTGACAGCTCGAGCCTGGAGCCTGCTTCGGATTCTGTGCCTCCCTCTCTCTCTGCCCCAACCCACTCGCATTCTGTCTCTGTCTCTCTCAAAAATTAATAAACATTAAAAATAAATAAATAAAAAATCTCCTCAAACCATAGATTGTATGAACATTCTTCTAATGTTTTCCTCGTTAAATTGTTTTAAGCAGTGTTTAAAACTGTTTTAAATAGTTCCTTATGAAATTGTTTAAATGTGAAAAACAGCATATAAGTGGTTTGAAATGTTTAAATTTAAATACATTTAAATCTTTCACCTATTTGAAATTTAGTTTTAATAACACGTGAGGTAGAGGGACAAACCCTATTCTGTTTTTCTCAAAGAGCCAGTGGGGCCTACGCAATCGATCAAATAAACTATCCTTGTCTCCACTGGTTTAAAATACCACTTTTATTGTGTATTATCCATACGTACTGGGGTATATTTCTGGACTTGGTTCTATTTCTGTCCCATGAATCTGTTTATCTTGTCCTTTCGCCTTACCATATGATTTGGTCAAAGTGATTTGTAGTCCATTTTCATAGGCCCCTCTTACCTAAATATTTCTTCATTACTGTTGTTTTCATCATTACGGTTATACAAATTCCTTGCAGCTGTCAGAGCCTGGGAACGTCGGGAACTTTTCAAGACAAGCCAGAGTAAGTCCGGGAAGGCCTGCCCATGTGCACTCTCAGGAATCAACCACAGCAGAGGCCAGACGATATTAGATCTCCCGTGTGCTCGGCACTGCTCTTTTCAGTAAAGCCGGGGCTGGAAGACCAGAACTTCCCCACCTTGCGGTGACGAATACTTGAAATTTCTGGCTTCTCAGCCCCAGCCCCGTCCTCTGTACACCGCTTTGTGAAGGTGGCCTCGGGCCCTGTGAGTCCCGTCTCTGCTTGGCCAGCTGTTCCCAGTTGGATCCTTGTGACCAGAGCCACTAGAGGGAAGGCTGCAGGCTGGAGGAGGAAGGGTGACCGCCTGCCTTCCCGTTTGTGCCCGTGTGTTCCCTGCAAGAGGCACCCCAACCTTCCCCCCTCACCCCGCAGCAGGCCCATCCCGGAGCAGCAGCTGAATCCAGCTTGCCATGTCTCTAGTACTTCAAGCTTCACCATACGCTACGCACCCCACACGCCAGCTCCAGAGACCCGGCCCTCACAGGCAGGTGCCTCTTCCTCAGAGGTCTGGGCGCAAGCCCAGGGGTCCGTCCTTCCTTCCTTCCGGCTGAGAGCCTCCTCCCCAGGGCTCTGGGTCCCTCCTCAAAATGTCTAAGGGTTAGCGATTGCAGCCTCTTCCTCTGGTTTCCCCAGCCCAGGCGGTGGCAGCCTCTCCGGCCACTGCCGAGACCTCCGTGACACCTGAGCATTTCTCTTGTCGCCCTTTCGTTACCTCGTGAGCAGCGTTATGTCTAGTTATCAATTCTTTATCCTTTTTTCAACTAACTTGTGTGGTTTTGGTCTCCTGATGGGCCCCCGCCTGACGCAGGTAATGGGGGATCAGAGTTTTCTGGGGGCTGAGGGCTGCTTCTCCTGGCCACCCTGCAGAGAGCTCTCCTCCCCCCTCCATTCCCAGAATTATTTGGCTGCTGGTTGTCAAGGAGACGACTGACAATTTCCAGTTGCCAAGACTCCCCCAGGAGTTCTACGGAGACATTCTGGAAACTCCCTACCCCTTCCTGCTCCCCAGCCAGGGAACTTGGAGAATCTAGCCAGGTTGGGGGGGGGGGGGGAGGGCAGGGCATGGGATGGGGTGTGGGGAGCAGACCAGGCCTACAGATAGAAAGAGAGACAAGTGGTTTCCTTGGGCCCTGGCTTCGTCCACAGACCTCAAGTGCCTGGCCCGCTCCCCCAGCCTGGTCCCGACAGATACCCACTGGTCCAGACAAGGCTGAGTTCTCCAGTCGGGGCCTCAACCAGAGACACCTGCCCTCACGCCATCACTCCAGGCATGGTGGGAGCCCCATTGCCAGCTGCAGCAGGGAAGAGCCCAGAACCTTTCCCGGGGAGGAGCCTCAGCCATTCCTGAGTTCCTGTCACTGAAGCGGGGAGTAGCACACATTGGCACCTAGTGTCACGCCCTGGCTCCAGTCTGTTTCATAATACTAACAGAGGCAACATAATAATAATAGCAGTGAGGTGGGTGTGGACCTCACTGCATTAAAATCAAATAAAGTTGCCTCCATTACCGGGCCCCTTCCCCCTTCCCCCCAGAGCCCCACCAAGATCTGTGAGGCTTACAAGGTACCGAAAATAGGGAGACGCTTATAACCCTGGGTCCATCATGGTTGCTACTGACCTTCCCATTGGCCAAGGCTTCACGGGACTTTCCATTTCTCTGCCCTTTATGGGTCAGGGGCCTGGCCTTTGGAGGTTCATCCTCTCTTGGGGACCCAGTGACCTCTGATCCATCCCCAAACTCAAGGAAGTCTCCTTAACTGCCAACAGAGGCACTCTCCTTTCTCCTCCTTACCACTTCCACAGAGAACACCTAACACAACTTTTCAGTGACTCCGTGCTTCCAAAAGAAAATAAAAAATGCTGACTCTGATGTCAAGCAGGTTTTGCATCTGCCCTATAAAAATCCTCATGGCAAAGTAGAACTAAAGACCTGCTTTATTTTTGCAGAAAAATAAACTGAAGACATCATTCCATCTCATCCCTGAATGTCTTAGCATTCATCTAAGAAAAGTAGGAACATTGCCTTCCATAATCACAAAACTAGTATCTCACAAAACCGAATTAACAACATTTTTCTTGTGGCGTATGCTGAAGAATCAGCCTCGTGTACGGAAAAGGACTGAGCTCTGGAGCGGGGACGTAACATGCTTGGTGTCACTCTGCCAGAGGGCCACAGAGCCGGGATCTGAACACCCGCCTGGTTCCAAGCTCTGCTCTGTCCACACCCCCATGCGTTTGCACAGCGGTTCCTGCTTCTCGCCGTCCTCTCCGACGCACCCGCTCCTCCAGCTCTTATGACAACCCTGAGAAGCCGCTGGGCCGGCACGACAACCCCATTTTTAACTGATGAGGAAACAGAGGCCCAGAGAGACAGAGTATCCCACCCACAGTGGCGTGGGAGGGCTGGCTGTGAAAGTCTCGGGAACGGTACAGCCGATGGAAGGAGGGCTGGCTACCAGGCAGAGCTGGCACAGGGAACAGGCCTGCCTCCCGTCCCCCAAAGGGGGCACTAGCCACCACAGTCACACCTCAGCTTAGTCCTCCCCTGCCTTCCTCTCCTGATCCGTTGGTCTCCCTTTCCTCACCCCTCTATCTAGGGCCTCGTTCATTTCCTCTCCGGTCTCCAAAGGGCAATTAACAAAGTGACTAAGCGGTGACCCCTGCAGGGCCCTCTGTCCCTCTTGCCCTCCCCCTCCTCCTCTCAGCCAGGAACACAGCGGGAGCCACCACCACTGCGGAGCCTCTGGCCCATTTCCTCTCCAGCCCTCAGCTCATCTCCTGCTGGGGTCCCCGAGGGCCTATGGCTGGCCTCTGACAAGGCACACATGGACACATGTGGAAAAGCCATTTTTTTTTTTCCAGGAGCATCTGCTTCCTCTGCTCCAGTCCAGCTGTCCCTATCCTTCCACATTCTGTTCAGGTTTCAGAATCAGGGTTCAAAATGGTCGCAACAGCCTGGAGAAGTCTGACGTGCCGCTGCCCACAGTGAGGCAGAAGTTTCCCAGAAAGTGAGGCAGCGGCCAGGAACCGCGAGCGCGTGTTGTAGCCGGACCACTACTTTGGCCAAAGACCCCAGCGAGCCCCGTGGAGCCACCATCTCCTCTCAGAATACTGAGTTCTGTCCAGGCTTCCTCCTGGGCCTAGGTGAGGACCCAAGAACACAGAAATAAATGTTAGCTGGATGGATCGGCAAAACTGTAACACAGTTTGTAACCGAGAGGGATTTTGAGTCTTCTTGTCAGAGAGAAAAGGAACCCAGCAGTTCCACGGGCTTCTGGCCCGCCCTGAGGGGACCGTCTCAGGTGGGGACAAACTGGAAAGTGCTCAAAGGTCATGGAGCTACAAGGAGAATGGGGGATCGATTCATCGGGGGAAAAAAGTAGAGGGAATCTGAGCCCATTGGTAAAATGTGGATAGCAGTACTATCTCATGGAGTGTTGAAAACACCCAGCCCATGCAGCACATTCCTGGCGATAAATGGTATTATTATTTAGGTAGAGAATACAAGGACTGGACATGCTGTTTTCAAATTCTGAATGACTTTCATTTGGAAGAGGGATAGGAGTAATTTTGCGAAGTTTCGGGGGAAGAGCTCAACCCTGACAATAGCAGCGTCAGGAAGGCAGATTCTAGTTCACCCGAAACAGAAAGAGGGCAAGAATGAACGTTTATTGAGTGTATACTATGTGCTAGGGGCTTACAAGGTGCTTGGTATGTGTGGTCGCATCTTATCTGTCCAATAACTTGAAAAAATAGTCATTATGGGGCGCCTGGGTGGCTCAGTCGGTTAAGCAACCAACTTCAGCTCAGGTCACGATCTCGCAGTCCGTGGGTTCGAGCCCTGCGTCGGGCTCTGGGCTGATGGCTCAGAGCCTGGAGCCTGCTTCCGATTCTGTGTCTCCCTCTCTCTCTGCCCTTCCCCCGTTCATGCTCTGTCTCTCTCTGTCTCAAAAATAAATAAAACGTTAAAAAAAATTTATAAAAAAAAAAAAAGAAAAAGAAAAAGTAGTCATTATCATGGTCATTTTAAAGATGAGGACAAGGAAGTTCAGGGTATGTTGCTTGCCCGGGGTCATACAGCTACTGCAATGCCCACCCAAAGTTGGCCAATAGAAGGGGCTGAAGGGCCATCTCTCCAGAAGGCTACTGGAGGCCTCCTCTGCCTTAAGGTGGGTCTCACTGACCCATTCAGAGCCCTCAGCCCTGGTTCTCCAAACTTTCAGCTCAAACAAGTCAAGAGTCTGGATCCCCAAGTCCATCCTTGTTACCCTCTGAGTTGAGCCAAGAGAACACTCCCGAGTTGGCCCCTCATCGCTCCTGTCTCTAGACCACCCCTTCCTCCTCCCTCCAGGATCTCGCAAAGCAATGACGCAGGTGCTGATGTGAGCCCTTGGGACCCAGGAAGGTTGTCGATGGAAGCCCCACAGTGAGGGGCCCTGCAAAGGACCTGGGCAGGAGGGGAGGATGCGAAGCAGGCACCGAAACACGGGGAGCCTACAGCCTCACCTGCCCCAGAGCCTGGGTACTGAGCATGCCCAGAGCAAAAGCACAGTACCAGGTTACCCTGGCTTGGCTGATGCTCTTTGGGAAAGAGGGGAAAAGAGACAGGAAGGTGCCCTGCCATCGGTAGCACGATGCCTAGCACTTAGTAGATGTTCAAGAAATGTTTGTTGAGTTAATTGTTGACTTTCTTCAGTTCAAGGGGCATAAATAATTTTAATAGACAGGCGCTATATATGCATAAGACCATTTATTTTTCTCAAGGAAACAATTATATAAATGAAACTGAGGCTCAGAGGGGTTAGTTACATGCCAAGTTCACACGATAATGAAGAGGCAAAGCTGTATTCTGACCACTGCACTTTGTTGGGCACAGGAGCCTCTCCTGGCCCCTGTGCTCCTATAGCATCCGAGACAGGAGCCCTAGACCTGCTCGCCCATTCTGGTCATGCCTCCTCTTCCCTTCCAGACAGGACTGTAGCTCTGCCCTGGGTGGGTGGGTGGGGGCTGGGGGCGGTCAATTTTTAGGTGTCAACTTCACAGAGCCACGGTGTGACAGATATTTGATCAAACATTATTCTGTGTGTGTCTGTGAGGGTGTTTTCTGGATGCGATTCACATTTGAATGAGTGGACTGAGTCAAGCAGATTGCCCCCCAACCCCACCATGTGGGTGGGCCTCATCCAATCAGTTGAAAGCCTGGGTGGAACACAAAGGTGGACCTTCCCCCCAAATAAGAGAGAACTCTTCCTGTCTGACTGCTTTGAGGTAGGGCATCAATCTTCTTCTGCCCTTGGACTTGGACTGAAGCATCAGCCTTTCTTGGGTCTCGAGCTTTCCAGTCTTCAACCTGGAACTCACACCATAGGCTCTCCTGGGCCTCCAGCTTGCTGACTACAGATCTGGGGAGTTGTCCACCCCCGTAATCATGTGAGCTAACTTCTTAAAAGAAATCTCTTTCTCGGGGCACCTGAGTGGCTCAGTTGGTTAAGCACTGGACTTCAGCTCAGTCATGATCTCACGGTTTGTTCGTTGGAGCCCCACATTGGGCTCTGTGCTGACAGCTCAGAGCCTGGAGCCTGTTTCGGATTCTGTGTCTCCCTCTCTCTCTGCCCCTCTCCCCCACTTGCACTCTGTCTCTCTCTCTCAAAAATAAATAAACATTAAAAAAAATTAAAAAAAAAAAAAGAAATCTCTTTCTCTGTAGACACACACATCCTATTGGTTCTGTTTCTCTGGAGAATCCTAATACACCTTCTTCCCTGACTCTCCCTTCCAGAATCTCCCTCACTAAGGAGGCAGAGTGGGTTGGGGAGCACTGCCCACATCTTCTGTGATCTTTTTTTTTAGTTTTATTTTTTATTTTTTAAAATTTAAATCCAAATTAGCATATAGTGCAACAATGATTTCAGGAGTAGATTCCTTAGTGCCCCTTACCCGTTTAGCCCATCCCCCCCTCCCACAACCCCTCCAGTAACCCTCAGTTTGTTCTCCATATTTATGAGTCTCTTCTGTTTTGTCCCCCTCACTGCTTTTATATTATTTTTGTTTCCCTTCCCTTATGTTCATCTGTTTTGTCTCTTAAAGTCCTCATATGAGTGAAGTCATATGATTTTTGTCTTTCTCTGACTAATTTCACTTAGCATCACACCCTCCAGTTCCATCCACGTAGTTGCAAATGGCAAGATTTCATTCTTTTTGATTGTCGAGTGATACTCCATTGTATATATATATATATACCACATCTTCATTATCCATTTATCCATTGATGGACATGTGGGCTCTTTCCATACTTTGGCTATTGTTGATAGTGCTGCTATAAACATGGGGGTGCATGGGGGTGCTTCGAAACAGCACACCTGTATCCCTTGGATAAATACCTAGTAGTGCAATTGCTGGGTCGTAAAGTAGTTCTATGTTTAGTTTTTTGAGGAACCTCCATACTGTTTTCCAGACTGGCTGCACCAGCTTGCATTCCCAACATCTTCTGTGATCTTGATGGCTCTGGGTGAGAAAAGGCTGGCCGCAGGGGCCAATTCCACACGCGGAAGAGGAACTTCTGGCTAACTTCAAGGCCAGCACAAATTCTTGCTGCAAGATCAAATATCCTTTAAGGTTTCCTGACTCATTCTGCCTGGATGCTCATGTTTTCTCTAAAGACAGGGGCTGTGGCCATCTTGAGGCAGACAGCAATGCCAGATCCCAAAGAATTTCTTTTGCTCCCAAAGGAACATTAAGATATTCCCAGTTTGGGGTGGGGGGGGTGGTCAAGAGGAGTGAGCCATACGGACTGGTGAGTAGTGTCAGGAAAACATGTCGTCCCTGCTTTGTGGGAGCCCGACTCCCAGGGACCCTCCGTCATTCTGTTCAAAGCCCAGTTAGGAGGGAATAGAGGCTCATGACCCAAAGGAGGGTGTGGAAGGACCTTGGCCATGACTGAATGAAAGTGGGACAGGGGTCTGTCCACTAGCCTGGGGCAAGTGAGAAGCCGAGAGTGCCCCGGTGAGCACCTCGGAGCCCAGGAGGAGCCTGTGGGGCACTCAGCTCTGACGGCTTCTGTCCCAGCTGAGCCCTGATGAACCTGACACCAGATACCCCATCCCACTGGGGTCCGGGAATCTCACCCTATCCCTCACCCTGCACCAGAAGACCGAAAACTGACCTCATGTCAGGCTGTCTGGCAGAGACAGCTATGCCACAGGAAAGCTGGTCCATGCTTCATAGATCAGATCCAGCTGGGAGCGCGAAGGACAGCACCAACTACACGCTGGGCGCCTGACCCAAGTATTTGCGTGCCTGTGTACGTGGATAGTTTGATGAACTGTAACCCCCACCCAAGTCAAGAAATAGGACTTTACTAGCACCCGAGAAGTCCCTCCGTATGTGAATATAAGGTTTTTATCTGATATTCACAATAGCCTTAGAAAAAATGTGTTATTATCCCACTTTATCTGTGAAGAAACTAAAGCTCAGAGAGGTTCAGAAATTTCCAGAAGTGTCATAGCTCGACAGTCAAACCCAAACTTTGGCGTTGTGTTGGACTCCTGAGCTCCTTCCAGCCCTCTACCAGCTTCTCCCAACAAAACAGGAGGAAAACACTAGGGGGGACGAAAGGCATTCAATGACGTGTTTTGATGTCCTTGTCCCTGAGGTCCGGAGGGCTGCATACGGGGGGCTTGTGCCGGGCAGGTGCTTGCACTTGATGTGGTTGGGCTGTTCTCAAATTTATGCTCAGCGACTCTCTAACGTTATACTCTCATTGAAATGGAAATGCCAGGGGAGCTCAGGGCTGTCCCCGAGGTGTGTGCCCCAGCTAGGTCTCGCCCTCCCATCTCTGCATTATGGATGGAGTGAATCATCTGGTAAATAATTCACTTGTCATTGGGACAGTGAGGGTAACAGGAGAGCGGGATGGTGGTGTCGGAAGGCTGAGGTTGGCCACCCGAGCCAGACCCCCAATCCTTCCAGGGCTGGGCTTTGCTCTGGAGAGAGAGCTCCCGAGAGTCAGGCAGGAGCCCCACATGGACAGCCACCCAGGGAGATGAGACCATGGTGCGTCAGAGGGCTCTGCACAAACCGCTCAGTCTCCTGCTGCTGACACCCCTCTGCCTTCTGCATCGAGGGGCCTCGGGTGAGTGATACTCGGACCTGATACTCCCATCCTGTTACTTCTTCCCTTTCTTCTTTGGGATCCCCCCTTTTACACTTTTGTGGCCATTCTGCCAAGTCCATCCACTTTGTTCATCTGCTAGGCCTTAACCAGCTCTCCCTGAGCGACCGCTATGTGCCAGGAGTGGGGGAGGCAGGGCCGGAACACCTTCAGAAGCCTGGGGTTATCCTGAGGGCCACTGGCGGGTTGTAAGCATGGAGTGACATGGTCCGATCTGGGCTTCCAAACGTTCCCCCCGCCCCCCGCTCTATTTTTTAATTTTTTAAATGTTTGTTTATTTTTGAGAGAGACAGACCATGAGCTGGGAGGGGCAGAGAGAGGGGGAGTCACAGAATCCAAAGCAGGCTCCAGGCTCTGAGCTGTCAGCAGAGAGCCGGATGCGAGTCTCGAACTCACAGACCACGAGACCGTGACCTGAGCCAGACGCTTAACTAACTGAGCCACCCAGGCACACCCCCCTCCCCAAACATTCCCTTCAAGACAGATGGTTTCCTGGGAGCTGAGAGCATCTGGAGATAGGCTAGGTGAGAGATGCTGGTGGCTGGGGCCACAGCAGTGTCCCCAGGGTTGGGAAGAACCAGTTTCTGGGTTGTTTTTGCTTCTTGCTCGAGGGAAGAGCAGAATTTGGCCCTTGATCCCTTCCCTCCAGCTCCGTGCCTGTCTTCTCTTCTGCCTGGAGAAGTTGGCAGCTGTGGAAAGAGTCTGAGATTGGGAGCCAGGCTCCAATCCCAGCTCCACCACCTGCCATGTGGTTTTAGACCGTGATTTCGTGCTTCAGAGTCTCAGCGGATGCTATTATCGTTACAGGCAAGGTCAGCAGATATTCTGTGCCTTGCTTGTCTTCTGAGGTGCTGTCATCATCCACACGTGCCAAAGCCCAGCACAGTATCATTATTTGGCCATAGGAGACAGGAGAACATGGTCCTCAGGCAGATGCTGGGGCTCCATACTAGGTCCTGATCAGAAAAAAAAACACCCGTTGACAGCCTTACTCTGTGATGGCTGTTTAATGTCAGACTCCCTGATAGACTGAAAAGATCCATGAGAACCGGGTTGGGGCAGCTCATCTGTCCTTGTAACCCTGGTGCCTGGTACAGAGCAGGTACTCTGTAGTTAGCAGTTGATGCATACGTGCTGGATGGGCTGATGGCAGGCTGGGGTCATCTTCCCTTTGCCGTAGTGGGTCTGGAATCTCCCTGGAATCTTTACACAGAGACCCCCACAGCCTCGATTACCAGTGGCCGTGTAGATCTCCCATCTCGGGCTGATCATCAGACTGACTTCTAGATGCTTGTTAAAAATACAGATTCCTGGGCCCTGATGCCTGGGGATTCTGAGTCGGTGTTCTGAGATGAGGCCCAGGAATATGTATTTTTATCAGTCTTCCACAGTGGTCTGCCGGCACCTGGGGATGGGAACCTCAGCTCCAGTCTGTTCCCTGATCTCAGGCAAGGACTCCCCCAGGCTGCCTGCTCTGGCACGGCCCGACAGGAAACTCCAAAGCTCCCTCAGACACTGTCGCTTCCCCACTAACTCCAAGGAGGAGAAGGAGGAAGGGCCAGAGGAGGGGAGGGAGGAGAGCCCAACACAGCCCAGATGTCCTGAATTCCCACTCTGTCTGTAGGGCAGCCCCACTTGACACGCAGAGCCCCTGACGAGGAGGCCACAGCCATTCAAGGAGTGCGGGGCGGCTCTGTGGAGCTGGCCTGTGGCTCTGGGCCCGCCCCCTGGTGGTCTTCTGGAGCTTCACTCCCCTGGGCTCGCTGATTCCCCGACCTGTGGCTGTCACCAATGGAGCAGAGTCCAAGGTGGAGGCCGGGGCCTCCACGCTGGGGGCCGTGAGTCTTTGGAACAGCAGCCTGGTGCTTCAGGAGCTGCGAGAGGGCGCCCGTGGCCACTTCCTGTGCCAGGCCCTGCACGCGGCCGGTGGCCAGCTCCACACCACCTACTCCTACCTCACTCTGGCCGTGCTGGGTGAGGAGTCTAGCTGGGACGGGTGACCTGGGTTGCTCTGCATGCCGTTTAGCCTCTATTTGCATCTGCTTCTCATTGCATTGGGGCGGGCCCCGGTTCCACCGGTCCTTGCCTCCCGGGGGGGCGAGAAAACCTGGGGTCCTAGGAAAGGGATGGTCAGGGCCCCATGGGCAGGCCAACCCCCAGCCAGCAAGGGCTGAGCCATGAGACACAGCCGGGCATGGCCTGGGTCTGCGATAAACACAAGGCCTCTCCTTCCCCTGGCCAGTGCCCGTATCAAAGCCTCAGGTGAGACTGAGTGACCCATCCCCAGTGGAGGGGACCTCCGTGGTGGCCACATGTGCGGTACGGGAGGGCACAGAGCCTGTGACTTTTGCCTGGAGACATCAGGCACCTCGAGGCCCTGAGGAGGACCTGGTAGAGGTCACAGGGCAACTGCTTCAGCTGGACCCAGTCAACAGGACGCACCTGGGCTGGTACGCGTGCAGCGCCCGCAACGCCGTCAACCGGCTGAGCAGTGATGGAAACTTCCTTGATGTCGTCTGTGAGTCAGATTGGTGGGGGGGGGGGGGGGGGGGGGGGCACGTGGTCTTAACTCTGCCTCCTGCCACACCTCAGGGCCCCCAGGAGGGCCACGGCCCTCTGAGAGGCTCCGGAAGGCAAGAACATCAGGGCACTGGGCCCGCTGGTACAAAATACAGGTCTAGGACAGGGGTTTTAACCTTTTCAAGCTCGTGGGCCCCTCTTCCCAGGAAAATGGGCATACGTTCAGAGTCACAATTTTACGCATATTTACGGTAAAGGGGATGGCCCACAGAGCCTGCCTTTGGGCTGAACCTGAAGGTCTCTCGGGACCAACTGAACCCTGAGGAAACAGGGAGGAGGGACACAATAGGGAGAGAGGGCAGCAAGTTGGTCCAAGTTGGTCCAAGTTGGACCAAGTCAAAGGCCAACAGTCCCAGTCCCAAGAAGCCCCTCCATCTTGGGCAAACTGGGAAGGTTGGCACCCCCTCCTGCCTAGCCAACTCTTGTCATACCCCAAACTCAGTCCCTCAGGGAAGCCTCCCACAGCCTAGGGTGATTGCCTCCATGGACCCTGAACACCTACACTGGACGGTGCCTATGGCCCGCAGACTCTGAGCTCCTCGGGGGCCTAGCCCAGTGGTTGACATAGAAGGTCCATAGTACAAGCTTTTTGGTGAGTTCGGTGACGATTACATGAGTGAGTCAGGGAATGAAGACTGGAGAGATGTGACGAGTCTTCCTTGCCCCCCAGATGGTCCAGACAATCCTGTGATCACGGTGGAGCCACTGGGCTTGACCGAGGAGGGTTTCTGGGCCGGTGAGGGGGAAGAGGTGACCCTGAGCTGCCGGGCTGCATCCAACCCCCCTTGTCACTACGTGTGGCTCCGCGACCACACTCAGGTCCAAGTGGGGCCCGCCTACACCATCGCCAGCGCCAGCCGTGCCCACACAGGCCTGTACACCTGCCTGGCCCACAACAGCCGCCTGGACACCCACAGCCAGACCACCGTCAGGCTCACCATCTACTGTGAGTGTGGGGGAAGGGGCCGCTCAAAGCCAGGACCACCACAGCCCTGTGTTCTGGCAGACTCCAGGCGCCCTGTGGAAAGCGGTGTAGACGTTGTAGGAGAGGGAGGTGTGGAGAGCAGGGGGACAGGCTGAGAAAGCTATGGGAAGGGACAGGGAGAGAGGAAGCCCCTGACCCTGTGTCGACCTCATCCTCAAGTGATTCTTCCCACGGCCTTGGGGACTGAACTGAGGCACAGAGAAGGGTAGAGAAATGACCGTGAGGCAAAGCACCCAGTGGCAAAGAAGAGGCAAGGGGGAAACTTGCCCCCTCTGGGGGCTTCCACGGGCCTCTGGGATTCCTCAGGGGCTCTGAACGCCCGCTCACCCCGTCAGCTCCTGCCCCTGACCTGAGAGCTCAGCTCTTTGCTCTCCAGCTCCTCAGAGAAATCGAGTCGTTTCCCTCCCACCCACTTCTCGCTCCTTCTCCTACCCTTGACCCTGTGGCCTCCGGGCCTCTAAGCTGGGCCCGGGGGCCACGGTGCCCTGGCAGCGGAGTCTGTCCAGCCCTATCCTCACCCACTTCTCTGCCCAGATCCCCCTGAGGGGCAGCCCTCCTGTTCTGCGCTCCCCACCCCTGGGGCTGTGACCTTGGTCTGCGCCTGGCAGGGGGGGCTTCCAGCTGCCCGGCTGCGGTGGGAAGGGCCCCGGGGAACTGGCCCTGCTGCTCTCAGCAATGTCACCTGGAGTCGTGGCACCACCCAGCTCCCTAACGGCGGCGTTTTCACCTGTGCCGGCGAGCACCCAGCCCTGGCGCTGCCCGCCCTCTGCAGGATCACACTGTGTGAGTGGACACAGGAAACAGCAGGGCTCGGATGTTCCAGGCAGAGGCGTGGGTGGGAGCCCGGGGAGAGCCTTAGAGGAGCCCTGGGACCTGAGATGCGGCTCCGGATCGCAAACACCAAGACTTGCCATGTAGCAAGGAGGTGGGCAGCACTCAGCTCTGACTCTTCCTTCCAACCTCCTCTCCACTCCAGCCGGGCGTCCAGCCACACTGCCCTGTCCTCCACAGTTTGGGCTTGGAGCCCTGTGACGCCTTCCTGTCTCCCAGCCTCTGGGGTCAGCAGGCTGTCATTGACCTTACACTATACTTCTACTGCCCTATTGCATGTTGGTCTTGAAATGTGCCTTCAGCTTTCTCTCTGCTTTGGAGATTTTTACCCACCCCCCAAGACCAAGTTCAGATGCCATCCTATCTTCAAAGTGCTTCTCCCTAAAGCCCCACATAGTTTGTCTTTCTACCTGTACTCTAGCATTCATCAAATTATATTGTCATTGTTTGCTTGGTGTCTGTTCTCACTATTTCTCTGGTACATGGCTAGCTCTCAATAATGATGAATGAATGAACGAGTTACTGAGTCAATGGAGGAATGAGTGAGTGAGCAATAAATGAAGGAAGGAGGGGTGGGGTGGGGTAAGCCTACCAAGCCCTTCCTCCTCCTGTAGGGCCAGGCTGAGCCATTATTCCCTATCCAGGGGAACCCCTCCGGAGCCCCACCTGCTGGACCACAGCCACAGTTGGAGACCAGTTCATCATGCTGAGCTGTGAGTGGCCTGGAGGCGAGCCCCGTGCCATGCTGAGCTGGCTGGATGGACAGCAGCAACCCCTGGGCACCACTAGCCCCTCACTGGCCATCCACCTCCTGCATACCCAGGACGATCTGGCTGGCCGGGAGTTCACCTGCAGGGGCAGTCACCCACTCAGGGTCCCTGACCCCCACTGCCGGCTCCTGCTGGGTGAGTAGGGGCTGGTGGCTTGGTTCTGGGGCTGAGGTGGGAGAGCAGCCCTTTGGAATCGTGATGAGGGCCTCTGCGGGGGGGGGGGGGGGGGGGGGGAGTGTCTGCGCTGGAATGCAAAGTGAGTCAGGAGACTGAGTCACCTCACCTCCCAGAACTCAAGTTGTTTCGATCCATAAAGTCAGGGGGTTTGGTCTGGGTCTGTGTTGCCCAATAAAAATAGGTGAGCCGTATATATAATTTAAAATTTTACATTTAAAAAAAGTACAAAGAAATAAGAGAAACATTTTATGGAACTCAATATATCCAACGTATTATTACTTCGATGTTTAATAATAAACAATTATGAATGAGGTATCTTATTCAACTGTCCTCAAAATCCAGTGTGTTTACTTATAACCCATCTCAGTGTGGTCTGGCCCCCTTTCAAGTGTGCAACAGTCCCGTGTGACCAGGGGCTACCGCTATTGGGCAGCACCCTGTCTAGCCGGTGAGGGAATTCTGTCTCCCTCATTTGCATCAATTTGCATGAGGGAGTCTGTCTCCTTCATTTGCCTGAGGGATTCTGCCTCCCTCATTTGCATCAATTTGCATGAGAGGTGCCTGATTATATTCCTGCCTTGCATTAGTGTTTCAGGTGTCAGAGGTCCCTCTCTTCCTCTCTCACTGCTTCTATTTGTTTTGGTCTGGTTTCCTTCTCTGTCCTCATCTGGCCCTGCCAGTCCTTTTTATTGCCAACTCCGCGAAAAAGAGTTAAATACTGAAGTGAAAAATGTGAGAAAACACACAGTCACATATAACAGTTCGCACAAAATGATTTACATCTTGGTCTCCAGGGGCTTGGTGACAGCCTCCCTGGGCTCTCAGAAGGCCCTCATCTGGGAATATTTCCCTCTCTTATTACTCAGTCTTGGGGGGTTGGAAATTCTATCCTAGGAGATTCACTGACACCTGAAACTCTGGGTCTTTAGGACTCAGTCCATAAAAAGCATCTGCTCTGGGCCCAGCCCAATGCCCTGGGGGTGGGAGCTGGTGGGCTATTAGGGAGGTATTAGGAGGCCCCATGCCAGGTACTAGGAGGGAGCCGGTTAACACAGGGGTGAATAAGGCAGGGGCCCCACCTATAGGAGCTGAGACTAGAGTTGGGGCCTGAAGGCACACTGTTATTATCAAGAAATCTGGAAGCAGATTGTGGCAGGACTCTGGCATAGAACGGGATCCTGGAAAAGGCAGCAGACTGGCCCAAGACAAGCTCCGCTGCCGACTCCACTGGCCCCATCTCTCCTGTTTCCCCTCCCTATCCCCTCCACTGCTGGGCTACCCCCAAGCCTTCCCACTAGCCCAGGCACGGGGGACACCTTCCAGCCTTACCCTCTCTGTCCCTGCAGAAGCCCCACAGGTGGCAGTGGCTAAGCCCCAGGTGTCCGTGCTGGAAGGGGGAGAGGCCTGGCTGGGGTGTGCCCTCCTGGGGGGCACGCCACCTGTCCAGCTCCTCTGGCTGGGACCCCAGCGACAGCAAGTGGAAGCTGGCCCTTCTGGATTCATGCTGCACCCTGAGGGGGCCCAGCTCCACCTTAGCATCCGGGACACTGACCCAGCACGCCACAGGGGCACCTACCAGTGCGTGGCTCACAATGCCTTAGGGAACAGCAGTCGGAACGTCCTGTTGGAGGTCCTGAGTGAGTGAGGGGTAGTGGGTGTTTGCGTGGCGAGGGGCATGGGGAAACCTCCAGCCGTAACCCTGCAGGTGGAAAGACGCAGGAATCCTCTGAACCAAAATTAAAAAAAAAAAAATTTTTAATGTTCATTTTTGAGAGAGAGAGAGAGAGAGCGGGGGAGGGGCAGAAAGAGAGGGAGACAGAATCTGAAGGAGGCTCTAGGCTCTGTTTTTTTGTTTTTTTGTTTTTTTTTTTTTTTTAATTTTTTTTTTTTCAACGTTTATTTATTTTTGGGACAGAGAGAGACAGAGCATGAACGGGGGAGGGGCAGAGAGAGAGGGAGACACAGAATCGGAAACAGGCTCCAGGCTCTGAGCCATCAGCCCAGAGCCCGACGTGGGGCTCGAACTCACGGGCTGCGAGATCGTGACCTGGCTGAAGTCGGACGCTTAACCGACTGCGCCACCCAGGCGCCCCGAGGCTCTAGGCTCTGAGCTGTCAGCACAGAGCCTGACGTGGGGCTTGAACTCATGAATCGCGAGATCCTGACCTGAGCCGATGTCGGACGCCCAAACGACTGAGCCACCCAGGGGCCCCCTCGGCTCCAAAATTTAGACCCGTTAACTCCTCAGGCACAGACAGGCCCTCAAAAGCACAAACCCAGACGGGCTTATGTGAACGTGAACCTGATGAACCTGATGCACTCTTGAATAAAGGCCAGCAGCACTCCATGCTGTCAGAATAACGTCCTCAGTTTGTAGGTGACGACACTAGGGCACCAGAGACTGAAACTACACAGGACTGATCAGGTCTACAGACCTCAGTGTGGTGCCGCACTCCTGGCTCTCTCTCAACAGCATTGGAATCAATTTGGGGGCGCAAGCACACCGACATATGTGGTTATAGGTGTGCAGGTGCCGTATGTGTCCCTGCCCTCACCCCCAGGATACCCAGCTCCTCCCAATGTCACCATCAGCCGCCTGACGTACGGGAGACACCGGAGGGAGGTCCAGCTGCAGTGGGCCGTCCGAGGCCCTGGGAACCTGACGGGCTTCCTGGTGCAGCGGAGGGCCAGTGTCCCGAGCCCAGGAGCTGGGGCTTGGGAGACAGCAGCCAGTGACATTGAGCCAGAGAGCAGGGGCCGGAGGCTGGGGGGCTTGGACCCAGGTGTCCGTTATGCCTTCCGCGTCCTGGCTCTGAATCACCACACGGCTGGACATCCCTCTGAGGTGAAGATACCAGGTGCCGGGGCTACAGCCATGGAGGGACTCACCTTTTCTCCACCAAACCCGCTTCATTTTCCTCCTCGCGGGACCTCCCCTCCTCCTTTCCTCCGCCTCCCTCCCACTTGAAGTCCTGTCTCCTGGTCTCTTTCCTCTTCTCCACCCTCCCCTGCGGTAGTCACGGCTGTCTTTCCCGTCCCTCCCTGGGAGGCTCCGGAGGCACCGGGCCTAGGGGTAGGAGCCACAGTTCAGCTTGAATCCAGAGAAATAGGGAAGGGGGAGGCACAGGATGCCGGTGATTTGAGAAGGGTAGGGGCCCAACTCTGTGCCTCAGTCTCACCTCCCGGGGCACAGGTGGGCTCTCAGCTTCCTGCTGCTCTGTCTCCATCCCGGGAACTCCCTTATTTCCTGGTGTCCTTCCTTTCGGCCCCAAGCTCCAAGATAACTGGCCTGTGGCCTTCAGTGCCACAAACGGGGGACTTGGCTGGGGACTTGAAAGCACGCAGAGCACCTCTTTCCTTGGGAAAGGCCTGACTCACAGATTCTCTGGGTCAAGTCTTGCTCTTGATTGCTCACCGCAGGGCATTGCCTGCATGCCGCCCCCTAAGCCACTGTCACGTTTCAGTAGTGGCACCAAAGCCATGTAACCGGCGCTCTCCCCTCCCAGCGGATCCACCCTTCAGCGCCTATCCAGCAGTGCTGGGTGCAGCGGGCACAGGAGTGGTGGTGGCAACGGTGGCCTCTCTACTGGTGTTCCAGTATGCTGCCCGGCACCCGGGGACCGTCCCCTGTGAGTGGAAAGCTGAAGGGCAGGGTTGCTTGAGTCCATAGGTGGCCAGGTCTAGACCTATCCAAGGAGAGACGCAGACTTCCCCTGGGCAAAGGGTCTAGGCTCTTCCTTAACTGTAACTTCTCCTCAATGCTAGCGGTTCATCCGGGCTCCAACCCCCAACCCCAGCCATCTGAGGCCATCCCCATCTATGCTCCCGAGTCTCTAATACAGGGCCTACGAAGGAAGGGAGGGCTACTCTCCAGGGACCTGTGGTGGATTGCTCAAGTTAACACCCCTTCTTCTTTTCTTTTCTTCCTACAGGCCTTGGTCGGTTGCTTGTTCCCATGTGAGTGCAGAACCCTCGTCCTTCTGGGCGGGGCAGGGGGGGGGGGGGCGGCGGTTGTGTGTCGGGATTTTCCTCTAATTGGAAAGGAAGGCTGGGGAACCGAGGCTGTCACTGACTTCACTCTCACACTTCACCCTCAGGGAGCAAAATCATCAATATAGGGAGTCAAGGGAAGGCCTTGAGGAACAGGCAGGTAAGCATGCTTCCGTCCCAAGGACCACTCATGTGTAAGGACAGCAGTCCTGAGTTTCATGCGTGAGGCTCAGTCTCTTGTCCTGCGAACAGGCGGGGATGCCCCCGAGGCATCGGTCTCCTCTGCTTGTGTCTGTCCTTGGTAGGCATTGAACCCCCACCCGCCACCCCAGGTGTGGAGCCTGTGCAAGAAGCCACGGATGCTCCAGTTAACGTCACCATCACTGTGACTGCAACCCCATGAGGCCCCAAGAGTTAGGTGCAAATACGCACAGGGACAGGTGGGAGTGGAAAGATCCCTCCGTGTGGTCGGCCCTAGAGCCAAGAAAGTGAAGACCCCAGCTGCCCCACCCCCTTCAACACCCAGCCTTCACAACCAGGACAAGGCTGCCGTGCCTCTGGAGGACGTGCTTCCAAGAGGAGTCCTGGCCCAGCTTGTGGAACCCGGAGGTGGAAGGATGAGGAAGACCCACAACTGGAGAAGAGACCAGGCGGGTGTCCGAGGGCCGGGGAGAAGGATGGTTCTGGGGACGGTGCCTGGCGCTCTGCCGAGCAAGCCAGCTGCTGGCGCACGAAGCCTGTGAACCGAGAAACTGCTAAATAAATCGTACGTGATGCTCTCACCGGTGGAGGCTTATTTCAGTTGCAACTCCCACAGGGAGAGGCCGGCCCCAGCTTCAGCCGGGTTCTCCTACTGGCGGGAAGCTAGGAGATGGGAAGCAAGACCTGTAGGCAGGCGTGTGCTGCCTTCATTCAACTGTAGCAAGGAAGGTGCCCTTCTGGGAGTTCCTTACTTTCCAGATCTCGAATTCCTCCCCCGGGAACGCAAACTTCGGTTATGGGACCAGCTTAATCAGAGGGGTAGTGGAGCCACGTGCCAATGCCAGGGTCTTTGTCCGTCTCCGACCTTTGGTGCAAGAGTGTCGCGGAGTCTGCAGTGGTCACAGGGACACACAGTCGCTAGACTCCGGGGGTCTGTGCCGACACGACAGAGCAGAGGTATTCCAGATGCGGCTTCTTGCCACCAGGCCCGGGGGATGCTGGCTGGCAGGGGACCTTCCAGAGTCGTACCCTGTCAGCTGCCAGCATGACTCACTGGCTCCAGCGTGCGTGTGCGTGTGTCTGAAATCTGGGGGAAACACAAACGAATGCTTGTTCAACTGGGCTACAAGAGTCAGGAGTCAGAGCTGCCTCCGCAGGGGACTCGGATGAGAAGAAACAGCAAGAGAGCCAAGGGACGATCTTGCCAGGAATAAGGAAAGTGGCGCCTGGAAGGAGACAGGAGACGGACAGAAACTTAAGTTGCTTCTCAGGTTCTCACAGACTTAGACTTTATTAGAAAAGGGATTTCAAGTTCTCTCAAGGCTCTCAGGACTGGAGCTAAGGTTTAAAGAAGGCTTATTTCAACATGGGGAATAAACCAGAACAAGGCCCCACCCCATGCCAAAGACCCTCTGGCTCTCCGGTCACCACAGCCCAGACACTTTGACTTGTTAGGGCTGCGCCTTGAGGAGGCGAGCTGTCTACCCAGGAGTTCACACCGATGTAGCTCCAAGTTAATGGTAAACACAGACCACTCTCCTCCCCGCGTTCCTCTCCCTCCCTCCTGTCTTCCTTCCAAAGAGATACTGAGTTTCCCCCCAACCCCCGCAGGCGGTCTGCCTCCTTCCACACAGCTCTTTGGCTCAGGCATTTTCCCAGCCTCCCCATAAAACTCTTGTTGTCCTAGATCCTGTTCCTTCAGGGCCTGGATCTCTTCGGTCAGAACAGGCGGGATTAACTCGCTTGACTCTGGGGCGCGCACAGGGATTTTCAGGGGAGGACAGGGATGGAGGTTCCAAAGAATTTCAGAGTAAGACATACACCCACCCACCCCCATCACAAGCTCTAAGCAGCTTTATACAAACAGGGAGTATCTCAGGATCCCCATTTTCACGTGCTACTCTACAGGAAAGCAGCATTCCCTTTTAATATAAAGTCGTATCAACCAGATAAAACCTGTCAAAGCTACATCACTTAAAATATGTACAGTTCCAAACAGAATATTACAACTTGAAGGAAAATAAAAACACACTTTTCAATATGATACAAAGACATGCATCTCAAAGTCATTGCTGTAAAAGGGCAACACAGGTGAAATTCAGTTCTGAAATTAAGCTCTTTGCAGTACTGTATCTGGAATGATCGTTGCGACACGGTCGGCCTGATACAGACGTATTGGTGTTCACAGACTCACTCAACATAAACACAACCCAGAAATGCTTTCCCAAAAGACCACTTCAAAAGGCTGAAAACATTGCAATTTCGCTTACATCCTGTACGGCACCCATCACCAGACTATCGGTACGTGATGGAAAAAAAGGAGATAGTGAACCGATAGGACAGGAGCGGGGGAAGTTTGATGCTAAAACAAAGAACCACAGAGAATTCTAAGACGAGAAGGCACATGAAGAGGCCTGACCAGTGACGTGCTCACTAAGCCGAGGGAAGATCACATTCCCTGGTAGGAAGAGGTGAGGGGTGTCCTGGGGGGAAACGGGGACTCTGGAAAGACCCAGAGCACGCAGCTCTGCCCCTGCAGGACCGAGCACAGCTTCTCAGGCTGTGGGGTCAGGGCATCGGAGGCACCATGCGGCAGGGGAGGAGAGCATACAGAACTGGACCGGTTCCATCGAAAGAGGGAACCACATGCTTTTGGAAAGCGGTATGGAAAAAAATGGAAGGAGCCCAGATTATGGCTCCAGATAAATTGGGCTAAAGTTCAGGCTCTGTGGTGGGTGACTGGCTATGTTGCAGATTTGCTGTGAGGGTTAACGAGATAGCAGAGGCCAGCACTGAGCACGGTGCCTGGTCCACCGCAGCTACTCCACAAATGCTAGGGCCATCTCCCACCCTGTGCTATGTCCTCGGACTTCCCGGGGAAGCGACAGCAGGCAGGACGGTTGCTGGTTGACTGTGCAGGTCATACAAGTTCAGAATAACTCAAGGTCAGGGAGAATGCAGAACTCCTGAACAGTAAGGCAACTGTATATATATATATATATATATATATTTATATATTTATATTTATGTCTCAATATATAAAGGCATTTTTTTTTATAAATAAAATACAATAAAAGGGATAACACTTAAAACAGCGTTACTAATAATATAAATAAAGCAAGTCCACAATGAGTTTGCCCTAAAGGTAAAAGTTGTCTCCTCTACCGGGTGGACAAATCCCATATTCAAACTCAATCTTTAAAAGCAGTTTATGACCTAAGGCTCATGCTAATATACCTCTGTTTCCTGAATCAAAATGACTGCCTGCGAACATTTACTCCCAGTCTTCTCAAACTCCCTTTGTGACCGCATGGCTGTGAGTTGGTTGGCAAACACAGGGCATGTTTTCATATTCTGTGCACTAGGACTCCGTCCTTTGCTAATCACAGAAGGGATGCAGATATCCCCCTCCAAAGCCAATTGTATCTACACCACACGAAGCATAAATCCAGCATACTATAGGTATGGACATCTGGAATGCAGAATTTGATTCTACAGCACCCCTAATACCGGACCCTGAAATTATATTCACTACATTCCACTCGAAGACATTCTCGCATAGTGACCCAGCTCAAACAGCGTTATTTCGCTAACAGCTCTATTTATAAAATATATAGACATCTGTAAGGGAATATTGACGCATTTACATAAACAGTTGATTAACATAGTATTCTAGTCTATTTCACTGCAATTTTTGGGAAAGAAGCTTTTTTCATTTATGCTGAAACTGTTTGACTCTACATAAAGAGAATCATTTGTTTTTTTCTCCCCCAAGGGATGCACAATCCAAAAATAAGCAGTGATCCATTAAAGCTTGACTCAAAAGCTATTAAAATAGCTATTAAATAGTAGTAGTGTTTTTTTGTGAGCTTTTGTTTCTTTTTTTTTAGATGTGGAGAAGAAAAGCCTTCCAAAGGCAGCTGCAAATGTCCTCGTCACTCAGAGGGAGCAGTAACTGTGATTTACGAGCTCTGCTAACCGAAGCTTCAGGTGCCTGTTTACAATGACGACATTCTGAAAAAAGTCAGGAAATTTCAGACCATACCCCTTTCCCTCCAAATTAAATCTTTTCTGACATTCACGTCTTCCAAGCATTGCCCATGTTGGAAGCTGGAAAATAATAATTTTCGGGTGGCATGACACCGGGAGCACAATGTGGGCCTTTCTTTTCAAGTCGCCACTTTAAACTTATGTTGTTCCTACTCTCAGAACCGTCAAAAAGAGCCCCACAGTGATGATTTTATAAACCAATCCGATTTTAAGGTAGTGGGACCTGAGGACATTCATTTTTCTCTCCGGCCCTGGTTCCCTCTCTGCAACATGCAATAACCCCACAGACCTTAACCTCAAACCATGTTCATGACACCGTGTGACTAGTGTCTAGAAAACGGAACATAATTTGTGCCCATGTGTAGACAGTCAACAGGTCCCCTATCACTTCTGTGGAAGGCACTCCTAAAATTAAAAAGAGACCTGCTATTATAAACACTAGGTGACGGCTGAGGGTGATTTCAAATGTTCTCAATACTAATAAACATAGTATCAAAAGCCAGCTTTCCATCTGAAAACTTCCGAACAGCCAGATCAGTTCCCTCTCAAGCCTTCTCGGCCAAGAGGCTGGATCCTTGCAGGAGGAGCTCTTCTGGTCACTGAGGTTCTCGGAAACATGGAATGATACCACCGCTCTCAGATGATTGAAAACTACGCAAAACTAGGTTTCCTACTGAGGGGGAGGGAGGAATAGGAATTGTTAAGGCATAAATAATAAAAAAGGGCACACAGTTTAAGATACATTCATATGACATTACTACTACAAAAAATAAATAACGATTTTCTCTGATTTGAATGAACGTCCTTCACACAGTCCATCCCCAGACCTGTTTTGTGCAGGTACTGGCTTGAAGTGGGAGCATGACCAGTCGTGTGCACATCCTCAGGTTTCTTGGGGTTGCTGAAGGACCCCTGAAGGGCTGTCTAGAGGAATGCCGGGAGGAGACCACGCTGTCTTTTCAGTACAGTCCTTTGACCCATGTGGCAAAATAAGAGGATTCCAACTTAAAATTTTGTTCTCTGTTTCTGAATGGACACAGCTGTCCCCTGAAAAACACAAAGGTTTGGGAGCATTAGGAAATCACAAAGCTGATTTTCACAACACAGTCTAAAAATATTACTTTGATCAGTAAAGAAAGAATCATGAGCAAGAGTAGAGCCAGTTGTGTTGAGTTTGACTTTGAGAGAAGAAGTAGGTTTCAAAGATCTAAAATAACGCTGAGCTCTCATGGACAGTTGTACAATTCATCTGAGGGCTAAAAGCAAAAACGCTTTAAAACCCTGCAAATAAAGAAAGGCTACAGGGGCGCCTGGGTGGCTCAGTAGGTTAAGCATCCGACTTCGGCTCAGGTGTGACCTGAGATCTCACGGTTCCTGAGTTCGAGCTCCACGTCGGGCTCTGTGCTGACAGCTCAGAGCCTGGAGCCTGCTTCAGATTCTGTGTCTCCCTCTCTCTCTGCCCCTCCCCTGCTTGCATGGGGTCTCTCTCAAAAATAAACAAACATTCAAAAAAAAAATTCTTTTTAAAGAAAGGCTACAGAAAAAAAATAATAAAGAAAGGCTACAGGGGTGCCTGGTGGCTCCATCAGTTAAGCGTCTGACTCTTGATTTCAGCTCAGATCATGATCTACAGTTTGTGGGTTTGAGCCCCACATAGGGCCCCACACTGATAGCGTGGAGCCTACTTGAGATATTTTCTCTCTCTCTCTCTCTCTCTCTCAATCCCCTCCACCTCAAAACTAAATAAATAAAATATATAAACATTAGAAAGAAAGAAAGAAAGAAAGAAAGAAAGAAAGAAAGAAAGAGACAGAGAGAGAGAAAGAAAGAAAGAAAGAAAGAAAGAAAGAAAGAAAGAAAAGAAAGGCTAGAACTCCAGAATTAATGCAAATGTAAAAGAGGCCCATGATCACAAAATGCATTGCCCCACAAGTCTCCTGTTCAGGTACAAACTGAATCAAAGCCTATTTGGATTTATTCTCCAAAATGTAATGGGATTAACAGCCTGAGCTGAAGGATGTGGATAACAGAATTTCACAGAATTCCCTGTATCGTCAACTTTTTTGAAGTACCCACTAACCCCACCTACTATTTAAGAAATATGTGAGTTGATCACAGAAAAAAGCAACTTCCTTCATATAGGTCTTAAGTAACTGAAGACTAGCTTGAAACTTAAGATTTCTTTTTTCTTTCTTTTTTTTAAAGCACGTAGTTTAATGGAACTTGGGAAACATTTTTCACATGTTTATCATTTTTATGTTTGTATCACAGATGGTTTGAAATGATTAAAAGCATCTTTACACACAGTGATTCCGTCCCTAAGCTATCAAATATGACTGGATCGATGGCATTACTAAGAACCTTTTATTTTTCTAGTAGGGATAGAATGGTTTCTGACTATACCCTGGGAAATGTATGGGGAAATGCATTAAATTAACATACACAATTCTGCTACCAGATAATATGTTGTCTAACTAGACAGAGAAATTGCTGTAACTATATTTTACACGTGTGAGAAAAGGAGTGAGCCCGTTATGTACTCTGAAATTATGATGGGATTTTCCCCCCAACACACACCAGTGGGATAGAGCACTCCAATTTTCACAAAAATGGAAAGACGCAGAAACGATCCCTTTCCCCCCATTTCCATTCTTCTTGCAAATGACTTATGTGAACTCTTGTATTTTTGTAAACTATAGAAGACAGATCTGGGAACAGCTTATTCTGTGCATTCTAAAAACAACCGTATGAGGGGAAAATTGTTTTAGATTATGTGAATGGTATTTGCACATGAAACTTGAGATTGCTAATGGCTCCCGGTACCTCTGCTGAACTCTGCTGTATCTTCTGTGCACTCAATGTCGATGTCATTTCTATTGTCCTGACAGCAAGTATGCTGAGCAGGTCTTGGTGCCGTGTCATCTTTGAAGCTCTCCTCAGGTGACTGGCTACAGTCGGGGGCTGTGGAAGCCAGACATACGGGCACCTTCATGTGACTGAGGGGCTTCATTTCCAAGCCATCGTGAGGATAAGGTGCTACCACTGGGACCACAGGAAGGGGGCTGCTGCTGAAAGTGCTGCTGGTTTTGGTGAAACACCTACAAAATACAACCAAAAGAAACAGAATTGTGCCTTCAGGGATCAATCGTTAAAATACACTTACTTCGAAATACCGTTTGGTGTTCTGTAATCACAGACTCTCATTAAGAAAGATCAGTGCTTACAAATAATGCAATGATTCACTCTGATTTGCAAGATCAAGAACTCAGAAATCGCAGTTAAAGTGGAATACAGCAGGAGACTGCACCACTTAAGAATAAAGCCATACAGGATGACCAATCTCACAGGCTTCCTTTGCCTTGGTCCTCTGTCAGAAGTTGTCTTCCATTTCATAATTAACTGGTTCCTGAATACAGCACACAGAAGAAAAAGGCCATTAGCCACTGGAAGGAATGGAAGAGAACAGAGAGGAAGAAGAGTACAGAAAGCTAAGAAACCTATGGCCACGTGAGAGGACGAATCTTATGAAAGCCAGCAAAAACACACGGCTTTGAAGTCAGGTAATATGTTCCCTCTTCCCCCTTGCAGGGCGGGGGACACTACAAGGATCAGATGTCCGAAATCCAGGTTTTGTGTATTTTTAAATTTTTTTCTTTGAAGAACTGATTGCTAGAATTTATTAGCACGGAGCATTCACTTCAATCCTGACTTACTTTTATTCCTGCCCTCACCTAAGATACGCGTTTTCTTTTTTTCTTTCGGTTCTTCAGATTAGATCATTTCTATTGATCTTCTAGTTCACGGATTCTGTCTTGTCATTTCCAGTCTGCTGTTAACGCCATTCAGTAAATTTTCCATTCCTGCTAATTGTACTTTTCGGCTTTGGAATTTCCTTGTGGTCTTTTCTATAGTTTCTATTTCTCTGCTGCAATTCCTCAAGTGTGAATTCAATGTTTTTATCCTCCTTTAGGTGCTTGAACCTATTTATAACAGCTGCCTCAAAAGTCACTGTCTGCTCATTGTGACATCTGTGTCACCTCAGGGTCTGTTTCTGTTGACTTTTTTCCTTTAAGTATCACATTTTCCTTTTTTTTTTTTTTTTTTTTTTTTTGCTGGTTTTCTATTGGTCTTGAACTCTATCCTCTGACACCTCTGTTTGGGTCCCTGACCCAAGACTGGAGAATGCCCTCCAGCAAAAATTCACAAATAAATGTCAGCCATTGTCTTTCAAGTTTAGATTTATTCAGTTCCTGCCTGCTTCAGGCTATTCTCCAATAATTTCAAACTGTCCAGATTTCATCACTATTATTACCTATAGATGATCAAGCTATTCCATCATAAACAGAAACTGGAATAACAGAAATATATTTTTTATTTCAATAATTGTAAGAAAAGTCTTAGGAAGACATTTCATTTGGCTTTGATTTGGGCATGTTAGGTAGGAAACACACAGAACTGACCAGCAGTGTGATGGAGCTAGGCGATGTTGGGGAATAAAAATAAGAATCTTTTGGATTTCCACTTTTTTACCATGGGATGGTACATTTCTGGGGCATATGCAAATGAGTAAAAGAAGTCCATGCAACTGTTACGAGCATCTCTGTTGGTTCAGGTTATTGGAAATACTAAATGCTAAGCAGGAAGAAAGATCTGAACCTGCAAGACAGGAAGATATCTGTCAGTTAACCAGATCCTTCATTTAAGTAAGTCCAGCATTAATTTCAAATAGAGAAGTATACTTACTATAAATTTAGTGGAATCTGGATACTAGTCACCTGGAATGGAAAGCCAAGTATGTGAGGTATTCATTTGTACAGAACAGTTTGAGTACAGGATTATCTAGTAGGACTCTATTTTAAGTTTTAATAATATATAGCAAGAAACACATACCTGATTCAAATAAAACCCAAGTGTTCCCATGCATGTCTTAAGCCAATAAAAAATGAAGGAAGCACTAGTAAGAAGAAAGTTTGCTGGAGGCAGAATCAGAGCACTGGACTAGACAGATCATGACTCCAGGAGAGTATGGCATTCCTTATTTGTCCCGTTCTACATTTTATTCAACTCTGAATTTTAAAAAATTTTCTGGGATGCTGGCAAAAGTGAGCACTAATCTCCTGACAGCCATTTAATAATGTCCATGTCATCGCCCTCTTTCCTTCTTGGATTTTGTCAGGTCTCTTCCTCTGTCCCAATACCCAGGGAACCTGAGAATTCCCTCTGAACATATTCAATTCGTCGAATCGAATACAGACTGTTAAGTAGGGTATTCACCCAAAATGTGGGGCATGGTCAGAGGCAAAACCAAAACACAGACAAAAATAGCCTTTCTGAATTCAAATACTACTAATGAAAATTTAACGGGTATTCTCCATTTATATAAATAACCTTACCTAGAAGAACCCTTTATTCTAAAAGCATTTGCTGAACACCTTCTAAATGTCAGACACTGTGGTAAGAGACTGAAAATATAAAGGTAAATAAGGCAGATTTCCAGCTTCCAGTCAAGCAGAGATGGACAAGTAAACAAACGGTTCCAGCGTGATGCAGTAAGTTACACAAGAAGATATAAAAGACACTGTCTGTGAGACGGTAATAGATGTGTGCTTGATGAGAACAGGGCACTTCCCATGTGACCAGCCAGAGACTAGTGTCTATTCTTTCCTACTGGTTCAGACCCAATTGTTTTATAATCGAAGAAATTACATTAGGTCACAATTACAGAATTAGAGAGTAAGAAGGATTCTGGTTTCCCCAAATTAGAAATAACTCTAGTTGGGGGAATCTACATGGTTTCCATGATTTGTTGGAAATAACTTTTAAAAAATTAAACTGCTGGTTGCTGGCTATGACTGATTAGTTTGTATCAGAACAATTCTCCTGCCAAGGACAACTACAAAGGATGGAGAAATTTTTATTTTAAAACTTTTTTAATGTTTATTTATTTTCGAGAGAAAGAGAGAGAGAGAGAGAGAGAGCACGCGCATGCACATGCAAAAGGGGCAGAGAGAGAGGGAGAAATAAATAAGGTAGATCTGAATCTGAAGCAGGCTCCAGGCTCTGGGCTGTCAGCACAGAGCCCAATGTGGGGCTCAAACTCATGGACCGCGAGATCATGACCTGAGTGGAAGTCGGATGCTTAACTGACTGAGCCACCCAGGCGCCCCAAGAAATTTTTATTTTAAATTTATTGAAGTCATCAGAGGGCTACTACCCAAGCAAGCACCTGAGTGGCTGAGATTTCAGAAAGAAGGTAAATGTGAACCCGAGTTTCAGCATCCCCTTTTCCTCTTGAGGCATTTCCCCAATTCAGTGCAAAAAGAAAAGGCTGAGGCATGAAGCAGAAAGTGCTGGCTACAAAGCTAAGAAGCTAAGCAGGACTCCTGGCACTTTCATGGGGCTGAGAAAACAGAAATTGGAGTTCAGAGTCTCCCAAAGAGAAAAGGCTTTTTAACTAGGACCCTTGAAGGCTTATGCTGTAAAAATAATGGTGAAGCAGAAACAGACAACACTTTTACAGACGTTGAAACTCAGCAGTAAATAATCAGCTCAGTCCCTGATCGGGTTAAAGCGATCTGCCCCTTGCCAAACTGCCTGCCAAAAGCAGTCCCTTCTGGAAGAAGAAAACTTCTTCCAGAGCCTCTGTGAGTTTTCATACGCAGTGCCCAGAATTCAATTAAAAATTATCAGGCATATCAAGAGAAAAGAACGAGAGAAAAATAAGTGATGCAGATACTGAATTAGGAGACAAAGACTTTAAAAGACTTGGATGCACGTATTTAAGAAAAAAGATGACAAGATGAAGAGTTTTTTTTTTTTTTTTTTATTTTCAGCGTTTATTTATTTTTGGGACAGAGAGAGACAGAGCATGAACGGGGGAGGGGCAGAGAGAGAGGGAGACACAGAATCGGAAACAGGCTCCAGGCTCTGAGCCATCAGCCCAGAGCCCGACGCGGGGCTCGAACTCGCGGACCGCGAGATCGTGACCTGACTGAAGTCGGACGCTTAACCGACTGCGCCACCCAGGCGCCCCAAGATGAAGAGTTTTAATAGACACGTAGAGTCTAGTAATAATTAGAAGCAGGCACTGCATACTATTCAGACTGAAGGGCAGAGACAAAAGGATGGGAAATATAGAGAGAAGTTTTAAAGACATATGAAGCATCGTGAAAAGAGAACAAGACAGAGCCATATCTGGAGACAGAGGGCTAAGAATTTGCTAAAACTGACGAAAGCCCAAGCCGCAGATTCAAGAAGTCCTATGAACCCCAAGCAGAATACAGATTCACACTTTCGAATGTGAATAATTAACCACAGAATTTAATGTGAATAATTAAACTGCCGAAGGCAAAATACAATGTGAAAATCATAAAAGCAGTCAAAAGAAACAGACATTAGTACTTTGGAAGGGAACAATGACAGCTGCACAGACGATTCTTCACCAGAAGCGATAGAAGCCATAATGCAACATCGTGCAAGTACAAAAAGAAAGTAACTGCCAGCCTAGAGTTCAATAAACAGTAGAAAGGATCCGTCAGAAAGGAAGATGAACTGAAGACATTTTCAGACCAAAACGCTGGGACAATTTGTCACCCTCAGACCTGTATTATAAGAAATCCCAAAGGGAGTTTTTCCAAGTTGAAGGAAATGACTACCAGCACAGAGAAGAAAGGAAATACTGAAAAGGACGAACAGTATCAAAAAAATGTAGTGTCAGGAATTCTGAATAAATACTGACTTCAAAAAACAGTAGCTGTAATGTCTTAGAGAATTTTACGTATCTGTAGAATGAAAACGTGACAAAAATAACACAAAACCCTGAAGAAGGAAATGAGTGAAAATGGTCTAAAGTGTTTTATTGCCTAAGAAGTGGTCAAAGTACTGATGTACACGGGACTCCGATTAAAGTCATAATGTCTAGCACCAGGCACATAGTTTGTGGCACATTAGTAGGACCTCAAAAATGTTGAACTAATAAATAATAAACATTAAAACATCAGCCATTTTTTATATCCTTTTTCTTAAGTAAGTAAATTCATCGTCAGAGGGGGCGGGCAATGATTAAACTAACTGGAAAACATCTTATAACAGACCATGCTCAACACTAAGATAAGACATGTCCACTTTAGCAAGAATGAATGGATATACTTACGCCTTAGGATTTTTGTCGGACAATAGTAGTTATGTCTGTCCATGTTCCATACTGGCTCTGTTGTCTGGGTTTTCTCTCATCTGCTGGTTCCAAAGATATCTGACTTAAACTTCAATCTCCTTGAGGACAGGAGATAACTGTCCCAGTGTTAGAGTAACCTCTTAAAACAGTGAGACGCACAGCACAGGCAGACCCTTAAAAACAACCCCCGATGGTGATGTTGTAAAACAAACTAACTAATAAGCTTCTGGCTTGAGGCCCCATGTGTCTGCAAGAATCTGGAAGTAACACAGAGGTCCTAGAAACCTAAAAGACCACAAAGTATCATCAGGGCAGAAAGAAAAGTTTTCACTTAAAAAAAGCAAAGTTAAACTGTAGTAAAAAAAAAAAAAAAAAAATACTTGCCAGAATTAGAAAAACCAGGGCACCTCCCTAAAAACAAAATAGTATAAATTAATAATTTGTTGAGGTAGCTCTAAGAGGAATTAATGTTAACATAAAATAATGTTAACACAAAATAATGAAGACTCACCAGATAGTCAGAGGCCTTAAATTCTTCTGTTGCTTTCCTTTTAGTTTCTTTTTTTCTGCTCGCTTCTTCAATTTAAAGCAAAGGATGACATATTTGTTTGTTTGTTTGTTTGGCTCCATGCCCAGCGAGGACGCTTTATCTCATGAGGGTTTATCTCATGAGAGGCTTGATCTCATGACCCTGAGATCAAGACCTGAGCTGAGATCAAGCGTCAGCTGCTCAACCGACTGAGTGACCCAGATGCCCCAAAGGATGAGCTTTTTCGATGAAGTGCAAGGGCGATTTGCTGGGAGGCAGTGGAGGTGAACTACATGGGTGGGGCAGGACTAAGGGGATGGCCAAGACAGAGGGGCCATGGCCAACTGTGACGGATGATAACCTGCTTTTCTGTGCCGGAGAAAACACATAGATGAAATATTCAGATGTTTTACAAGAAGTGACGCATATTTAGCAAGAAAAAAAAGAAGTACAATTTAACCGTTCCCTATTCTTTGGTATCTATTTTTCAGATAAGTGAAACAGAAGAGGACAGCAGTTTACTTTGTTCTGAATTGTGACTCTCAACAGAACAGTGTTGACGTTGATCATACTTTGCGTTAGATTACCCACTTTTCAACATGCTGAACCACACTGATAAAATTTTCTAGTACAACAAATCCTAACCCCTAATCATCAGGAATTAACCTTTTTTTTTTTTTTTTTAATGTTTATTTTTGACAGACTGTGAGTGTGGGAGGGGCAGAGAGAGAAGGGGACAGAAGATCTAAAGCAGGCTCCAGGCTCCGTGCTGACAGAGGAGAGCCTGATGCGGGGCTCGAACGCACAAACCATGAGATCATGACCCGAGCCTAAGTCGGACGCTTAACTGACTGAGCCACCCAAGCGCCCCAGGAATTTACCATTTGGATAACTACATGGAAATCATTTTTCTGTTCCAGGTATCTACATGTATCAACATAAAAATGGCTTTAACTTGGGGGTTATGTGCTAAGACACAAGCACAGATGACAAAGTATATGAAAAAAGAATATAATAGGGGCAAATGGGTGGCTCAGTCATTAATCCATCTAACTTTGGCTCAGGTCATCATCTCACGGTTTGTGAGTTCAAGTCCCACGTCAGGTGAGCACCAGCCCCACTTCAGGTGAACCCCGCTTCTCTCATTCTATGTCTTCCTCCCTCTCTCCCTTTTTCCCTCTGTCCCTCCTGGGATTCCCTCTCTGCTCTTCGCTTACTTGCACCCTCTCTCTCTCTCAGAAAATAAAAATAAATTAAATAAGTAAAAAATAAATGAATAAATGAAAAAGGACTATAATACCTGTTCTGAATAGAATTAAGAAGATAGCATGTGGAAACACTTTTGCTGATTAACACTTGAATTAAAATCGCTAAAGCAACCGGGTAATCACAAAAATAGTGATGTGTATCCATGTAAACTTCAAAGACCCAAATCTATAGGCAGTGAATGAGAGAACATGTCAAATGAGTATGTCTACAAATATAGGACATTTATCAAGCGGCTCTTACAATGCACACTTTACAGTTTATACAGGCACAAAGAGTTTGTAGTTTCACTACCTTAGGCTTCTCAAATAATCCTTCAATTGCAGTTATTATTGGCTTAAGGTAGAGTGAAAGTTTTCACTGAGCTGTCTCTGACTCAATGAAACTACTTTGCTTAATTTTAAATGTAAAATCACTGGGTAAATAGAGCCCTGGGCATCTTGCCACGTACAAAAATGTGTGCTAAAATTAATTCAGGTGGTCTGGGGCCTGTTAGTTTACTAAGATCTCTTTCGGTTAACAGGAAAGACCTGACAAATTGGTAAGATAGAAAAAGGACAGTTACGGTGTCATAAAAGTAACGAAATAGTCTTTAACCAACAATCTGGATAGCACACACTAGGAAATAGAAGATTGGAACAGTGGCACAGGACTGTGCTTCGACAAGTATGTTGTTTAAGTATTTGACTAAATATATTTTGGACATTCCAAAAAACTATATAGGACCTCTGAAATATTTTCTAGAGAAGTGGCCCATTTCTGTTTACACAGTTAAATATTTGTTAAGTGTGACTGATTATGTACAGAATGGCTCTGATCAGGTAATTGTATAAATTTTGCATTAAGTTTCCTCTTTTTTTTTTAATTTTTTTTTAACGTTTATTTATTTTTTTTTTTTGAGAGAGAGAGAGACAGAGACAGAGACCAAACAGGGAAGGGGCAGAGAGAGAGGCAGGCACAGAATTGGAAGCAGGCTCCAGGCTCCGAGCTGTTAGCACAGAGCCCGACGCGGGGCTCGAACCCACAGACTGCGAGATCATGACCTGAGCCGCAGTCGGCTGCCCAACCGACTGAGCCACCCAGGCGCCCCTTAAGTTTCCTCTTTTGATGATCCCTGAAGGGCAAAGACTGACTATCCATGGATCTCTTGGATGTGTGATACTCATTTTCATGAGTATGTTCTTGAAACTTCTGAAACACTCACATCTTGGTGGTGGTTTGTTTTAATACTCAGCTTACTGGGTGCCTGGGTGGCTCCGTGGGTTAAGCATCTGACTCTTGACTCCGGCTTTAGGTCATGATCTCCAGTTCATGAGTCTGCACCTTGAGTCAGACTCCATGGTAAAAGCACAGAGCCTGCTTGGGATTCTCGCTTTCCCCCTCCGTCTGCCCCTCCCCTGCACACAGGCTCTCTCCCTCTCAAAATAAATAAATAAACTTAAAGTAAATACTCAGCTTACTTCTGTTTCCTCTTGCCTCAGTGTCTCTGTCACATTGCTGACCCGGCCCTTATTTTTGGAGGCTCATCAGTTACTATGCAACAGAAGCCTGATGGCATTCCTCCAGGGCCACGGCTGTCCTCCACTCTCATTGTACATTCTTTGTAGGATGCAACGACCCCAGTCTCAGAGTGGGAGTTGCCCTTTGGGAATTACTTTACTGTGACTGTCACAAAATAGATGACAATAAACGACTGAGTAAATTACTGAACATGGCAAGCTCACACACACATTGTCTTACAAATAAAAGACCAAAAACACTATCCTAACCACCTGACTCCCAGACGACAGGCCACTGTTCTCCATATTATAAGTAGGAAATATAGAACTTCCTCAGAAGGATGGTACTGATCAATTTCAAAAACTGGACACAATGTGGGAATGCAAGCTGGTGCAGCCACTCTGGAAAACAGTATAGAGGTTCCTCAAAAAACTAAACATAGAACTACCCTACGACCCAGCAATTGCACTACTAGGTATTTATCCACGGGATACAGGTGTGCTGGTTTGAAGGGACATATGCACCCCCATGTTTATAGCAGCACTATCAACAATAGCCAAAGTATGGAAAGAGCCCAAATGTCCATCGATGGACGGATGGATAAAGAAGGTGTGGAATATATATACAATGGAGTATTACTCGGGAATCAGAAAGAATGAAATCTTGCCATTTGCAACTATGTGGATGGAACTGGAGGGTATGGTGCTAAGTGAAATGAGTCAGTCAGAGAAAGACAAAAATCATATGACCTCTCTCATATGAGGACTTTAAGAGACAAAACAGACGAGACTCTTAAGGGAAGGGAAACAAAAATAATATAAAAAAACAGGGAGGGGGACAAAACAGATGAGACTCATAAATATGGAGAACAAACTGAGGGTTACGGGAGGGGTTGTGGGAGGGGGGATGGGCTAAATGGATAAGGGGCACTAAGGAATCCACTCCTGAAATCATTGTTGCACTATATGCTAATTACTTTGGATGTAAATTTTAAAAAATAAAATTAAAATAAATAAATAAATAAATAAATAAAATAGGTCAAGGGGATGAAAAGTACAGCCAATAATAACACAATAATAATATATTAACGTAATATATAATAACAGCCAGTGACAGTCAATAATATAATAATAATAATAATAATATAATAACAGCCAGTGACAGATGGTGACACTGTTGTGAGCATTACATAATGTATTAATTATTGAATCACTATCTTGTACATGTTAAAACTAATGTATCGTGGGGCGCCTGGGTGGCGCAGTCGGTTAAGCGTCTGACTTCAGCCAGGTCACAATCTCGCGGTCCGTGAGTTCGAGCCCCATGTCAGGCTCTGGGCTGATGGCTCAGAGCCTGGAGCCTGCTTCCGATTCTGTGTCTCCCTCTCTCTCTGCCCCTCCCCCGTTCATGCTCTGTGTCTCTCTGTCCCAAAAATAAATAAACGTTGAAAAAAAAATTAAAAAAAAACAAAAAAAAAAAAACTAATGTATCGTTGTATGTCAACTATACTTCAACAACAAAAAATGTTAAGTAACAAAAAAAAAAAAACTAGACACAATGTTTTGAATTTTTTTTTCTTAGGGAATTGGGCAGATTACCACAGATGGAAGAGAAACCAAACCTTAGGTTTTATGTGTTTGCTGCCTTTGGTTTTTATGGCTATTTCTGAAGTAGCTACATGATGAGCAATAGATAGATGGAGTCATAACAAATTCACTTGCTGGAGCAAAGAATTTAGATGTACTCAACAAGCAGTCACTTTCATACTTCACAAACCAGCTGGGTAGCTCTAATCGTAGGCCAGAAAGAGCTAGTGCTATAACGCAATGTTTGCATACTCATCTTGACACATTATTTTTATCTGCGTCTATCCGATTATCAGTGAAAGGTTCCAAATTGGTTAAAAAGTGTCCCCAAGCTCAGCAACACACAGACTTTCAAGGTTGTCCTCGTGCAAGAGCTTGGAGATCATTCGTACGATCTGTGCTTCCTAAGGCACCAGTCCCAGTCAAGTGATTTCTCCTTTGACCATCAGCCACGTACAGCTTGTACTCTTTCTTCCCAGGTGGATTATACACATTTCTCCAAGCTGGTTTTTACTTGGCTACTTCCTGCCCACTTCTAATCTCTCTAGGACCCTTAATTTCTTGTTTTTTCCTGATGGGACCTCTCAATTCATTCATCTGTGAATGCCATCAGTGTCCTCTCTACTCTTTTTCTACGCATTATCAAGACTGATGATAAACAGGCAGGATTTAACCTCAATCCTTTCCCATTAAACTAGCCAAGCAACTGACAAGCCCCATTTGATTACATATCCAGAACTGCTCCACTGCCTTTTAAATTGAGAAGAGAAGGGGAAAGACAGAAAGCTTTTGATTTATTTGATTAAAATCTGTTACATTCTTGAAATGCACAAGGATTTCTCAATTAAGTCTTCAGTGCAGGGGACTGGCTCCCCACAAAGGTGCATTAAATACGCTTCTTTCTAGCTGTCCATCGTGAGCTATTACATATCACTCTTAAAACCCGAAAAGGGTTCAAATTAGCTGAACATGATGAAGCAGGCAGTCATTTACAACATGCCACAAAAGCACTAGCACATCAAATAAAACTCTACAGACTGCTGGAGTGCACATTCCCCTCTTACCTGTTCTCAAATTTTCACATCAGTACTCCAATTTAGACAATAAAGGCAACGTTTTCTCTCCAGATAGTTATGACCAAAACAGACGGATGGTAAAAGGGGTCTAAGGCTGGCACTGATTTGTTTCTTAAGTGCCCACTCTACAAACCATGTTTAAGTTTAAACCCAAGAAAGCACGGCAGGACACCGCACAGGTAAGATTCCACCGGGGACAGGTCCCACACAAGACTTCATCCATTAGGCATCTGTGGAATACGAGAGCCACCCTGGGTAAAGGAGAGTTTGAAAAGGAGTCTAAAAGGATGACTCCCAAGGGTGTGCTAAGGGGTAAACCGTTTCTCCTCATCTCCTGCGGTGATTCCTACTTAGTAGGTTGCATCACTTACCTAGATACCCCCCTGCCTGCCTCTTCCCTCAACTGATCACTGGTGTCTTAAAAAAATTTTTTTTTAGTGTTTATTTTTGAGAGAGAGAGAGAGAGAGCGAGAGAGAGAGCACAAGCAGGGGAGGGGCAGAGAGAGAGGGAGACACAGAATCCGAAGCAGGCTCCAGGCTCTGAGCTGTCAGCACAAAGGCCGACGCGGGGCTCCAACTCACGGAGTGTGGGATCATGACCTGGGCTGAAGTCGGACGCTCAACCGACTGAGCCACCCAGGCGCCCCAGGTGTCTATTTTTTTTAATTGGCACCTCCTAAATCTCTCAAACTCATCTACTTCTCTCCATATCTACTGCAACCATCCAAGGGCATGCTTCTCATCTGGGCTACTGCAATAGCCATTTAACTGGTCCCTTGTATCCTCTTTTGCCCCCTCCAATTTATTCTCCAAACTCCATCCAGAATGTTCTAGCACAAGGCTGTCCTACTTAAAATCTCTCACTGACTCTCCATGGCTCTTATGACCTGCTTTCACTTACCGTTGACCTCTAACCCCTTTGCTTGCCAGGTTCCTGCCACGTTAATCTTCCTGAAGCTTGGTAAGGATCCTAGCATTCTGCTTTATGGCCCTGCATAAATGGTACCTCTTGTTTGCCTGGGAAGTTTTAAACCTATCCCCTTCTCTTTTCCCTAGTTTTACGAATTCTTCAGAGCTTTAGAGCAAAATGTCACTTGCTTAGGGAGATCAGTCCTTTCAAAGCCATTCTTCACTTTTCCTTTAAAGCATGCAGTTTTGAGTGCATGGTCATTTTTATGTTTCATTTATATCATTTTGGGAAAGGTATGTCTCCCCATCAAACTGTAAGCTCAGTGAAGGCAAGGACAATGCCTGGTGTGCTCACGACATATCCCCCAGGACCTAGCTTGGTGTTTGGCCCACTACAGACCTTCAACAAATGTTTGCTGAATGAATGAATAACTGCTTTTTCCTTTCACTCTCCTTATTTTATCACATCCCTTTCATCAGCTCCTTGAAGACATTTCAAGGCTATAAGCAAAAATAATGAGAGAAGAAAGTCTTATAAAAAGGATGTCTAATCACTTTAAATGCCTAAGAAATAAGGCAAAAACAGTACCTTAAATAATTAAAAATATAAAAATAATCAATTAGCCAAAGCTACCATCTCCCTTGGTGATCCCATCCATACTTAAGTTTTATCACTTTTTAAAAAATTCTTTAATGTTTATTATGAGAGAGAGAGAGAGAGAGAGAGAGAGAGAGAGAGAGAGAATGAATGGGGAGGGGGGTGGGCAGAGAGAGAGGGAGGCACAGAATCCGAAGCAGGCTCCAGGCTCTGAGCTGTCAGCACAGAACCCAATGCAGGGCTCAAACTCACGAACCATGAGATCATGACCTGAGCCAAAGTTGGAAGCTTAACCGAGCCATCCAGGCGCCCTAAGTTCTATCACTTTGATGCAAATGACTCTTAGATATGTAGCACAGCCCTGATCTACCCCCGAGCCCAACGTCAGCCTTTTCATTTGTCATCTTGGCTTAGATATCCAACTGGAACTTGGAACTCTAAATGCCCAAAACCAAATCCATCACCTTTTCTCAATGTCACTTTATTTCAGTTCCTTATTTCTATGACTATTACTGTGGCAATTACCATGCCATCCATGCTGGGAACTTTCTCTTCATTATGCATCTTCCTTTTTTTCTAGATCCATATCAGTCAGTGGCCAAGTCCTAAAGATTCCCACTCTAGAACCTTCCTCATCTCTTCCTTTCTACCTTCACTCCTTACATGAAAGCCAAGTCTTCGTTATGGAAACAAACTGGTCTCCTCCCTGCAATCCCACCTGTGTACTGCAACCACTAATCAAAGCCTAAACGCATCTCTTGAATACACTGCTCCCCTTCTCAAAAACCTTCCAGAGAATTATGATGCGACTAGCCCATTGATTTTCAACATTTCACCAATATCCCCCACATCTTTGTGTGTGTCTTAATTAATTAATTTATTTCTTTTTGAGAGAGAGAGAGAGAGAGCGCTCAAGTGAGTGAGGGGCAGAGAGAAAGAGAGAGAGAGGGAGAAAGTGTGGAGCCCGAAGTGGGGCCCGAGCTTACCTGCTGTGGGGCTTGAACTCACAAACCATGAGATCATGACTTCAGCCAAAGTCGGATGCTTAACTGACTGAGCCACCCAGGCGGCCAATGTCCCCCACTTCCGATTAACATAAAAATCTCCTATCCCTCCTGCACTGTTATTCCTGAAACAACAGGGACTTTTTCCATTCCTTAAATGTAGAACTACAAGATTCAACATGCTTCTTCAAACTCTGCTCACTATATTTCGAGCTCTGTTGTAAATCACTATGATCAGACCGTGGGCTCTCCAGAGGTAGGACGTGGGCCAGTAGCCAGTACATGGTAGGCACTCAATAAATATGTCTTAAGTAAACTACTACACCGTGACATTCAGGGTCATTCAAGATATAAATTCAATCCACTTTTCCATTTTATACCCTGCTACCCTCTACTTGCACTTCACCAGCCAGATTCTCCAGTGGTCCTTAAAGCATGGTCCCAGGACCAGTAGCATCTGTCCCAGTAGGGATTCATGAGGAATGCAAATTCTCAGGCCCCACTCTATACCTACTGAATCACCAACTCTAAGGGTAGAGCCTCCTCATTTGTGTTTTCACAGTGCTCCAAGTGATTCTAACGTATGCTAAAGTGTGATAATCACTGAACTGCACTATTGGCATACCTTTGAGATAATGAGGTTTGGTTCCAGACGAGGGCAATAAAGCAAATGTCACAATGGAGCAAGTCAAATGAATCTGCTGGTTTCCCAGTGCATATTAAAAGTTCTGTTAACACTATACTATAAAGTGTGCAATAGCATTACGCCTAAAGAAACATATACACAGCTTAGTTAAAAAAATACTTTAGGGGCGCCTGGGTGGCTCAGTCGGTTGAGCGTCCGACTTCGGCTCAGGTCACGATCTCGCGGTCCGTGGGTTCGAGCCCCGCGTCGGGCTCTGGGCTGATGGCTCAGAGCCTGGAGCCTGCTTCTGATTCTGTGTCTCCCTCTCTCTCTGCCCCTCCCCCGTTCATACTCTGTCTCTCTCTGTCTCAAAAATAAATAAATGTTTAAAAAAAAATGCTTTATTGCTAAAAACTTTAACCATCATCTGAGCTTTCAGTGAGTCATAATCACTGATCAGATCACTATAACAATGAAACTATAATAATGAAAGAGAACTATGATATTATAAGACTTATAATAATGAAAAAGCGTGAAATATTTTGAGAATTACCAAAATGTGACAGAGTCGCGAAGTAAGCAAATGCCGTCGGAAAATGGGCACTGATGGATATGCCTGAGGTAGGGTTACCACAAACCTTTAACTTGGACAAAACACAGTATCTGAAGAGTGCAATGAAATAAAGCACAACAAAATGAGGTATGCCTGTATCCACCCTCAGATAAATGTTCATATAACTGAACTGAAATTTTGCCTCATTTTGCATACACACTAGTTCAACTGGTGGTAGGAAATGCAAATGTATTCTTAGTAATGTCAATATCCTAAAGGTGTAAATTAACTAAAATTGTGCATATTTGGGGGAGTAAATCATATATCATCTACGTCTCAGCATCAGAAGCTTATTACAAACTTTGCCATCTTGGGGGATCTTGAGAAAAGATGTCTCTTTTCAGTTTCAAAGTGAAAGGAGAAGCTTTACATTTAATGATTCCAATTTTCCAGAGTTGAAGGTAGGTACTTACTGATATTTATCTGGCCAATCATTAAGTATCAAAATCACATAATGGCTCCTGGGAGCCAGGTGAGACATTTGGCTAACCTTGAAGGCAATGCAGACAAGCCAAGATTTGCCCTGAACAGGTAGACTCTTCTGTAGGAAGAAGTAAATTTAAGCTGGGGTGAGACAGAAGCTGGTTTTCTCAGGCTAAAAAGAATGTACCCATATTCCCAGGTAAAAGGAAAACCCCCAAACATGAAATTCAAGAAGTTATCAACTTGAAAAGTTAATAGAACTATTAACTGTCCACGGTCTTAAAGGGAAAAAAACCCAAACGTGTATAACAAAACCCCCAATACTATACACATACTCTCACTCACACACACATAAAAATGGCTATGAGTGAGTGCATGACGGTAGATACTGGTCATATTCATATAAATGGGATGCATTTTGGTACCAGGATGATAACATCACCATAAAGACATGATCGGCAGCAAATTACCAAAATCTATAATCAGAGTATGTTGGGCTGATTTTACATTTCCTAGGACAATTTTTCATTTTTCAGATAAGGACATAGCTATAGAGAGATTATATAACTTTCCCAAGATCATAGATTTGGGCAGTGGGAAAGCCTCTGTCTGCTTATTCTTAGACCAGAGGTTCTCTTACAACATTACTCTGATGCCTACAGTTGAACTGAGACCTGCTAAAGAGAAACACAAAGGACAATACATTACATTTTCAGGCAATACCATTCGTTTTCATTAAATCTGTTAGATTACTTACCAGGTGTATGAAGCATCTTTAGCATGTTCCTAACAAATTGTGATAAAGCCTACAGCCAGTTCAGGACCAAAAATAGGGCTTCGGTGTTATAAAACATCTTAAAATTTAGCTGGGTCATATAGATTTTATTTAAAAATGTAACAAGCAGGGGCTCCTGGGTGGCTCAGTCGATTAAGTGTCTGACTCTGGATTTCGGCTCAGGACATGATCTCACAGTTCGTGAGTTTGAGCCCTCTGCTGGGCTCTGCACTGTCTAGGGATTCTCTTTCTCCCTCTCTCTCTCTGCCCCTCCCCCACTTGCACATGCGCTGTGTGAGCACACACGTGTGCTTGCTTACACTCTCTCTCCCCCTCTCTCAAAAATAAACATGAAAAAAATGTAACAAGAAACCTTAGTACACAAAATAGGCAGCTGACTCTTGCTCACATACACACCCTAAGATGGGCTAAGTAAACGATAAAGAAAAATCGCGAGGAAGTTTTCATTGCTTTTGCTCTGCAACTCAAAACACATGCTGAGAAATGGACTGTTAGTTCTATAGCTGACCGTTTTCTTCCAAGCTCTGGTTTTGGTAACTCCCAGACACAACTCTTAACCTTGTCGTTGATTTGAAAAATATACGTCCCATCCCATTTCAATAATGAAATATCCAAAATCCAGTCCATACTCCAGTTATCTTATGTAGTAACTATAACACAACTTTTACACTGTAGAATTTTAGACCTGGGATGGGCTTCTGAGACCACGTCATCCAATACCATCGTTACGGAAAAAAAAAAAGAACTAAGATTTTTGACAGACAGAACTTTAATACAACGAAACGTCTGACAATCCTTTGGAGTTACTATATACAGAGGTAGCCCGAAAGCTTCCTGAATCTTGTCAAAATTTAAATGAACATGTTACCCTACATATTTCTATCTTGTTTGAAATATTGTGAGTGTATATACCTCTTAAGAGGTTTCTGAAACTCAGAAAATTAAAAGAAAGTGAGATTTTGCTACTTAATTATCTTGAGGTTTTAAGAATAATAATTTTAAGAAGCGCTGAATAATCTGGTAAGAAAATTTCAGTAAAATTACTATGAAAACACATTACTACATACACAGGGTTTTTCGTCTAACATTCAAACATGCTCTCATTCATGACACAGACGGAAAAAAACAGATGAGAAAAGACAAAGTCTATATGCAGAGAATGCCTCTACTTTAAAGATTTCAAAAACACCAAACCTTTTAATAACATCTCAGTGAGAAATAATGTCTTGAACATTGTCCATATAGCTAAATAACCAAAGCCCAGAAAAGTAAAAACTGTAAAGCAGGGCCAAAAAATTAGTAATGGCCTTAAACTTAAGTCTCCATATTCTGAGATTTATATCTTACATAAAATTTCAAGAACTTCCTTTGCCAAAGGGGAGAAAAAGAAGAGTCCTTCCTATACCATAGTCACAACAACCTGTGCAAATACAGAGCCACTTACCTATTGTTGTTCCGACAATTTCGACAGCTAACGCGCTCCAGCGGGTCCGACTGAGGTACTGCTGTGTACCTCCCACCACCCTGGTCAGGAAGGAAGTGCAGGGAAAAAGAAAAAGAGAAAAGCATGAAGGTGTCACAGACCAATAATCAAACGGCCTTAAATGTAAAAGCCGGGCCAATAAGAAACAGTTATACGCTATATTTTAACCAACCTCTGAGCAAAACGTTATGCTGATCGTTAGTTACCAATACTCACCAATGAATTCTGTACAATATTTTTTTTTCAACGTTTTTTTTTTTTTTTTTTATTTTTTTATTTTTGGGACGGAGAGAGACAGAGCATGAACGGGGGAGGGGCAGAGAGAGAGGGAGACACAGAATCGGAAACAGGCTCCAGGCTCTGAGCCATCAGCCCAGAGCCCGACGCGGGGCTCGAACTCACGGACCGCGAGATCGTGACCTGGCTGAAGTCGGACGCTTAACCGACTGCGCCACCCAGGCGCCCCGAATTCTGTACAATATTAAGACTATACCCTACAAGCTAATCGCCATGTTTTTCCCAAGTCTTTTTGTACTGGAAGGAGCCAAAGAAATGGAGACATTTAGTCACTTCCCCTTCAGGGTTTCAAATCTACTGGGCCCAAAATACACTGTACATTACAACCTCCTATTCATTTTTACTTCTCTAGCAGTCATGGAAGAATTTTACGTGATGCCAGTTGGAGAAACAGGGTGGGAATCTGTTTGAATGATGTCACAAGATAAACCCATCTTCATTTTCCTGTAATTATTTCGATTAGGTCTGTTCACTTGACTACACTAAGTTTTCAAACATGTTATATTTTTCCAGATGGAGTAGATTCTCAGCCAGCAATGACTTGGAGGGGAGGATTAATATTTTGATGTTGCTTTTGGCGGAAACTGCCTGGCAATTAAGAAAAATGCCCAGATTAACACATACCTCATTGTAAAACACTCGCTTGACATATACAATGGCAAGAGTTCTTCCAAACTGGGTGTTGGGAACTGAAGCAGGCTTACGGTCAGAGTAAAAATTCTGCTTTCAGACGAAAAACAGCAGAACCGAATTTGATAAGGGTGGGAGAGGCTGTCACACTGCACCCAAACCCAGGGCAGTTCTGCAAGGTTAAGGAAAGTTCAGGCCATTGTTTTTCCCAGAATACTTTCCATTTCCATTCATCTCATAACAACGGCCAGAATCTAAGCAAACCAAAAGTACTGAAAATGTCTCTCCACATTCCTGATCCAACTAGCAACAGGAATTTTTGGGAAAACAGTGAGAGAAAGAATATCCTCTGCCACATTCAGATCATGAGCATAAGCTCCAAAGCTTCACAAGATCAAGTTCACCTACAGGGTAATGTGCTTATTTGAGTCACTAAACACATCAAAGTTAATTCAATGATTTTTATGATCACCAGCATTTTTAAAAATTTCCCTATTTCCTCCCACCCAGAAAAGAGGTGTAAGAAAACTAATACGTGAAAACCACAGATGTTAGCCTCTAAAGGATTAGTACACCTAAAGGAGCAACTATTATTTAAACAGAATTTCGCCGTTCAGAAAAACCCAAACTCCTGTGTTCGAATCCTAAACCAAACATCAGACTTATTCTTTTCTGCTTATGGAAACAGCATATGCTATTCAAACTTTAATGCCCTCTCCTTTAGTTTCCTGGACAATGTTACTAGCTTGGACTAGGAGTGGAGACCAAAAAAAGTTTAGAAAGTCTGAATATAAGCCATGTCTTTCCCCACAAAATAATGAAATCACTATTCTCTTTTGATAATGAAATGCACTCAGACAACGAGGTATTTTTCTACAACACATTAAAACTAGATCACACGAAAACCCAGCAGATGTCCAGCTTTAAGATATGAATATATATTAGTTTTATTCTCCAAATGTAATATTTTAATAAGTCTTTGTTGAGTTGAGGGTGAAAAAATACCTCTAAACTCCCTTCAAATTTTAGCACATTGTGGGTTATGGCAAGTTTATCTGTAATCAGAACAAACACAAAAATGTCAGTGAGTGCTTAATTTGATCAGCTAAACATATTATCTATTTGAAAAATAATGTGGATGCACATACATCCTAACGACATCATAAATCAAACTTCCTAATGCAGAGAACCTCTTTAACCAGCATAAATGCAAAATAAGCTAGTTACTCTAGTCCCGTTTCAAAAATTGAACTAGATCACTAAGTTATCCCTGAAATAAAGTATTTTTAAAGGCCCATCACTCCTTGTGGCTAAAGGATGGTAATATTATAAAAGGCAAAAATCTTACAGGTAACAGCCCTACCACACATCAGGCACAAGAGACAAAAGAAACTCAGTATAGGTCAGAAGTCACAATCTGGTGGCCTGCAGACATGTTCCACGTGGCCTATGCACTGCTTTCAAAAATTGGAATTAGTTGCCAACGTGTAAAAAATCTCGCCATTTCACCTGGATTTACAAGATGTTTTGGAAAAATCAGAAAACCGGTAACCCCAGGCCCTCTGTCCGTGCCAACAACAGGAGTGAACTGCAGCTGGTGTTCTCCAGATTGTTCCCGCCTCCAACTGCTCTCTTTCCCAGCTTGCTTCACGCAGTTTCACGATCTGCCTGACTCCCCTGGGCCTGCGAGTTTTCAGATTTTGCTCTAAATGAAGCAAATTTAAAGTCTCAGGTCCAATCTATGCCCTGTGGTATTTCCAGCTCTCAAGAATAACTTCCGGCAAGTTCGTTACTGGTATTCCACTTTCACCATGAAAGAATTTTAAAATATAAACCAAACTGATGAACATAACTATCACCTGACAACAGAAAGTTTACACAGATTACTCTGGATTAAGGGGTTGCCACTGATACATACTATTTCCAGTCCAGTGAGCCTGTAAGGTTTCTATGGTCACAAAGGCCAAGTAGGCCAACCATGTTATTGCACCCTGGTACCGTGGGGCCCAGGGAGGATTTATTTATTTGTCTGTTTGTTTGTTTATTTATTTAAAAAATTTTAAATGTTTATTTTTGAGAGAGAGAGAGACTGAGCGAGCAGGGGAGGGGCAGAGAGAGAAAGGGAGAAACAGAATCTGAAGCAGGCTCTAGGCTCTGAGCTGTCAGCACAGAGTCTGACGTGGGGCTCGAAAAACGAACTGTGAGATCATGACCTGAGCCAAACTCAGATGCTTAACCGACTGAGCCATCCAGATGCCCAGGGAGGCTTTATTTATAATTAGGTCTCTTACATTTACTAGGTGATGACGATGTTCAAAATTCACATGCGTCCTGGTTAGTGAGCTTGTGTGTCCCGCGTAAAGCCCTCCATTTAAGTTCCCATTCATGACTCCATTGACTCCATTAGAGATCTTATGGTGAACATGGGAGCAGCCATTGCTGAGACCTCCATTACTTATGAAGCTTCCATGAACATTCCCATTTATCCGATTTGTGCCAGGCAGAGTAGTGTATTCCACCATCTGCCCATTAATATCTGACCCTTGGTAGAGATATCCTGGAGGGTCATATTCTGTTAAAAGAGAAGAAGCAAAACAAAACAAAATGAAACAAACAAAAAAACCAAAAAGACACAACAGTAAGACACTAAAAAAGACAATCTTCTTGGGTAGGCAGTTTGATTAATGAAACAAACCCCTAAGAAACTATAAATACAAGAAAATAAAATGCCCTAAATATGTTCACTGTGTTCACTTAACGCCTAATTATGAGATATGCTTTAAGAAAGTTATTGTTATTTCCTTGTAAGGAGATAGCTAGGAACTTTGAGTTAATTAAGACTCTGTTAATGGGAAAAGAAATTAACCAGAGAGAAATTACTCAAAAGAATTAATAAATTATGTAAGTTGAAACTATCAAAGTCCTGGCAACACTAAGAAAAAGTGTTTAGGGGCACCTGGGTGGCGCAGTCGGTTAAGCGTCCGACTTCAGCCAGGTCACAATCTCGCGGTCCGTGAGTTCGAGCCCCGCGTCAGGCTCTGGGCTGATGGCTCAGAGCCTGGAGCCTGTTTCCAATTCTGTGTCTCCCTCTCTCTCTGCCCCTCCCCTGTTCATGCTCTGTCTCTCTCTGTCCCAAAAATAAATAAACGTTGGAAAAAAAATAATAATAATAAAAAAAAAAAATAAAAAAAAAAGAAAAAGTGTTTAAACTCCCGCACGCTTCAAAGTGCCGAGAGAAACCGTATAAAAAAACAACAAAAGACAGGGCGCCTGGGTGGCTCAGTCAGTTAAGCGTCCAACTTCGGCTCAGGTCATGATCTCACGGTTCGTGAGTTCGAGCCCCACGTCGGGCTCTGTGCTGAGAGCCTAGAGCCTGCTTTGGATTCTGTGTCCCCCCCTCTCTCTGCCCCTCCCCTGCTTATTCTCTCTCTCTCTCTCAAGAATAAATAAAACACTAAAAAAAGTGTTTTTTTAAACAGCAAAAGGCAACCTTTAGGTAGGATGTTTTATTATTGTTTTGAATTTGTTAAATGTTTATTTATTTTTGAGAGGGAGAGAGAAAGAAAGAGCATGAATGGGGGAGGGACACAGAGAGAGGGAGACACAGAATCTGAAGCAGGCTCCAGGCTCTGAGCTGTTAGCACAGAGCCCGACGCGGGACTTGAACTCACAAACCACGAGATCATGACCTGAGCTGAAGTTGGATGCCCAACGAACTAAGCCACCCAGGCGCCCCTAGGTAGGATATTTTAAATAGTAATAACACTTTTAAATGAAAGGATGGAGTTATGTATACATTCACTGACTATCCATACAGTTCCTTGGTTAATACAGTCCATGTGGAAGTTGTGGTTTACTAAAGGCTAATTATTCCATTTCCTTGTACTAAAAGCATTAAATAGTTGCCTCAATTCTGATTTCCAGGGGTACACTTACTAGACATATCTAGAAAAAGTAAAATAGTCCTTAGAGAATATGGTACCTAAACTCTACAGTACTTATTGGCAGAGTTGGGATAAATTCTTTGAAGGTATTAGAACATGCCAAGATTGGATTAGGTGTTCTTCCTATTACTGAACTTTTTGCACAGGTGAGTTTTTATCAGTATATCTGATTATCTTTTCCACTACAACTGTAAGTTGACAGGGCAGGGGCCATGTTTACTTTTTTACCAGCGTTCATTGCTTAAAACAGTGCCAGGCGCCTCAAAGATGGTTAATGAGTATCTTCTGAATAAATGACTGAATGAACATCACTATCATAAGCTTCTATCTTTGAACATATTACCAAGTCATAAAGGGAAATGACCTTAACCAGATTAATCTTGCCCAGACAACCAAAGCAGTACTTTTCCTTTAATGATTCAGCTCACACAATTAAAGTCAATGATACTGAAACCATTTAGAAAAAGAGCCAATCAAATGATCTCCAACCCTTTCAGCCTGGTACCACCACCACTACCAATTCTCTCCCTACTGTCTCCTGGGGGGCACCAATTCGATAAAAACAAATCATCTTTTCTCCCCCTGAGCTATTAGCTTTAATTCTCTTATTCTGGGGCCAGTGAGAAAACCAAAAAAAACTCCTCCCACCAAAGACTAAAGTCTCTGCTGGATCTGATTCCCCTGATTATAACGGTTGGGAGAACAAGAAAGGGGCAAAGGAGAGGGGAAGGGAGAGAGGTCGGGAAAGAGAAAGGAAGAGGGGTTCCGGGCTAGCTGTTTTCATATAGCATCATCACTGACCGTGTAAACACTCTCATTACAAGATACACTTAGGGGGAAGAGATACCAGTCTCGAGCTGTTTGGGTACACCAGATACTGAAACTGAACCATGTTACCTTAATTTGTGTCATTCAGTAAAAGCAACTTAGAAAAGTATTCCTTTCCAGACTTTCCAGCCTCTTCCATTCCTGCTGACAGGTCTTGTACCAGTAAGAAGGCGTTCCTGCAGCAATCCCAGAGCTCACGCTTCAAAAACTCTTTGCTCTTTGGTGGTCCGACAAAGCCAGGGTTTCCCAGCACTAAGTCAGCTATTTACTTAGAGACCTGCCTGGTTTTGGCTTTGCTGTTTATTTCTACTGGGCAATTTAATGTGATGCTCCACTTATCCTGGCTGACAGCTAGAACAGTTTTAAAGTCCCCTCCCTGAATGAAGAGTATCTAACATGTTTTATGCCATGACACTCATGCACAAAAGTATTAGGGATCAGTATGTATTCTGACAATATTTTCCCACCCATCTTTATAAAAGGACAAGGAAATATTTCTGAATGGCTTACTCTGTATGGTGCTTTGCTGGCGGTTCTTCCACAGGCACATTGCGATGAAAGCCATGAGAATGAGGACCATGACACCCAGCACGCAGCCAACTATCAGATACAACATATCGCTGCTTCTGGTGGGGCTGGTTGCAGGCCCAACGTTTCGTCCACCTCCTGGGGAATTTGGAGGGGTACTCAAGTCTTTGACAGGATACTCAGAAGCTCCAGGAAGACGTTTCACTAGTTGAAATATAAAGGAAAACATGATGTCAGAGCGAACACAGACTCCATGAAATGGTTTACTCTCTGAAGGAGGTCTGGTTAGGAATGCAAACCAATGTGTTTATACTTGTTACTGAGATGATGTGACCACCAATGAGTCACAAAGAGGGCTCAAAAGTTGAAAAATCGGATGTGCCAAAGTCTTAGTCCACAAATTCTAGAGAAATCATAAAATCAGGGAAACAAATGTACCTACTTGAACCCAAGCTCCTATATGATTATCTGCCCAATTATCCTTGTAGAAGACTATCAAAGAGTTGAAATAAAAATATTCCAACTTACGGATGGAACAAATATTTCTCTGTGATATACTCTGAGCTGAAGAAGACTCAAAAGTACATATTTTATGTCTCTTTCATGTGATTACTATTACAAGATACGGCTTTGGACTATTCGAACAATCATCTGCAATTCCGAAGACAAGCATTTCAAAACCAATACCCTTTGGAGTCCACGTACACGCAGTCCTTTTACCTAATGCATTGATATTCTGAGTAAGAGTGACAACAGAAGCTAGTAACAGGTGGCCTCAAACCCCATCGTCTCTGTCCTCAAAAAACATGTTCTTAATGTTTTAAATGTCATAGAGTAGCAACAGAGCATAGTGGCTGACAGCCCGGCCTCTGGAACCACACTGCCCAGCTTTATATTCTCAGTTCTACCATTTATCCTTAGCTGTAGGACTTTAACCTCCACGGACCAGGGTCTGTAGGTGGAAACTGGAGATAACAGCTGCTCTATCAGAAGGTTGTAATGAAGGGTAAATGAGTTAATCATGTAAAGCACTTAGAACAGAGACTGGCACAGAGCGGTGTTCGATCACTTTTGTTATTATTAGTTATTATACTTCCTGTTACGGCTTGTACTGGGGCAGAGTGGTCTTTAAAAGCAATCTCAGTCAATAAGTAGTACAGTGGGGTTCAATTTTCTAGCAACTTTACACAGCACAGAGCTGGGAATCCATAAAAAAGAGGCCACCTTTCAAAGGAAAGAGGTCTCCAACAGTGAAAACTAGATGAATACTCGGCAGAGACTCTGAAAGAAACTCCTACTTCAGGTAGAATGTTGGCTTAGACAATTTGAAGGTCCCTGCCAATTCTAAAGGAAACAAATGAGTTTCTGAGGCAAAACAGACGTTACAGATCATACATTAAAGATCATGATTACCCATGGGGAAGTCCATCAGATTTATCTACTCTTCATTTAGTTTTTATTTATTCACAATTCTACCAAGCTTGATGATTTTGCCAACTGCTGCTAAAGTTAATAAATTCTGTGGTGGAGGTGACACAGACTCATCAACATCAGTAAGAAGAAATAGGAGGACGGGGAGGAGGAAGGGAGGAGGAAGGGAGGAGGAAGGGAGGAGAAGAAAGAAGGGAAGAGAAGAAGGAAGGAAGAAAAAGAAGGGATGAGGAGGAGGAAGGGGGAGGAGGAGGAGGAAGGGGGGAGGAGGAGGAGGAAGGGGGGAGGAAGGGGGAAGCAGAAAAAGAAAAAAAGAGGAGGAGTGCCTGGGTGGCTCAATTGGTTAAGCCTCGGCTCTGGCTCTTGATTTTGGCTCAGGTCATTATCTCATTGTTCATGGGTTCCAGCCCTGCATCAGGCTCTGTGCTGGCAGTGTGGAGCCTGCTTGGGATTCTCTTTCTCTTTCTCTCTCTCTCTGCTGGCTCCTCCCCCCCAAAATAAACAAATAAACTTTAAACCAAAAAAAAAAAAGAAGAGGAAGAAGAAGGAGAATGAGGATGAGGAAGAAGAAGAGGCTAAGAGCATAGAACAAGAAAAGTGAGATGGAAAACATAAAGAGAAAACAAAGAACTAAGAAAAATTATGACAGTCTCTGATATTTAAGAGTAGGGGGAAATGGGCTGGCTTCAACACCATTCCTGAAAAACCTTACTAAATCACTAAAGATAAGACAATCACCGTTCACAACAAGAACCCTGAGGGGTGCCTGGTTAAGCATCCGACTTCAGCTCAGGTCATGATCTCATAGTTTGTGAGTTCAAGCCCCGCGTCGGGCTCTGTGCTGACAGCTCAGGGCCTGGAGCCTGCTTCAGATTCTGTGTCTCCCTCTCCTCAGCTCCTCCCCTGCTCACACTCTGTCTCTCAAAATAAATAAAGATTTAAAAAAAAAAAATTAAAACAAAAAAACAAGAACCTTGAGTCATTTATTTTTTTTTTTATTTTAACGTTTTTATAATTTTTGACAGAGAGAGGAGTACGAGTGGGGGAGGGGTGGGAGGCAGGACAGAGGATCTGTAGAAGGATCCACCAAAGCAGGCTCTGTGCCGACAGCAGAGAGCCCAGTGTGGGGCTTGGACTCACAAATCCTGAGATCATGACCTGAGCCAAAGTTGGACGTTTAACTGACTGAGCCATCCAGGCACCCCTTGAGTCATTTCTTTAAAAACTGAGATTGTGTATTATACATTCTATTTAAACAGGCTGGGAATTGTGTAACATATTTCAGAAAGTTATTCAATATGAACAGTTAATGTTTTAAAGAGCTTTTTTCATTTTTTAGTGACCTGGAAGTCTGTAGGTAGAACCTTTTATTCCCCAACAAAGTCAATTAATGAGGCATATACTATTATAGACACATCTATGCTTAAATAATACAGTTATTACACTGTTGTCTATCTTTTATGTTTTGCCTGGCTAGATTCTTAAATGTCTTGGGGACAGAGATGATAAATTCCATTTTTATTTAATTTTGCCCTACGTATTACAACACTCTAGAGGCAAGTAAGAAATGTCCGTTAACGTATCACAGTGACTAATACAAAAAGCCCCTCAAATATATACTACCCAAATTAAATCCAAGGTAAATTTAAATGTCCGTATATTTATATACACATGTTTAATGTGGATTTAATATGTGGGTTTTGCAGCAGAAAGTCATATGACTAACTTAGCATTAAAAGATGGAACAATGTCTTGTCTTTATAATTCAGTTTATCTGGGGCATCTGGGTGGCTCAGTCGGTCAAGCGTCCGACTTTGGCTCAGGTCATGATCTCACGGTTTGTGAGTTTGAGCCCCGTGTTGGGCTCTGTGCTGACAGCTCAGAGCCTGGAGCCTGCTTCGGATTCTGTGTCTCCCTCTCTCTCTGCCCCTCCCCTGCTCACACTCTGTCTCTCTCTGTCTCAAAAATAAATAAAACATTAAAAAAAAATTATAATTGAATTTATCTGAGCCTCAGTTTCTTCATTAAAAAAAAAATTTTTTTAATTTTATTTGAGACAGCAAGCAGGGGAGAGGGACAGGGGGAGAGAGAGAGACAATCTTAAGCAGGCTCCACACTCAGCGTGGACCCCAACATGGGTTCGATCCCAAGAGCCTGGGATCATGACCTGAGCCGAAATCAAGAGTTGGACGCTCAACTGACTGAGCCACCCAGGCACCCCAGTTTCATTTTTGAATTGGTATCATAAAATCACCTGTAGCAGACACACTGAAGGCTGCCCAGCCCAGTCAGCTGCCTTTTCCTCCCATACTTGCAAAGCCCCAATTTTGTTGAGCTGTCCACTCAAACCCCAACAACTAAAGTCCTGATCAATCATTTCACTCCCGGGAATGGTTTGGGGAGCATGTGACTGAGTCCTGATCACTGAGACCAGTGGGGGTGGGGGACGGGGGAGGAATATGGGAAATTTTCTCTTGTTCTTAAAAACAGACACAAGTTAAAAACAGTCTCTTTTTCTATTAGGTTAACTGAGACTGGACAGGAGTTTGTAAATAGCCACATTAGCTGTTTCTATTACGTGTTGTATTATCACCTTTAAAAACAGATAATAGGGGCGCCTGGGTGGCGCAGTCGGTTAAGCGTCCGACTTCAGCCAGGTCACGATCTCGCGGTCTGTGAGTTCGAGCCCCGCGTCGGGCTCTGGGCTGATGGCTCAGAGCCTGGAGCCTGTTTCCGATTCTGTGTCTCCCTCTCTCTCTGCCCCTCCCCCGTTCATGCTCTGTCTCTCTCTGTCCCAAAAATAAATAAACGTTGAAAAAAAAAAAAATTTATAAAAACAGATAATAGGAGTACCTGGGTGGCTCAGTGGGTTAAGCGTTCAACTCTTGATTTCGGCTCAGGTCATGATCTCACAGTTCCTGAGTTCGAGCCCTGCATCAGGCTCTGCACTGACAGTGAGGTGCCTGTGTGGGATTCTCTCTCTCTCCCTCCCTCTGCCCCTCTCCAGCTCTCTCTCTGTCTCTGTCTCTCTCTCTCTCAAAATAAATAAATAAACATGAAAAAAAACAACTAGAAGATATTTTATAGTCAATGTACATATGGAGGCAGAGTTGGGAATTTCAATTTAGCATAGCGCACTGCTAATTCTGAATTTAACCACCACACTTAAGTAGATAGAGTTACACATAACTGTCATTCAAGAAACCACTTGAAGGGGATAAAGCACTTTTCCCTAAAATTATGCTTTTTTTAAAAAAAGTATTCTAATTTTCACAGCAATCTCAGCAATTACTCGGCAAATATTTCTACTCTCTTTGTGGAGAAAAAGAAAAAAAGAAGAGGAGTGAGTTGCTTGGAGCCACACAGAAATTAATGAATATGATCAATGTTTCCGTAAACTAGGTTTTAGACAAGTGCTCTAGTCAACGTATTATGTTTTCCGTTGGGACAGTCTTCATGCCAGGAAAAAAAAGCATGAGTTCTCATTCCTCTCTTACCTTTAGTTTCACAGATCATCACGTTACTAAACTCGCTTTCTCCCCCTTCGTTGAAGCACTGCATTTTAATATCGTAGGAGGTTTCTGGCTGCAGATGGCCAATCATGTGCCACTGCTTTGAACCTAGAAAGGAAAAGGAAAAGACAAGCTTCATGTATCGCACGACCCAAAGGTAATTTCGAAACGCGGTTGGAACAGCATCCTATCGCCATAGCGTCTGTTTGTGTGATGAAAATGTCCTTCAGCGAAGCACTTCAGTAATGCAGCAAGATAAACAGCATTTCTGTGACATGCCATGAAACAAATGACAAGAGGTACATGGAATTAAAGCTATACCCGTGCACTGGCAGTAATGTTTTGTTTCGTTACCAAGAATTAGTAGTAGGCCTTTCGTAAAATCCATGTTAATTTTATGCATAAGTTAAGGGAGAAAAACCCCTCAAGTCCTCTGATGGTCTATTTTAACCTAGCAAGTCAATCCAGTCCGTCCACCCTCCAGAAAGCAGTACTATAAATGAGATCAGCAAATGGTGCCCGACCCAGAATAAGTGACCATTTATTTACAAGACAGGCCTCAGAGAAACTCTCAGTTCTGCTGGACTGGATGTGACGTGAACAGACGTCTAAGTGAATGTCTGAACAAATGGTTGAGAATAATCAAAAAGCAAAATCTACTAGCGGAAACTCTTGGTTCCTGCTCCACTGTTTCTTTTCTTTTGAGTCAGGGTCTCCAAACCACACAAGTATCTCTAATAGAATGACTTCTGTTATCCATGGCACCCAGCCAACGTTTCATTTAGAAACACTCCCCAAACTGAACCAACTCTCATGCGAACCACTCTCCATTTTTACTTCCACGGACATGTGATGAACTTTAATAAACAGGGACACTTCTGGCAGATTTAATGAACTCTTCCTGCACCTTTAATCCCTCTTAGAACATACCTCTTCAAACTGTTTCCACAGTTCCTTAGAAGCTCAACTATACCACCTACTGATTTAAGAATTAATTGAAGGGGGAGGAAAAACAAAACCAAACCACACAAGCAAGTCAAATCTACTCGGCTGACAGGTCCGACAGCACCGGGTTCCTTTCTAATTCAACACAGACAAAAATATTTCAGACCGGAAACACAGCCCCTTTTCCAGGTCACCACTACAAAACCCCTCATTCATAAAGACCCATAGTTTACACAGAAGAGAATCTGCTTGTTTTAGGATCAAGGGACTCTGAAAGGCTCAAGAAGTAAGGAATTCTATGCCCCCTTTGTAAGTATAAAGAGGACCCTAAAATAAACTTGACTCACAATCTTGATTCAAAGACTGGAATAGATCTATTTCTAAGTTCCAAACACTTTCTCAAAGACTTCTATTTTTTCTCTGTCCTTGGGTCTTTCCTAGCTCAGCCCTACACTCACCTAACTATAAACGTTCTCCTGAATAATGACCACACTAGATTGGAAGTTTTCCTTTCAGAGTCCTAGTCAAAACGTAATTACACTGCGCTTCCCATATGTTAACTAATAAGAGAAAAACAGGTAAAAGAACACATATCTGGTTAGAATAATACTCCACTGTTATGGTAATTATTCAAATGGCTAAAATGACAGGAAGCACTAGCAGAGAGAGTTTTCCTGATCACTGATGAGTAAGACAACAAAGTACATTATTAGGTTGAAAGTCAACCAACCAGCATACCCTTTTCTTAAACGGGTCATTTTTTTTTTCTTTTTTTCTCAAAGAATATTTTAGAAAAGGTGAAAAGCCAAAGCACAGGCTTAACGATTAGGATGCCTGATACTTTAATTTTTTGGAAACTCAACTTTATAAGACAAAAATATTCACCACAAAAGCACTGGTATGCTGGGAACATTTACGGTTTACTCCAATGTGGAACTTAATTCAGAAGATAGGATAACTTGATGTAATTGCTCTTGGTGTATTCTTTAACACTGTAATTGAGTTTCAGATTTTTTCCAAAAGCTTAAACAATTCTGAGTCCATATACATAAGTAATCTAAAACTTTGCCTTAAAGAAAACTTTATGGGCAAAGGGTAAATACTTTTGTTCCTTGGTTTGGGAGAACAGGCCAATAGTTTCCAACTGCCACAAAAAGAATTTCAAATGCATAAACTTGAAAATAAGGAATAAGCAAATTACACAGCACAGTGAAGCCCACTTAAACATCTAACTGCTCCGTCTACGAAGTTTATAAACAAGTTCTCTGTGAACCGTAAGGCAAAACTCACATCTGCAGACATGACTACTGGATACAAAAGTTAATTTCCCAGTTCCACACACCATATTCACATCACAAAAGCTTGCAAAAATTTCAAAGATTGAACTAGGGAATATATTTTAAAAACTGTTCACCGGTGGATATTTCTAGAGAGTAGAACCAGGGGAGGTTGGGAAAAGAATGGCACAGAGCGAGACAAAGAGAGATGTTCACTTTGTTTACATTTACCTTGTTTAGAACTATTTCATAGCAAATGTTAATCTCTGTCAAAAGATTTTAGAAATAAAAGTGACAGCGTCACTCTCCTAACCCAGCTAAACTAAAATGACGACCTAGCTAGAACTCAAATATAGAACAGTTACTAATAACTCTTATCATTTCTTTTTTTTTGCATAGCTTTTTCAGAAAGTGAAATGTGCACAGGGAAAAGTACCCATAACGGAACAGCTCGCTGAATGTTCATGAATTGAACATACCCATGATACCAATACCTAGGTCAAGAAAGAAAACATTACCGGAACCCCAAAAGTACCCCCCATACTTCTTCCGGTCATATCTCCCTCAAGACAGCTACCGTCTTAACTTCACAGAATAGTCTGGCCGCTAACAAGTATCTTACCTCATTCCCCCAGTGCTTCATGTTTAAAGTGGATTTTAGAAACTAGTTTGTTTCCTACTTTTCCACATTAAGAGAAATAATAAGGGGCGCCTGGGTGGCGCAGTCAGTTAAGCGTCCGACTTCAGCCAGGTCACGATCTCGCGGTCCGTGAGTTCGAGCCCCGCGTCAGGCTCTGGGCTGATGGCTCAGAGCCTGGAGCCTGTTTCCAATTCTGTGTCTCCCTCTCTCTCTCTGCCCCTCCCCCGTTCATGCTCTGTCTCTCTCTGTCCCAAAAATAAATAAACGTTGAAAAAAAAAATTTTTTTTTAAGAGAAATAATCACTCTTTCATTCAAAAAATATTTACTGGGGCGCCTGGGTGGTAGAGTCGGTTAAGCGTTCGACTTCAGCCAGGTCATGATCTCGTGGTCCGTGAGTTCGAGCCCCGTGTCATGCTCTGGGCTGATGGCTCAGAGCCTGGAGCCTGTTTCCGATTCTGTGTCTCCCTCTCTCTCTGCCCCTCCCCCGTTCATGCTCTGTCTCTCTCTGTCCCAAAAATAAATAAACGTTGAAAAAAAAAATTTTTTTTTAAGAGAAATAATCACTCTTTCATTCAAAAAATATTTACTGGGGCGCCTGGGTGGTAGAGTCGGTTAAGCGTTCGACTTCAGCCAGGTCATGATCTCGTGGTCCGTGAGTTCGAGCCCCGCGTCAGGCTCTGGGCTGATGGCTCAGAGCCTGGAGCCTGTTTCCGATTCTGTGTCTCCCTCTCTCTCTGCCCCTCCCCCGTTCATGCTCTGTCTCTCTCTGTCCCAAAAATAAATAAACGTTGAAAAAAAAAATGTTTTTCAAAAAATATTTACTGAGCACCTGCTACGCACCAGGTATTAAAACTCAGATGATAATTTTTTACTATATTACAAAAGTAATCTGCTGGAAAAACATTATTTAAATTACACTATTTAAAGAAACTTAATTTAGCGTATTTAAATGAATTTATTATAAGACTACTTACAACAAAATTTATATGCAGCGTTTGACATCAAGAAGTCGTATGAAAACAACCTTGGCCCAGGGCCATTTTTTGACATGATCCATCGTGATGTTAATAGTTCAAAGGATCAGAATCTTGGGAGGGGAAAATAGCCCTTGGAGGAAGGCTTCCTCCCAAAGCAAGAATCCCTTCTAAGAGATCACTGAGAAAGCATCCAGCTTCTACTGAACACCTCCAAAATTAAGGAGTTTCTGAGTTTGTTAAAAAAGCCGTGTTGGAGGTTTCTTCTTTATGCTACTTCCTTTTAGCTGCCCCTCCCCACTGGCTGAGTTCTTCCTCCACATAATAGTCTTTCAGTATTTGAAGGCAGCTGTCACATTGCTTGTTAGTCGTCCTTTTTCCAGCCTGATCATCCTCAGATATTCCACTGTTCTTTTCGACTCCATTCATTCATTAAATACTCAATACCTCACCACTGGAGGGGCTGGGGATACGACACTAGAGAAAAGACTCCTTGCCTACAAAGAGGCTAACGTTTAGCGGTGGGGACAAACTAAGTAAATAATTTCATACACACACGCACACATGCACACATACTCCTTACATACCAACTGTGGTGAATTCTATGACATAACCATAAAGGGCACAGTTAGAAATTACACCAAGGGTAACTCACATGAACCGGCAGAAGTTACCTGAGGAAGTAACATTTCGGCCCACAACAGAAAAAACTAAATAAAACACCAGAAGAGGAACACAGTAGGGAGTAGGAACTGCCACGTGTCATAGTACTGAGGCAAGAGAGATCCTGGTGCACACAAGGAAACTCACAGAGGGCCGGCGTGTCACGGAAGACACAGTGAGAGGGGAGACGTGTGTGAGACTGGAGGAAGGTGCAGGCAGGGGCCAGCCAGGTCACGTGGGGCCTTCAGACCACATGCAAAGTTCTAGATTGTATTTTAAATGCAAGGGAAAGGTAGTTTCAACACCCTTCCCTATCTTGGCTGGTTTTTTGTCTCTATATATTCCAATTCCTCAGCATCTCTCAAAGCGGGGGACATGCTTAAGATGCAATCATTCCAGTAGAGACGTTAATGGAACTGAGACGGAGACATTTTTTTACATATAGCTAGAAGTTGCAAGTGATTTTTATACTCACGTTACTATTCACTTAAATAAAACAGAAAACAAGAATTTTTTTCAGATGAACTACTGACAAGTCAGATCTCCCCCAGGGTTTTTTAACTGTTTCTATAACCAAAATGGAAGATACTATATATATTACCTTGGAAAGATGGTCTCTCTTTGGGAAAAAAAAATCAAAGTAATAGTGTCTATGACATTTCATATTTTATCTATCTTAACCTGGGATGATGTTTTTCATAATATTTATAAACTTTCTCCGCCTAAAGCTCTTTACACCAGCTTGCCAGTGGGACTTACCTTCTACAACATCCCTCTTGTAATCACTGTCATTGTCACTATCTGTTGGCCGGTAGTAGATATAAAATCCTTGAATGGGAGTATTATTGTTACTTGATGGAATGTACTAAAAAATAGAAGCAAAGACTTGTCAAAGACAAAAATGAGTGTAACTTTCAACATCCATGATGTGAAATATCTGTGTGGCAATACTTTTTCAGCTTCATTTTGTAAACATCCTTGATGGCCATTTTAAATTTAATTCAAAGGTATTGCGAGCATTTAATTTACTGGAGGGCTGGGCAAAAATAATGTAATATATTTCACCAGGTTCTAAGGCATAAAAGTACGTTTGTTTCAAAATAAATAAATCTTGGGGGTGCCTGAGTGGCTCAGTTGGTTGAACGTCCAACTCTTGATTTCGGCTCAGGTCATGATCTCGTGGTTTGTGAGATCAAGCCCTATGTCGGGCTCTGCACTGACAGCATGGAGCCTGCTTGGGATTCTCCCTCTCTCTCCCTCTCCCCCTCCCTCCCCCTCAAAATAAATAAATAAACATGATAAAAAATCTATCACTCAATCTTGAAATGGCAATTAAGTTAACACTTGGCTGAGAGCTGAGAAGACTGTCCCACTCATCACAGGTGCTTTTAGATAAATATTCTATGCCCTTCAACTTTCCCTCACTTAGAAGTTAAAAACATTTGCTATTCGTAATATCGTGTCATGAGGATATCAAATCAATCATTACCATGGCCAAACTAGACAACCATCTCATTAGAAAAGCTGTCCCACTTACCGTCCACTTCAGCATGATCTGCGTATCACTGACAGCTTCAGTGTATGCAATGTGGGGTCCAGTTATTGGACGGTTAGAGAAACGATTGGGGAACCCAGCCACCTGATAAGGACGAGATGCCGAACTCCGAAAACTCTCACCATAATGGTTGATGGCAATAACCCTAAATTTGTATGTTGAACCTTTTGAGGGAGGGGAAAAAAAAAAAAAAGGAAAAAACAGAGTTTTTAAAAATCTGCAAACAGACAACCGAAGGTCATATCATTATACAAGATATGACAACTGTGCCTAAATATCTATCTACAGTCACGAAAACACACTCTGAAGTCTCCACGGTAAACAGATTTCAATCCACTTGCCAGCTTCTGTCAACTGGCAGCGGATGTTCAAGATGTTGTGTACCCGGGTCCAAGAGCTTATTAGGAGCTACTGGGAGACAAGGCCATGAAAGATTAACGATGTCTGTCATGGTAGGGGCAGGTAGAGAACAGGAAAGAGCGCATTTACTTGTTTTTACCATCACGTTCTAAAATCATAACCATCAAATGCAGTATTGGTTGAAGTATCTGTGTTCAAAACGAGGTTCTTTCCCCTTTGAAAGAAACAACTGAAGCGAAGTTTAACACAGTGAATACACTTAGGAAGGGGCGCTGTGTGGGTGACAGCAGATGTCACTTGATTTCACCAATAATGGGATAAGAGTGGACAGATTTAAGCCGCAACAGAAGGTATTTATTTGTATTACATATTAAGAACTTAAAAAAAAAAAACAACCAAAAACCTCTAAGGATTGTGAGTTTCTGACGATCTAGATCTAAAGAATAAATTAGACTCCCCCAGCACGTTTCCTGATGGCTCATAAATAACCACGGGGCTTCTGAAGACGGTGTTTTCTGTCTGTAAAATGCTACCCAGCTTCGCCCACATTTAAAACTGTCACCTTCTCCCAACTCTACCTGCAGGTTCTGAGGCTCATGTTACCTGTCTAGACAAACACCGACATCTGTCACTAAAGTACATTTAAAAAGGCCATAAACAAAAATGGTCATGGAACACAGATAAAAGCAACCAAAGTGTATTTGTGATTACTGCTTTTTCCTTGTGTGGTTTAACGTCTCACATACAGCCTTCAAGATGCTGGGGTGGCAGCAGGGAAGTCGGGTGTTCTGCTGAGCAAAGCATGAGTGTTCTCCCATTTCCGTTGAGAGATTCATCATCAGAGCCAACAATTTTTGCAAACAACCAGCAATTTTCCTCTTAAAATATGTAATTATAGCAAAACACCTTACACACACACACACACAAAGATGTCACACAGCACTGTTTCTACTGATTAGCAGTTAGAAAGAATCCAAGACCCAGAAGAAAAGAACGTGTTAAGTAAATCACACTACACTTATACAGCAGATACATAGTTATTAAAAACTTGAGTTTTTGAAGAATTTCTAATGATATTGGAAAAGGCATGTGATAGAGGGAAAATGGGATCACAAAACAGTATTTATGGCACGATCCTGGTTTGTATTAAAAAAAAAAAAAAAGGCTACAAAAATACACCAAACTGTAAAGAATGCTTATCTCTGGCTGGATTGGTTTCAGGTGACTTTTTCTTTTCTTCATAGTTTCTCTTCCGTTTTCACACAACAGGCTTGTATTACTTTAACAATCAGAAGAGTACGAGACCACTATAAATACGCATCTCAACTCAGCAATGGATGGCAAAAAAGGAAATGTTTGAATATTACTACCTGGCTCTAAGCTACGAACTTCCACAGAAAGTTTGGAAGGAGGGATATCTTCAGCTGCCACCAGCCAATCACTAGTCCTCATCCGTTTGTACTCGACCTTGAAGGCAGTGATTGGAGAACCCCCATTGGCCCGAGGAATCCAAGTGACATAGACGGACGTCTCTGATGCCGTAGAGATGGTAGGCCGATCAGGTGCCTCTGGAACTAAACACGGAAACATTTATTCCAATAACCCTTGGTGTCAGAAACAAGAATAACTCAAACTAAAAGGGTCATTTTATTAAAGATTCGTCACCAAACTAACTGCCAGAGTTAATAATATTGACTATCTTCCTGTTATCTTCTAAAAGCTAAGGGGCAATGAAATGACCAGATACAGGAAATAAAGGAAAAACAAAGTCATCTATAAACTTGATAATTAGCTCTAGAAAATGGAAAGTTAATGGGCATGATAATAGTGACCATGCTACTTTAGATTCATGGCTAAATAGTGTATAAGTAATTATCACCTGGTGCTTATAATTTATAGTAAGTTTTCAAAATTAGGTGTTATTTAAATATTTTTCTTTACCCATCCAAGCTACATAACACACATACAGATTATTAGCTATTACTATCATATCCTATCTTAACACACCTCAAGGCTATAGGAACGCTACTCCAAAAACACAGACTGCAGGCAGTAAAGACATATAAAATTTGATTAATAAATCAACAGTGATATTAATGGGCAAAGAGAATGCTATGTGGGATGGAAGCAGGAAGACAGGATATGTAGTTAAATAAAGAAAAGGGGGTGGGGCGCCTGGGTGGCTCAGTCGGTTGAGCATCCGACTTCGGCTCAGGTCATGATCTTGTGGTCCGTGAGTTCCAGCCCCGCGTCGGGCTCTGTGCTGACAGCTCAGAGCCTGGAGCTGGCTTCACTTTCTGTGTCTCCCTCTCTCTCTGCCCCTCCCCCACTCATGTTCTGTCTCTGCTCTCTCTCTCAAAAACGAATAAACATTAAAAATACTTTTTAAAAAAATCAAGAAAACGGCCCTCAGTAACAAGATGAGCCACCTAGTCATCCACACAAACTTTAGAAAAAGGAGTCAGAGAACGAATGTCTAGCAGTTACAGGTGACACGGCCAAGGGGAGGGGAGGTCCTGGCCCACAACCTGGACAGTCTAGACTCCCGTGGCAGGTAGAAACGTCAGGATAAAGTCCACCAGCCATTTAAACCACGTACCTAACTCTTCTTGCTGACCAAGAAGACCACACACTTGTGGTTGTAACTGTCTTCCCACTTGGTTCCTACCAGGGAAGAATGCCGACAGAGACAATCTGGTCTGTGGGACGGTTTCAGTGCAAATTAGTAAGTCGCCATTCTGGTTTACGCTGATCACCTATGAATTCTGCAAAGGCGAGCTGGGTCTCAAGAGACTGACTGTCGTTTGGCATGCTAACAATCAGGTGTCCAGAGCTGAAGGAGGAGGTCCAGCTCCGGGCCATGGTGATGTTACCTGGGTGAAGTCACTAAGCGAACCCTGTCTGTCTGGCCCGTGCCACATTCCTTAAGCAACACCACTCTGTCTCAACTCGACACCCCTTTAGCCCGAACAAACACATAAGAAAGAACATAATAATGTTGCAGATGGTACTTGTATGGAGAAAATGGTGGCATTTTAAAAGCAAAGCGCTTGATGGATTAAAAAGAGGAAAATACTCAAAGCAGGCAACTTTTGAGTGATACTTACTGTATTCCTTTCAAGTTAGAAAGCAATGGAAACAGAATGAACAGTACTGTTAGTGAATCTCTCTTTTGGTACTAGATAACCAACCACTTCCTTATACTGATGCATAGGAGGTTAAAACTCATCTAAGAACACCAAAGATCAAACAGAAAGAGAAGGTTATTAGGGAAAAGAATCGTTACAGAAAAGAATCTTCAGTATGTAAAAGAGAGAGCATGTGGCAGTTATGGTATAAAAGAAAGACTGTAGTTGGGAGTTCAAAAATCTGAATTTTGAATAGCAGTTCTGGAGAGCTCAGGCAAAGCTGCATGGCCTTCTTGAGTCTCAGTTAACTGATTTGTAAAATATGCTAATCCTTCCCCCAGGGTTATTGCGAAGATTCAGAGATCACTTCCTATGGCTATCTCTGCCTGGGTGATTCCAAACTCATGACTTCCAGAACTGAACCCTTAAGCTACACCTAACTATCCTTATTACCTGTCTCGGTAAATGGGCCCTGGTTGCCCAAGCCCAAGGCCCCACACCTTTGCCTCTCCTTCAACGTGGACTCAATCTCCTTTGTCTGCCAGCTGTGTCCCTCTCCATCCACACTCTCACTATTTTCGTTATTTCTCTAGCCTCATCTTTGGCCATTTCTCCTTTCCCCCTCTTTAAAGTCTTCTATGGTTCTTCACAGCTTTCTAGGAAAAATTATTATTATTATTATTTTTTTTTTAGGAAAGATTAAAATTTTAAGTACATCATACAAGGTGCCCACCTGACCCCCCCTACTCTGGTGTCACTCCCAACAGTAACCAATCACACCAAATTAAAACCCTAACCTCTAAACCTCAACACGAAATCCAACATGTCAATTTTGCATCTCTTTGCACAGGAGCTGTCTTGCATTTCTTGTTCCTTCCTCCATTCTTGTCTTTATAGCATTCTTGTCTTTGAAGCTCAGCAGAGGGAGCCTCTCTTACCACCACCTGCCTCCTCTGCATATTTCTCTCGCGATCCCAGAACGCCAAGGGTAGACTCTCAGCACAATGAATCCAAATCATTGTTATGGGTTAATGTGTATATATTACCCACTATATTGGTGCGGACTTATTGTCTAGATCATTCACGATGCTGTAAACTCCTTGAAGGCAAGATTTATTTTGCCTCTGCTGCAACAGCATTTGGTCCAGTATCTACCACAGGATGTTAAATAAGTCATAAAGTTTTTGTTTTTCAGATGTCAACTTTATTCATATATAGTTGATACTCGGGGCGCCTGGGGGGCTCAGTCATCTGAGCGGCTGACTTCAGCTCAGGTCATGATCTCGCGGTTTGTGAATTCAAGCCCCCCGTTGGGCTCTGTGCTGATAGCTCAGAGCCTGGAGCCTGCTTTGGATTCTGTGTCTCCCTCTCTCTCTTCCCCTCCCCCACTCATGCTCTATCTGTCTCTCTCTCAAATACAATAAACATAAAAAAAAATTATATAAAGTTGATACTCGTGTAAGTACTCTATTAAGGGAGCTGAACTGCTCCTCAGAGGCTAAAGTACTCAAGCAGAAGAGGCTCATGATATTGAAGAAGCAGAGGGGTTCCAGAAGGGTGTTCAAATGTTATGACCTGCTTTTGTCTGAGGCCAATTCGTGAAAGACTATACAAATAGGGAAGAGAGGCTTGAACACTGTTAGAGCTCAGCAATGAAATTTTAAGCCCTCCCTAGACATCCTGCTAACACACATTAACACAGCCACAAAGAGCACGTTATGTTGTAATTGTAGAATTAGTACGTGTGAAATTTAAATACTAAAAAGAATCTTTTGAAAACTGTATGGCTATGACATCTAAAAACCATACAAGTGGCAAGATATAGCAATAAAATGGAATATGGCATGTAATCATTCAAAACACTAAACCATACCGTAGGCACCACCACACGTTTTGATAAATCACCGAAAAAAAAAAAAAAGTCAGACTTTCAGAGTTCAAAACATAAATTTAGTTTCTTTGCCAGAGAGGAGAGAGAAAAATCCTTTTTATGAGCTATAAAATCTTAGTACCAGAACATTTTGGGTCTGAGTTTATTACCTCAAAAAGCAATCATGACACTGAGTTACCAAGATCGGAGCACAGGGCATTAAAAAAATGGTAATAGCGGGTGCCTGGGTGGCTCAGTCGGTTAAGCATCTGCCTTCGGCTCAGGTCGTGATCTCATGGTTCGTGGGTTCGAGCCCCGTGTCGGGCTCTGTGCTGACAGCTCGGAGCCTGGAGCCTGCTTCGGATTCTGTGTCTCCCTCTCTCTCTCTGACCCTCCCCCACTCGTGCTCTCTCTCACTCTCAAAAATAAACATTAAAAAAAAATTTTTTTTTTTTTTTTTTTTTTTTAATTTTTTTTTTCAGCGTTTATTTATTTTTGGGACAGAGAGAGAGACAGAGCATGAACGGGGGAGGGGCAGAGAGAGAGGGAGACACAGAATCGGAAACAGGCTCCAGGCTCTGAGCTGTCAGCACAGAGCCCGATGCGGGGCTCGAACTCCCGAACCGCGAGATCGTGACCTGGCTGAAGTCGGACGCTTAACCGACTGCGCCACCCAGGCGCCCCAAAAATTTTGTTTTTTAAAACATGGTTGAAATAGGACCTGAAAGAGCTTTATGGTCTGAACAATAAACAAACACTCTCTCCCACTCCACCCCCGAAATAATTTGAAACATGCCAGTTACATGTGCAAACAAACAAAATCAATAAAAATGAAGGTTCTCTACTTTACCTCCACTATGCCTAGAGGAATCTGTAAGTACCACCCCAAAGTTGTCCGCAGCCTCCGAAACAACAGGACGCCTAGGGATGCCCATGGGTGGAGAGGACGCCTGGGTGTTTTTTGATGAGGTTGTTTTCTCTAGAAAAGTTAGAAAACACATACTCACATGCGGTAATATAAGCTTCTGTGTAGATGTAGAGTTAAGGAAAGATACTAAACTCAACTGGTGTATCAATATAAATACATGAACTTGTCTGTTACAGGGTCTGAGTTTTTTTTTAAATTTTTTTTTTTTTTCAACGTTTATTTATTTTTGGGACAGAGAGAGACAGAGCATGAACGGGGGAGGGGCAGAGAGAGAGGGAGACACAGAATCAGAAACAGGCTCCAGGCTCTGAGCCATCAGCCCAGAGCCTGACGCGGGGCTCGAACTCACGGACCGCGAGATCGTGACCTGGCTGAAGTCGGACGCTCAACCGACTGCGCCACCCAGGCGCCCCTACAGCGTCTGAGTTTAAGACCTACATTGTCAATACTTAGCTAATCTGAGGAATTGACTTAAAAAAATTACTTTGTCAGGGCACCTGGGTGGCTCAGTCAGTTAAGCAGCTGACTCCTGATTTTGGCTCAGGTCATGATCTCAATTTGTGAGATCAAGCCCTGCGTCAGGCGTGGAGCCTGCTTGGGATTCTTCCTCCCTTTCCCTCTCTGCCCCTCCCTCCACTTCTCTCTCTCTCTTTCTCTATCAAAATAAATAAATAAATATTGTTTTTAAAAATTACTTCGTCTTTTTCTAGTAGCTTTAAGGGAAAACTAAAATGTGTCTTTCTTCATCAGGCTAATTTAAATTTACACACAGAATAAACACCACAAGTAAAAAAGCCAAATGCCGAAAAGCTTTCAAACTATTCATCCCTTTTTCTTCTTACTGTACCTATTTCTTCATTCTAAAACATAAAACTCATTCTTAAAGAGCTTCTGTTTCTTCGTGGGAAAATTATCATGTTAAGCTTAAAAATTCCAAGAGGCAAAAAGTGAAAATGGGTGACTATCTTAAAACTGAAATATGTTCTTCTTATTCAGTATTTATAGGTCAGATTCTATAAACAACTGTGGACTGATGATGAACATTAACTCAAAGTGCAGTTCAAACAAGAAATACTCATTTTTCTAGCTACACTCAGTAGTTCGTATGAAAGGGTCTTTTCCAAAAGCCAATAAATAATTTCTTCTCAATCATACCTCCTTTTTATTTTTGTACTGTACTAAAATACTCTGCTACCCAGTTCCCCTCTCTCCTCACTGAAATCTTTTTGGTCATTGATGGCCAAGCTACAATGGCATCTTTTCAATCAAGCCTACCCTCAACGAGCTACCCCACTGGAAAGAACATCCTTTCTTTGTACTCTCTCAGTCCTTCCCAGCTCACACCCTTGCCCTTCTGCGGTCTATCCTTACCCTACCCACGTTGAAACACACAACAGATTACGTCACACAACTCAGCTCAAACCCTCCAACGTTTCCACTTTCTCAGAGTCAGTCAATGTCCTTGTAGGATGGACAAGGCACTGTGTGGGGTGGCCGCTCTGTCATCTTCCTGAGCGCCCTCCCCCACGGTCACAGTCCCTTGGCTGCCGTCACAGTGGTGCCCTCAGTGTTCCTGGGGTACACCCCGCACACCCCACCCCAGAGTCTCTGCACTTGCTATCCTCTCAGCCGGGGTGTTCTTTTCCCAGACATCCACGTGGCTTTGCACTTTAAACCTCGACGTTCTGCTCTGCTGTCGACTGCTCACTGAGGACTTCCCTGGCCACCTGCTTACATTGTGACAAGTGCTACCCCACGCCCTTCCTATAGCCACCCCCTAATTTAGTTCTCTTATTAGCATTCACCACTTCCTAATGTACTTATAACTCAGGTGGAAACATCTCCCACCTAGACTGTAGGCTCCATGAGGGCAAGGAGTTTGTCTCTTTTGTTTATTGCCTGACACACAGAAGGCATTCAGTAAATATTAACTGAACTGAAATCCTGCCTTGCAGTTGGTATTTATTTATGTGTCTTAGCCTACTTAGCAAAGTAGAGGCACCGTTAGGATGAATCTTATCTTGATCATCTTTGCTTTCCCTGTATCACCTACACCAACGCCTTACATATCATAAACTCTCAGAAATACTCGTAGAACATTGGATGGGATGGAATAATACAACCATCCAAGCATGGCCAACAAAGGTACTATACTAAAATTATTTAATGGATTTATATATAAGAATCTCTAGGGGCACCTAGAGTCAGTTAAGCGTCCAACTTTGGCTCAGGTCATGATCTCATGGTTTGTGGGTTCAAGCCCCTTGTCAAGCACTGTTACTGACAGCTCAGAGCCTGGAGCCTGCAGCCTGCTTTGGATTTGCTTGCACTCTGTCTCTCTCTCTCTCTCTCTCTCTCTCTCTCTCTCTCAAAAATAAAAAAAAAATAAAAAAAATAAAAAAGAATGTCTATGACCCCAAAGGACACTCAGTAATAAAGAGACATCAACACGGCCAGCTCGCTCCTCCTGAGGAAGATTATACTCACCTTTGCTGGTTCGGAAGGTAAGCATGGCGGGCTGCCCTTCACCTGCTGCGCTCCTTGCCACCATCAAAACTTCATAGAGACTAGATGGCTCCAGTTCTGTCAGATGGAGCTCATTCTCACTTCCCGGGACTCGAACTGTGTGCCAGCTTCCCACCAGGCCAACGCCGTCATCTAGCTGCTCAAGAGAAAATAAGTCATAAAAGAAAAGGACATAAAGGGCAGAAAAACCTTCCATTCCAATTTGAGAAAATCTTCCATTCCAGATGAATGTTGGTAAGGAATATACTGTTGGAAGAAAGAGACATGATATTTCCTCACATTAAGAAATATAAGGAGACCCGTAACATGAACTTAGGAATTCTCAGGAATAAAAAGACGACTTCCTGGCTCTCCTACTTACCGCTCATTTGTGGCCTCAAGCAAGTTACTTATCTCCCAGAGTTTGCTTCCTTTACTTGTAAAGGAAACAATACTCCTTTCTTACTGGGCTAATGGGAGCATAAAATAAGTACATAATAATCTGGACTAATGATAATATATAATATACATAATAAATATATGTTAAGTTAGAATACATATGCATATATGAGTTACATAATTATGCATTTTATATTTCCAGCATTCTTCATGTCTCACCACTTCCACATGTACTGGAGGAAATAAATGTTAAAAAGATCTGGGGCGCCTGGGTGGCTCAGTCAGTTAAGCGTCCAACTCTTGATTTCAGCTCAGGTCATGATCTCACGGTTTGTGGGTTGGAGTCCCGTGTCAGGCTTCATACACAGCTCAGAGTGTGCTTGGGATTCTCTCTCCCTCTCTCTCTGCCCCTCCCCTACTTGTGCGTATTCTCCCTTGCTCTCTCAAAAATAAATAAATAAACTTAAAAAAAAAAAAAAAGAAAAAAAAAAGATCCAATCTGTTGTGTCTTAGTTAATAGAACTAGGAAACGACATCACACAGAAGTTTTTGTGTGGGTAAGAATCCCAGTGAAAGTTTCTTCATCTTGAATCATTCAAAGTTTCTACATCTTGAATCATCAGGTTAGAAACAGTGAATAAACTTTCAAATATCACCATGTTAATTGTTCCAGGTATTAAAAATATATACTATTAAACGACGGGCACCAAAATGTCTTGGACAAAGAAAGGTATTTTAAATATGAGGGCGTCTTTTGTTCATTTATTAGCCTCATAAACAAAGAAACACTTTTTTTCATTTTGCTTTAATACAAGCCTCTGGAAGAAACACTGGAAAATCAACTGAGAGGATCAAGGTTCACTCAAAGAAATCACCAAACAACATAAGATTCCGATACAATTAAGAAGACAACTTGAAATAAAAATAATTGTCAGAGATTATACCAGAGGACTTTGATGTTTCTAATAAGAAACTGCTTTATTTGTTAAATAAACTGTGTTTTACTATCTCATAAAGGGAAGGGGTGACTTTTTAAAAAGTGGTTTCTAGAGGTTTACACTCAAGGGGTTAAAGTGTTTGATAAAAAATGTCAAAAAAAATGTCAAGAAGTCACTGGGTTCTTGGAATTCCTATTCTGGGGGATACTGTGTATCTTTCATTCTTACTGCTTACTGGTAAAACCAGCATGGCTGTTGGGATAGCTCTCCCAAACTCATAATCCTAGAACGCTCCTGTTTCCTGCTGCTCTATAAATGTCGAAGATAATAAGCATGTGTTACATACACACAACGTTAAGGTGAGAGAAGAGAAAGCTGATAAATGAGAAGACATTACCTTTCGATACTTCACAAAATAGGCATTGATGGGCAGCCCGCCATCCTTCCCCGCCCTCCAGACCAGGTTGTACGTATCAGATGTGTAGGTCTGCGGAGGGCTCAGAATGATGGGGGCATCAGGGACAGAGGCACCACTAGTGTTTTTCTCTGGCGATGATTCCACTGCGCTGGAGTGTTTCTTCCCTGGAAATGAGCTCAATAATCCAGCTTCTGAACCATCTCTTTTATCATTCTGAGTGGGATTGGAAGGTGTAACTGTTTCTGCTTTTGTATTTGTTTCAAAAGGAACTGCAGGGAATGGAAGAAAGAGAGAGAGAGAGAGAGAAGAGACAGCTTGAGGAAATTCATTATTTCAGTGCCTTCTTCACAGTGATCCAACTGCCCACAAGGATACAGACAAGCTGAGCCCCAGAAGTGAAAGCAGGTTAACAGCTCAGTTTGTAATTCATGGAAACCTCCAACCTCCAATGTAATCTCTTATTGAAAGAGCTGCGGTAGTGAAGTGATTTTGAGGGTGTTATTTTTCCTTGCTCTACGCTAGTATTCCCTCTTTTACAACAACAATTTGCTAGTTTAACCTTGAAAGATTTGAAGTTGGAGAACACCGAGTGGTAATTCCAGTTGGTAAATGAAACACATGAAGCGATGCATTCCCTTAGCGGCAAGGTGAACTCAATAGTAAGGAAACAACCAAGAGCTAGGCTGTTACCTGCTGGGGAGCCAGTCTCCAATGATACCCCTCAGTATCCACACCCTTGGACAGTCCCCTCCCTGCTGAATCAGGCTGGCCCTATGAATGGCTTCAACCAAAGTGAGACTGTACTCTTCAAGGCCTGGCACTTCTACTTTTGTGTCGCCCCATACAGACATCCAAGCTAGCCGTGTGGAGTGGCGGGGGGAGAGGGGGAGAGAAAGGGAAGGAAGGGGAGGTGGCCGGTTATTCCAGCCTTCACAAAAGTGTCACACATGTGGGTAAAGCCACTTTGGCTGTTCCAGCCCCAGGTACATCTGACTGCAATGGCGGAAGAGACCCCAAGCAAGGCCGGCAGAATTGCCCAGCTGCGTCCAGTTAACCCTAGGAACTGTAAGAGATAATAAAGGGGCTACCGTTTCAGTAATCTTTGGGGGTAGTTACGCAGCAACAGATAATGGAAATACCCTACACAAGCAAAACAATTTACATTCGACAAGAGGAAACAAGGTAAAAGAAGGGTTTACGTATTTCCAAGCAAGCCCTCTTTCTGGATAGAACTGAAGACTGGCTTAAGAAATCGCCAATCTAGGGGCACCTGGGTGTCTCAGCCCGTTGAACGCCCGACTTCGCCTCAGGTCATGATCCCACAGTTCATGAGTTCAAGCCCCACATCGGGCTTGCTGCTCTCAATGCAGAGCCCGCTTTGGATCCTTTGTCCCCCTCTCTGTGCCCCTCCCTTGCTCGCGCTCTCTCAAAAATAAAGAAACGTCAAAAAAATTGCCAATCTAAAGAAAAATGAAACAAGCAAATAGTCTTAATGACTAAAAGCATACAGAACACGAGAGAAGAGAAAAATATTTGCGCTGAAAAAAGAAATAGGTTGCACATCCCATCCCCCAAATTTACTGAGCACATATTATGGGCCACGCATTGTGCTAGACATTTAATAAATATAATCTCCTCAAGCTCTCAAAACAACATTCTTAGGTGGACAGTAATATTCCTACTTCACAGCTGAGGAAATTAGGGTTCTGGGAGATTAAGTGACAACAGGCAGCAGAAGAACTCCAGTGATGCTGCTGGAAAAAAATGAGAAAGCAGCTGATGAAAACAAATACACTCTGAGCACCATGAAACCCAAGTGCTGACAGCTTGGTTTCTCTCAAGTGCTATTCACGCTGGCAACAAAAAGGTCTCCTCTTTTTGACCACTTTTGTGGAGGAAGGGAGCAGAGGAAACGACGTGAAAGAGTTTCTTTTGCACAGTGAAGTCGGATTCCTGGTAAAAGGTGGGTGTGTTTTGAGAAGCCCTGCAGTTCAGGAGGGAACCGACACAAACCACGGCTAACGGCGTAAGGTCGGTTTTCTGTTTAGAGGAGAAAAGGTGTCTCCGACGCGTCCTCCATTAGAGAAGCTAGTGAGAAAATAATCCAGGAGAAAACTAATTAAGTTCACTGAGACAACTTCACAATATTGCTTCTGGAGCAGCCGTGTTTATCTAGTGAGTCAGGACGTGGGCTGGCTGGTAAGGGCGTGCGGCTGGTGCCCACTGGGGCGAGAGATGGGCTCTAGCAAGTGGAGGTAATTAGCTGTGGCTTAGGGTAGCGGAGAATGACCTTTTCATCATTAGGAGTTTCACGGAGCCTTTGGAAAGCTGCTTACCACTGGGAAGTGGTATCTGGCCGTACAAGAGTTTAAAGACCACAGGCCTCAATTTATGCAGAGGCAGGAGACAAACTTATGCCGCAGCCTGTGTCTAACGGTATCAGTGTCACAATTCTGCTCCTGCTATTCTGGATGTGATGAGACTTTTCTGCCACGTTTATTAAAAAGGGGATTCGAGGGGCGCCTGGGTGGCTCAGTCGGTTAAGCATCCGACTTCAGCTCAGGTCACGATCTCGCGGTCCGTGAGTTCGAGCCCCGCGTCAGGCTCTGGGCTGATGGCTCAGAGCCTGGAACCTGCTTCCGATTCTGTGTCTCCCTCTCTCTCTGCCCCTCCCCCGTTCAGGCTCTGTCTCTCTCTGTCCCCAAAATAAATAAACATTAAAAAAAAATTTTTTTTTAAAAAGGGGATTCGAGAAGAGGGGAGGAGGAGGAAGATTCAATTCTTTTCTCTCTGTTATTTCCAGTAATATAATTTGAGTACTCACACGATATAATTTATAAGGCCTGAACACCACTTTCAAAAGTTTTTTCACATATATTATCTCAACTTGTCTTCAAAACAACTCTGTGAAATGGTCGGACGAGATCACTTCTTGGCCTTTTGGCTAAGATCAAGTGTGAAATGATCAGTTTAGACATCAAGTATTGGGGCACCTGGGTGGCTCAGTCGGTTGAGCGTCCGACTTCGGCTCAGGTCATGATCTCACAGTCTGTGAGTTCGAGCCCCGCGTCGGGCTCTGTGCCGACAGCTCAGAGCCTGGAGCCTGTTTCGGATTCTGTGTCTCCTTCTCTCTCTGACCCTCCCCTGTTCATGCTCTGTCTCTCTCTGTCTCAAAAAAATAAATAAAAATTAAAAAAAAAAAAAAAAAGAAAAAAAAACAGACCAAGTATTTTTAAACGTAGAACGCTTTTTGAATTAGAAGAGGCTGATAAAATTCTGCTTTTCTAAGTACTATAACTATGGCAGTGAATTTAATGACTCAGAGCTGAAACTAAACAAGGAATACAACCAAACTTGTCAAAGCCGTTCCCACTGTGACCACTCACACCAGCATCCCCTACCCCAACTATCCCAAACCAACTCCCATTATAGTTTTCAAGAGTTACAACCCACTCTACAAATATTTGTACATCTAAGACCTCAAAACCCAAGGTCTCTGGAAAGAGAAAGGAGGAGGGGGCAGTCATCTCTCTCTTTGCCCTTGCTTACCCCCCCAAAAACAAGTAAATGGCTCTCAGTATGCTAGAATTTAATAAGGCTCAGATTCCTGTAGAAAGAGGTGGGTTGTTATGTATCGTGAGCTTTAGTAAACCTGGCTGGATCTTAATAATTATAGGGCACGCAAAAGAGAAAATATAAGAACATTACGGAAGGAGGTTGGTGATGGGGTTACTATACATGAAAATGGTATTTATCAAGACATAAAATCCTGGAAGGGGTGGGGAAGACCTTAAAGATCTAAAAAATTCTAACCTAAACAAGTTAGCCTATGTATTTTCTAAAGGCTTCAGATCTTTGAGATTTAAAGTGAGGCAGTGAGACAAAAGATCCAGTTCCATCAACTGTGACTATCACATCTATGCCTCTTGCTATCCTATATTTATATAAAACAATCACTTTAGCCAAAAGCTAACCAAGCATCACCTGTGTCACACCTGTCCTACAGCTAACAATTTGAGCAGAGCCGCTCTGATTTTCGCTTGGCAGAGCAGATATATAAACACACACACGTATACATATTCATATTTACACGTGTATAAATTTATACAACACCCAACTACCCTCTTCATCGGAGGATTCTTAACATGTCTAAAGTGAGTAGCTATTTCTTCCTTCCCTAACTGCTACATGGAATAATCCTAATTTACCAATAATCAGACAGTAATAATTATAATCTAATACAAATGGATGTCCTTGGCCTTCCCCACTTCTCTTTCTACCTCCAGCTTCCTCTGGAGCTCCAGGGGCCTTGTGTGCCTGTGAATGGAAATACCTGTGTGCACACCCAATTTCTGTCTACTTTATCTTCCTTCCTCTGCAAAAGACCACCCCTTGGCCGCTCCTCTGGCTTAAGGGTGCCTGCACACTGGTGGTGTGGTCTACACTCTGGAAGATGGGTCAGGGAACGGGACCTGTGTGGGACCAGACTGTGAACTAATTAAAGCAAGGACTTCCAGAGCCCCAGACCTGCTATACACAAGGAGGAACATGGGCTCCAGGCTCCAGGGACTATAACTTAACCCCTTAACCACATGGACTATTTGACCAGTGGGAGCTGAGGACCCAGGCAGAAGAAAGCTGCAAGGAGCCCTCTAACGCACTGGCCCAAGGCAGGGAACTCAGTTGCCAAGACTAAGGGCAGTACTGTTTTTGACACTCTGCTTCTTGCATGACAAATAAGGTGACAGTCTCCACTCAACTGACTACCTGCTGGCGCATTGCTGCTCTAAATACTGATGTAAGGCTTGAATTTGAATTAAGTCAAATTTGAATTAATTTTAACAATATCGATATTCTATACACTGAGTACTTCAAAAACTGTATAAAGCTTTTAAGTCATCCTCACCAAAAATCAATAAAATATCAAGAATTAATGTTATACATCCCATTAGAAAAATAACTTTGAATAGGAGGTACTGTTTGGTAGTACCATGATTCTACTTTCTCAATGAAAGCCAACCCTTTAGGGGCGCCTGGGTGGCTCAGTCGGTTAAGCGTCCGACTTCGGCCCAGGTCACGATCTCACGGTCCGGGAGTTCGAGCCCCACGTCCGGCTCTGGGCTGATGGCTCAGAGGCTGGAGCTTGCTTCCGATTCTGTGTCTCCCTCTCTCACTGCCCCTCCCCCGTTCATGCTCTGTCTCTCTCTGTCTCAAAAATAAATAAAAGTTAAAAAAAAAAAAAAAAAAAAAAGAAAGCCAACCCTTTAGACTCTGGATACTGTACTTATCAAAGGCTCACCTAAAAAATGTCAGCAATGATCACTTTCAGTAGCTTAGACAACCAAAAGCATTAATCATGAAAACAGGTCACAACTCGGGCTTGCTCCCATATGAGAGCTTTCTATAGGACAACTACAACCTTAACCAAAACATCAGAAATGGGGAGCGCCTGGGTGGCGCAGTCGGTTAAGCGTCCGACTTCAGCCAGGTCACGATCTCGCGGTCCGTGAGTTCGAGCCCCACGTTGGGCTCTGGGCTGATGGCTCAGAGCCTGGAGCCTGTTTCCAATTCTGTGTCTCCCTCTCTCTCTGCCCCTCCCCCGTTCATGCTCTGTCTCTCTCTGTCCCAAAAATAAATAAACGTTGAAAAAAAAAAATTAAAAAAAAAAAAAAAAACCATCAGAAATGGAAACCAAGGTTCATCCGGTACATGGTAAGGCCAAATACCTAAAACCACAGTTCTGTGTTTCACTATTGCCGGGGAAAATATATATATATATTCAGAGATTGCTGGACTCATTAAAAAAAAACATACTTCAAAGCACTTTATCCCCTACAATCAGAGGAAGCTAATCACCCGAGAAAAAGTACTAATGGCAACTCACCAACTGTGAGGACTGCCTCCGACTGTGTGGCACCATGTTCATTTGCGGCTTCGCAGATGTATTTCCCAGCATGCTCCTGAGTGATGGCCTGAATATACAGAGAGCTTGAGCCAGCTCGGGACATGATGAAGTAGACAGGCTCCAGGTCATAGCCCCCAGGTCGTAAGTGTGATTTCCGGGATTTTGATCTGAGCACTTGAGACGGATGGCTGGTTATCAACCCGTGCCTGTCATACCAACGCATGACTGGGACTGGCACGCCAGTGGCATTGCAGGACAGAGTAACAAAGTCTCCATCTACCACCTTTGTACTTGCTGGTGCTGTAATTATAACTGGCTTGAGTCCACTGCCTATTAAAACAGTAATTCACACACAAATACACACACATAATTAAGATTATAGTACCTACAGTGCAAAATAAATTCATCTTCTTGCATAAATCTTATCCATGTCGTGCCCAAGTAACAGCCTTAAAAGCATCTTTCGTACATGTATTTCTTAACAGTGTTTTTTTTTAATTGAAGTATAATCGACATACAACATTAGTTTCAGGTGCACAACATCATGATTTAACATATGGATACACACTGGCAAATGATCACCACAATAAATCTGGTTACCATCCCCTAAACCATGTTTTACATGCAGAACAGTATGGAGAACACATTCATTCACTGAAATAAGTGTTTGCAAAGACATGGGCAAACAGGGATATATGACAGTAATAACTAAAACAAAGATAACCCCCCTCCTTGTTAATTCTCTTCTCAACTTTCACCACGTAAAACTGTCCCTAAAAAGTAGAATTCTTAATTGTGGGCTCCTGGACATTTCCTACACAGACTTCCTGTCCTTTAGGGAAAAAAAAGGGTTTCCTATACACATTTGACCGCTGTTAAGTATAAAACAGGTGAAGCCATGAAAAAGGTGTCAAGGAGCATAAAACAAAATAATATTCCTTCACAAAAATAGTTCATTCCAGGGGGAACCTCTGATTACAAAAAGCCTGGGAGAGAAATCTGTTCTGAGTGAAAGTCGACGAGTGTATTTCTTATCATGTTACACAAACAACATTTTTTGTCTCTAAACTAACTCTCTTTCCTTTTGGTCCCAGGTATTCTCTGGAGCCATTTTTAAGTGTGCCTACTATGGAATATCGATTACAAATGGAATTTTCTCCAGTGCATCCTTCTCTTTCTCCAGCCCTACTTCCTACCTTTGACAAAACCAACACTTGGTATGGTTAGATTCCCGAATCTCTGCCAATCTAGAAAGTGTAAGATGCTGTCTCACTGGTCATAAACTGCACTCTCCTGAGTACTAATGAGCTTGAACATCTTTTCACGTGTTTATGTGTCACTGGTATTTTTCCTCCTCTTTGAAATGCTTTTTGTCCATTTTTCTGTTGGGTCATTTATCTTTTTTGTAATGGTTTCAGAGTTCTTTGTATATTCCAGCTAGTGTTCTGTTATTCGTTATATATGCTGCTAATATCTTCTCACAGTTTATTGCTTTTTAAAAAAATTTTTTTTAACATTATTCATTTTTGAGAGTGAGAGAGACAGAGCATGAGTGGGGGAGGGGCAGAAAGAGTGGGAGACACAGAATCAGAAGCAGGCTCCAGGCTCTGAACTGTCAACATAGGGCCCGACTTGGGCCTCGAACTCACAGACCGCGAGAGCATGACCTGAGCTTAAGTCGGACGCTTAACCAACTGAGCCACCCAGGGGCCCCTGCTTTTCTTTTCATTTAAAAAAAAATTTTTTTTTTTGAACGTTCATTTATTTTTGAGACAGAGAGAAAGCATGAACAGGGGAGGGGCAGAGAGAGAGGGAGACACAGAATCTGAAACAGGCTCCAGGCTCTGAGTGGTCAGCACAGAGCCCAACGCGGGGCTCGAACTCCTCGCGAGACCGCGGGACCGCGAGATCATGACCTGAGCCGAAGTCAGACGCTTAACCGACCGAGCCACCCAGGCGCCTCTTTTCTTTTCATTTTTAATGGTATCCTTTATTAACAAGGATGTTCTAATTTCAATGTAGTCATATCAATCTTTAAAAAAAAAATTAGCCTAAATGTTAAGTTATATCCAATCAGATAGATGTCTCCTGTATTTTCTTCAAAAACTCTGCCATCTTGCCTTGCACAGATAGGTCTTTAATCCACTGGTAATTTGTCTTTATATACATTACGAGTTAGAGATTTCATTTCTTTTTCTCCATTTTGATGAGCAATTATCCCACATCCACACTTGAAATGGATGTCCTCCTCTTGGTAATCTGCAATGCCACCTAAGTCAAATCCTTAGGTGCAAATGTCTTCTTGGTGGGTCTTTGTCTTGTTTCAATAGCCTATCTGTTCCTGCACCAATACAATATATGTTAGTTACCACAGATTTTTATATATGTTCTAATACCTGTAAAAATAAGTCCCTGTGTTTTTCTTCTTCTTTCAGCATGCCTTAACTATTCTTGGGCCTTTGGTCATGCATATAAATCCCAGAATCAGTTTGTCAACGTCCTCAAAATATCCAAATAAGATTTTAATTGGAATTGCATGAAGTTACAGAAAGTTTCTGGAAAGACCCGACAACTGTGTAATACTAAATTTCGGTATGTACCAACTGGTATATCTTTCTAGGATACCTTGGTCTTTTTAAATGTTGCTAATATTAAAAGGTGACTTTTAAATTATATTTTCTGCCTGTTGTTGGCTATAGTGGTTAATTTTATGTATCAACTTGATTGGACGAAGGGATGTCCACATAACTGGGTGGGTCTGCGAGAGTGCTTCCAGAAGAGATTATCATTTGAATTGGTGAACAGAGTATAGCAGATGGCGCTGCCCAACGCAGGTGAGCAACATCCAATCTGCTGAACACTACGTAGATCAAAAATGCAGAGTCAAGGTGAATTCTTTCTATCTGCTGAAGCTGATCCACCTTCTCCTGTCCTCGAACACTGGACATCAGCGCTTCTGGTTCTCCAGCCTTTGGACTTGGGTCAAGACTTAAACCAACAGGCTCTCCACCACCCCACAAATGAATTACACTATTGGCTTTCCTCCTTCTCCAGTGTATAGAGGATAGACTATGGGACTTCTCAACCCCCATAATCATGTGAGCCAATTCCTATTATAAACCACCTCTTATTTATATCTTAAATATCCTACTGGGTTTGTTTCTCTGGAGAAGCGTGACTAATGCACTGGTATATAGAAAGACAGTGATTCTTCTTTGTTGGTCTTCATCCAGATACCTTGCTAAGTGCCTTTATTATTTCTAATAATTTGCCAGCAAATTGAGAATTCTCTGTATTGGCAATCACAGCAGTTATGGGTTTGATTTCTTCTTTCCTATCCTTATATATTTTATTTTATTTACATATTTTGTGTCATTCTGTGCTGATCAGAGTCTCCAGTATGATGGCAAATAAAAGATTTTAATTTTTTTTTTTTTTACTGTTTATTTATTCTTGAGAGAGACAGACAGAGTGTGAGCAGGAAGGGGCAGAGAGAGAGGGTGACACAGAATCCAAAGCAGGCTCCAGGCTCTATCTAAGCTGTCAGCACAGAGCCTGAGGTGGGGCCTGAATCCACGAATGGTGAGATCATGACCTGAGCCAAAGTTGGACACTTAACCAACTGAGCCACCCAGGTGCCCCAATAAAAGAGATTTTAAAGAGAATGCTTCCAACATTTCACCATAAAAGTGATGTTTCCTGTAAGTTTTTGTTAGATACTCTTTATCAGATTAAGAAAATTCCCTTTTATTTCTATTTTTCTAAGTGTGTCTAACATGGATACTGAATTGTGTCAAATGTTTTCCTGCCTCTATTCAATCCAGATGAATGATACTTTAAATTTTCTGACTGATTCCTGGGCTGACTCCTTAGTTAAGATGTATTTCCTTTTTTAAATATTGATGTCTTGCTAATATTTTCATAAGACTTTTGTATCTATGTTCATAAATGAGATTGGCCTTTGGTTTTCCTTTCTTATGCCATTCCTTTGTGATTTTAGAATCAAAATCATAAGGACTGGAGAGTTCCCAGTTTTTACTTTTCTCTGGAAGAGTTTGTGTAATATTTGGAATGGTCTGTTACTTGTAAGTTTCGTAGACCTCTCCATAAAACCTATATGGCCTGGTGTTTTCTCTGTGGGAAGATTTTAAACCCCTAATCAGTTTCCTTCATGAGTACAGGACTACATAGGCTTTTTAATTTCTTTTAAGTCATCCTTACTAAGTCATATTTTTCCTAAGAATTTGTCTATTTCCTAGGACATTGTAAACTGTTGACATAAAGTTTATCACAATATATCTTTATCTTTTATTTTATCTTTACCTTTATTTATTATTTTTAATCTCTACAAGACTTGTACTTTTTATTCCTAAAACTGTTTATTTGTATTTTGCCACAAAGGTAGGTCCATTTTATTAGATTTGCAAAGAACCAACTTTTTTCTTTACTGAACCTCTCCATTTTATCTTCATTTTCTATTCAATTGATTTCTGCCCTTTAGTATCTCTTTTCCTCTGCTTCCTTACTTCCAGTCTTACTAGTTTTCTTTTATAAGCATTTAAGGCTATACATTCCCATGTAAATTCCATTTTTTACTACATCCCACACAATTCAATCTGTGGCATTTTCACATTGCACTGTAGTTTTTTCTCTGTTATTGAGATGCATAATTTTACATTTCCAAATACATGCCAGTTAAAAATGACTTTTACTATTAACTTCTAAAATAATTGCACCAAGGTCAGAGAATTGGTCTGTATCACACTGATTCTTTGACACTTGAAATATTTATAACTCATAGGCAAAAGATTAATATCCCTAATGTAGAATTCCTACCAATCCACAAGAAAAATGACCAATAATCTAATTTTTAAACTGGACAAAAGACAATGAGCAGTCAAAAAATAGGAAAACAAATTCAAATGACTCATAAATATATGATAGGAAGCCCAACTTCATTCATAGTAATATAAATACAGAACAAAAGGTATTTTTTTTTTAAAACTATCAGATGGGCAAAGATTTAACACCTTGCCCTGGTGAGGATATGAGGAGACAGGCAGATACACATTGCTGGTCAATAAGAATAAAAACCAGTAACAATTTTGCAGAGCAACTCGGTGATATCTACCAAAATTACCAAACAAAGATGCTTTCATACAGCAAATTCATTTCCAGAAATCTATTCTATAGATATTTACACCTGTGCAAAATAATCTATGCAGAGGGACGTTCATTATAGAACTCCTTAATAAGCAGTCATTTGAAAAAGAATGAAAACACTGTTTAATGAACCATCTGGGAAGATATCAAAGATATGGTAAATAAAAAACTCAAACTGAGGAATACTACCTCCATTTACGGGGGGAAAAAAGATGTTATTAAGTGCACACAGACACATTGTGTGTGATTGTATATATACACACAAGGATATTAAAGACACTGATAAAACTGGTTAGTTCTAAAGGCAATATGGCTGGCCAGGGAATAGAAATGAGAGACTTTTACCATACGCCTTTTAAACTATAGTATCTTTTGAAAAAAATAATTAAAAAAAATTTTTTTTTAATGAAGTTAATCAAATAATATTGCCTCTTCATGGAAATGCCCATCTGTAACTAGAAAGGAACATGGAAAATAGGCATAGTTCCTTTATGGTAATGGAATTATGTTCTCTAGTGAAAATGATTTAATTTTTAACCAAAACAAAAGCCTATCTGTAAAGTAAAACTTCCTATGATTTCTGGACCCAAAAGCCTACCTTTTTCAATTTCAAGTCTCCCAGTAGACTGTATGAATCCAATCCCATTATCTGCTACACACTGATACAGCCCAGAATCTTCCATGGTAACACCACTGATTTTCAGTCTGTGTCCTACAGTTAGATGTCGTGGGGAAGGATGAACAGGTTGTGCGTTATGAAACCAGGTACGGTTTGGAGTTGGGTTCCCATGAATCTCACAAGTAAATTGTACTGTGGCACCCAGAGAGACTGTCTGATCCTGTAGTCCTTTAGAAATTGAAGCATTTTCTAAAAATAAAACATATAAATTAAACTCTAGCCCTTAAGAGGTACTTTTCAAATTATCACACAAGACACATAAAATCTCTCTACCAATAACTAGTTGAAATCAAATTGCATTGTTTACTCACATTCTCCTACCTGCTATGGTCATCAAGACAAAATTAGAAATGTATTTGAACTTCCTTCTAATCAAATAAACCATATGTTACTAATATTTCATAGTCTCTTTTTCTAGATCTTCCCACCCACTTATCTCTCTCTCTCTCTCTCTCTCTGTCTCTCTCTCACACACACACACACACCCACACACATATACATCTTGGGCTTCCCTGAGCATTTGTTTCAGGTGATTTGTTTGAAATAAGTAGTTTCCCGTGACTTCACACTAAACAAGAGCCAAAAGAAGAATGTTTATTCACAGGTTAAATTCTTTTTATGGTCAATTCTGCCGTTAGGCTAGATGTTATACTGGGCAGAAAACTTCCTTTACTATCCATCAAGCCACTTTTTCCTAGACGAAGTAAATCATTTAGCAACATTGGTAACATATGCCCAAATTACATGATTATGCATATTAACTTAGACCTGATTATCACGGCACTTTAAATCTCATTTGCCATATACTTAGTTAATTCTAGGGTTACCTATGTTGCAAATAAACACATGCAGAAGGTTTACAGCAACAATATTTACTATGAAACCACTTACAACCTATTTTTTTCTGGCTTTCATGAAAATCTGTTTTGATAAAGGAAAACATTTTCTGGTGCTAGACATGACAGTGAGACAGGGAACTGGAAAAAAAAGGAAGGAAAAGCTTTGAGATGAAGAGTGTATACACAGCAATGTGGGTGGAAATAATGCAAATAATACAGTGAAAGCATTCCTTAAGGGAAAATAAAATGAAATAGATTTCTTTTTGAGGTGACCTTTTCTAGTCAGTACTGTTAGGTACTCCTACTAGGTCCAACGCACTGACACAGCCCAGAATCTTCCACACCATTAGGAAGGAAGAACAAGCTTTGCGTTGCATAACCAGGTTGGGGGGGAGGTTCCCATAAACATCCCAAGTGAAATGTTCTGTGCCACCAAGATATACTGCTGAAATCAGCAGTCCTTTAAAAAGAAAAAAAAATGAAGCTTCTTGTGACATCATATGTGAAGACGTTATTTACATGCCATTTATAGTTCCCAAATAGATCTTCCATTCAAACATCAGTGAGACCAGAAAAATAGCCTGACCCGAAAAGCAATTTAAGAAGTAACGTCTTACCAAGCACATTAACCATGTAAGTCACATGTTTTACGTCTCCAGACTTGTTTCCCACTATACAAGAATAGTTTCCAGAGTCCACCGGGTCAATGCTGTCTGTGGCAAGATGGGAATGCAACCTTCGCCAGTTGCTTCCCGGCACAGCGTCCTGACCATCCTTCAGCCAGTGCACTTGAGAAAGTGGGACCCCACTCACCACACACTCCAGGGTGACGGGGCTATGAGAAAGCACAGCTAGTGCCTGTGAAAAGGTGGGGTGAAGAATGTGGAAATCGTCGGAAGAAGGGCCTGGAAAAAGAAGGGAACAAAAAAATTTCATTATTAAACATCCACTTCCAATCTCTTCCTTATCTGCAAATCTGCCTTACCTTCCAAATCTGCAAGCTTTCTCATCTTCCCATTTATTCTTCTTTATGCCACAAGGTCCTACATGGTAGCTTAATCCATTTTTAGTTGAGAATTAAAATTAAAACACTTTGTGGCCCCTTAGGGCTATCTCTGCATTAGCAGTTTCGATATGTAGAATTTTTGACCAGTCCAGAAACCACCACTTTGTTGTGCTTTGACCACTGGTTCTATCTGAGTTCAGCTACCGTAATCTCAAAATCAGCTATGACCACTGTCAGCTGAAAGAGAACAGCTATTAATTTTTCATAATTCAGTTAGCCACCAATTTGATTACCACTGTTATAAAGTTATATTGTCTCTATTATTTCTTTTCATTTGAGCAAAGGGTCAAGTTCTCCGTCTGGTTTCCACTCTGTCATCCTGACCAAAATTCTCTTCTAAAAACTCATTATCGCGGCGGGGGTGGGGGGCAGGGGCCGGGGAGGCGCCTGGGTGGCTCAGTCGGTTCAGCATCCAACTTTGGCTCAGGTCATGATCTCACGGTTCATGAGTTCAAGCCCCACATTGGGCTCTGCTATTAGCACAGAGCTCACTTTGGATCCTCTGCCCCCTGCCCCATGACTCTCCCCTGGTCACACTCTCTCCCTCTCTCTCAAAATAAATAAATACATAAATATTTTTTAAAAATTAATCAATGAATTAAAAATTCATTATCTTTTAAACACATGTACAGTACTATACTATAATGCATTCGTGTATTTAATTTTTTTAGAAGACTCTCTTATGATAAGCAAATAGGATCTGAAAGAAAAATTCACTCTGATTTTCCAGTGCTTTCTAAAGAATGCTTCTGAGGAAGCTTTTCCTGAGGAATGCTTCTGGTTACCGTTATTCTCCCAAATACTTACGACTGACAAGAAGCTTTCGGCCAATGGATTCAACTTTTAATTCATGAGTGACAGGATTAAAAGCTGCACACTTATATGATCCCTTGTCCTCTGAAGATACATTCAGAATCTGAAGATTCCCTGATGGAAGGATTAAGTACTTCTCTGAGGAAAGAAGGGAATGCAGTTAGGCCTCTATATGAAAGACCCCAATGAAAACAAAGGCTAGCAGTCATGCTTTCAATTTAGACATCAGAACAGCAGCAACAATCAGAGAAAATTTATTAAATGAAAGAAAGGGGAAGTCAAGGCGGTGGGGGGAAGAGTCAATAGTTCTAGAGTAACAAAATCGAACCCATCAGAAACATCTGACCTCAGACCATTTGTTGAGCACACTGAAAGCACAAGCATATGTAGAAAGAAATACAATGCCCACAGCCCCCACCTTGAGCAAACCTCTCCGGACAGCACTCACTGATCCGCCAGTGTCCACTCATGTCTACCCATTCATTTTTTTCTCAACAAATACACACTGGGTGCCTGTATTGATCCAGGCACAAGTGATACGATAAAGAAAGCAGACTGCAAGCCCTGCACTCATGCAGCCAACATTCCAGTGCAAGAAATGGGGGCCGCAAAGAAAGGGATAAATAACAAACAAACAACCAGAAATCTGTCTATTACAGTGCTGTGGAAACTTTAAAAAGCAGCTAAGTAAAGGGGACACGGACCAATGGGGCATGGCATAGTATTTTACATAGAGCCATGATGAGGGAGGTCTTCTCAGAGGAAGAAATATCCGAGTGGAACCCTGAATGAATGGAGGGAATCTGGGATTGTAATCATTTCTACAGTGTAACCATTCATGCCGGTCTTCTTCTGACTTCTGAGAGTAGAGGCAATATATCTTATGCATTTTTGTAGCCACAGTCCTTAGGACACGGAGTTCAACAGTAGGTTGCTTCATGACATTTGTTCTGTGGGTACCACTGGCTTTTTGTTGAAGGTCTCACCTGTGGAATGTTTCAGCCACTTTCCCCGGATTTTATAGCGCACCTCAGCCTTGGGGTTACTATCTGGTACTTTGCAGCCAATGAAACCGGTACTCTTTTCTTCCGCTGTAATAACCTGCTTTGTTGGTGAACCAAAATCACCAAGAACTAAAATACATAAGTAAATAAGTAGAAAATTAATTGATTAATCAATACAAATGTGAACGCTCCCCAAGGAAACTTAAAAACTAGAAGCCACATCTTGCAACGCGGCCGTTTGCGGCAGCTAACCCCAGTTCACAGAGGAGCGTGATTTTTTTTATCTCAGGAAGGGGCTGGAGTAGAGGTGCCCGGTTGAGGCCTAGAGCTAAGTCATGGCACCCTTTTCCAGAACGCTTCCAGGAGACTACAAGACAAACAAGCAAGCGGCCCTTAAAACATGGAGGAGAACCATAAAGCATAGTCATTCCCATTCCGTCAAGAGACATCCTTTTCCAATCCAGTCCCTCATGAACACCCACTTTCCCTACGCATCTTTATGCTGTTTGTCGCTACTCACACTGCAATAAAATGGCTTTCAGGAACAAACCCAATTCCTCTCACTACTAAGAGTTCGCTACAGATGGAGCCTGCATGGAAGGGTTCTTTATGATCTGCAGTGCTGAAAGCATCCAGCCGCCTGCCACTAGGAGTTCAGCCTTCCCGTGTGAGTCCTGGAGCTGTCCATGGGTCAAAGCTCTACGAAAACATTTACTCTTCTCAGTTACGACAAACTCACTACTCCTGGGGGATCCAGATTTCTTCTGTAAATAGGGGTGCCCTGACAAAGACATCTTCCATTACTGAAAGCCATCACCATTTGAAAGGCAGATGGCTCAAACCTACTAAGAAAACCACCACATTCCAGATTTGCCATAAGTTCAATACCCCACATTCCTTTCTCTACAGTCAGTGATTTCATTCCTCCTTCTTTAGCCTGGTTTCAATTAAATAAACTAAAATCACTCGTTGATCAAGACAAATAACACAATTAGATGTGAGCAAGATACGGGACTGCATGAAACAACTGAGTGTCAAAGTTGACAACAGCTTTTTAGTTGCTGCTGCTATTAAAGGACTTCTAAATATTCGCAAAGAAATTCAGAATTTGCATTAGAAAACCCTCCTAACCATGTAAGAGTTACTTCCATGCCCCTGTTACACAGGAAGACAGGAGGCCAAGCTCACGGAGATTCAAGTGCATTTCCCCCAGCTCAACAGTGAGAGTCAAGGCTGAGATGAGGACGCTATGTGCTTACTCCAAAGCCCACGCTCTTCCCTCTATTCACACATGCAAGTACCAGCATTCTAGTTTCTAGGAAAAAGCATAAATCTGAGGGATAAAATTAAACTCACCAGCAGTAGATACTGTTGCAGGGCCGCTCACAATTGCCCCGATGCTATTGTTGGCAACGCACTGGTAGGAACCCGAAAGGGAGGGATTAAGGGACGGAATAGTCAAAGTCCCCTGATGCATCTTAATCTGTTCCATGCTTCTATCCAGTCTTTTTCCATTATGCAACCATGAGATATGAGCGGTCACAGGCTTAGCAGAACAATGGAGTACTACGGGTCCACCAAGTCTCTGGACAGCGGACAGTGGCTCAGAAATAAAAGACGGTGCCAAGTCTACCAGGAAACGTTCCCCACGTGCAAAGGGGTGGGGAGAATAGGAGAGAAAGGAGGTAAGGGGAGACAGAAGAGTACATTGAATACATTTCATCTGAATCTATGGAACCAGAGGCAATTCCGTATTTTATCCATACCATAAGAACATACAGTTCTTAATGCTTGTACAAGTTCTAGGAACATTTTGATATGACTATTTTTGGAAGTAAAAAAGGGCAATGCGTGAAGCTAGGACTTAAGGACCAGGGTAGAATAGATGAAAAACCTTATGATGTAAATCCGACAAAATACCAATTCTTTAAGGGAGAAAAAGCAAACTGCTCTGTGTATGAAGTAGCTTCTGAGAAATGGAAGTCAAGAATCTGAGGGGCTCCTGGGCGGCTCAGTCAGTTAAGTGTCCAACTCTGGCTCAGGTCATGATCTCGCGGTTCACGAGTTCAAGCCCCGCATCGGGCTCTGTGCCGACAGCTCAGAGCCTGGAGCCCGCTTCGGATTCTGTGTCTCCCTCTTTCTCTGCCCCTCCCCTGCTCACACTCTCTCTCTCTCTCTCAAAAATAATTTTAAAAAATATATATGAAAAACTGAAGATAACTTGCAAAGTAAAAAGAATTCTCTCCTACATTACTAAGGACTTGATTTTAAAGAGTAAATTATTGTATAAATAGTGGCCACGGTCTTCTTTCCTAGAAAGAAAGAATAGAAAATAGAAAATAACATTCAACTTTAATAGAAAATAACATTCAGCTTCTAGGAAAGCAGAAGTAGAACATTAGGAAGCCAGGCTGAAATACAGTCTACCCTTTTTTGGAGCATCGATCTTAATATTTTTATTTGGTGTTTAGAATAGTTTCATTTGTTAGACCTTTTCCTCAGCAACTTGGGGGAGAGGGTGAGTTCTTACACTAACATATCAAAACAAATCCCCCTCCACCCCCCAAAAGAGTGAGGGGGACAAGAATACTGCCTGACTCTACTTTCGCAGGATATTTAATTAGATATGAAGATTAAGGGAAGTGCCTCTCTTGACTAAATCTGAGGTGGTTGTTTAGCAAAACAAAAACAGAAATAAAACCAGTGAGCCAATATTTTTGCTTACAAATCCAATACAGTTATACAGTATTCTTAACAGAGACAACAAGTATTACTTAATGAATAAACATCACTCGCATTTCTATATACTTACAAAGAAATCTCTCCACAGACCTAAAATTACTAGAGATGCATGTGGGCTTGGGCTTATAAACACATTTAACATTAAACACTTTTAAGCTTTTCAGTGACCCAGAAGCAGAGAGAATCTCAGACAAGCTCAGGCGAGAAAGTGGCAGATCTGGGATTTGAACCAAGTTCTCTTGCTCCAAGACGAGCACTGATATGTGCTGATTCTAAAATTTCTTCGGTCGTATGTAGTCAGCATTTTATTCCTGTTATAATCTCCAAAATCAGACATTTGTAACATATCCTCTTACGGAAAAGAGCAGGCTAGGACAATATTTGTTTTTAAGGCAACAAGAGGAATGAATTTATAAGGACAATGATGGGAAGGCCTGCCAGTGCCCAGAAGCACTACTAAGAGATCCTTAAATTGCTGAATTAATCAGTTTTTAAGTCATTTGGCTGGGTCAAACAAATCTTAGAAACGTCTTTGGAAATCATTGTTATCAGCAAAGATTTGAAGCTGAAGTCTGTTTTGTATAGGATTAGGATTAAGATGAGGAAAAGCTTCAGTTAAGACATGACCATTCTTGGGGTGCCTGGGTGGCTCAGTCAGTTGGATGTCTGACTTTTTTTTTTTTTTACTGTTTATTTATTTTGGGGAGAGACAGACACAGAGCGCAAGCAGGGAAGGGGCAGAGAGAGAGGGAGACACAGAATCCAAAGCAGGCTTTAGGCTCTGAGCTGTCAGCACAGAGCCCGATGCGGGGCTCAAACTCACGGACTGTGAGATCGTGACCTGAGCCAAAGTCGACGTTCAACTGACTGAGCCACCCAGGCACCCTGGGTGTCCGACTCTTGATCTCAGCTCGGGGCATGATTTTGCAGTGCAGTGAGTTCAGGCCCCACACTGACAACACGAAGCCTGATTGGGGCTCTGTCTCTCCTCTCTGCCCTTTCCCCACTTGTTCGTTCTCTCTCTGTCCCTCTCAAAATAAATAAGTAAAAACTTAAACAACAACAACAACAACAAGACATGAGCATTCCTGGGGACTGATGACAAGCATTGAGCCATATAGAGAACTGATGAATCGCTCTATTATATTCTGAAAACTAATAGAACACTGCATGGTATAACTATACTGGGATTAAAATTTAAAACCTGACAAAAACAAAAACACAACCATTCTTCAGCTCTTACCTGAATTCACGGAAGGACACAGAATCGCAAGAGTAACAACATACAGCAGTGTCTGTAAGGGCCGAGGATCTGGATGCATAGCGCCAGATTACAGAAGCAGGCAGGACAGACTTCCAGGCTTTGGCTCACTAAAAGACATCCAGGAAAAAAAAAAAAAGAAGAAGAAGAAGAAAGAGAGAAAGAAAAGATCATCTAAACACCCCGAAACAGCTGAAATCTTGCATCTGAGTAGTCAGGGTTGTGAGCATGATGGCTGCCGTCGATTTTGAAAGCTCTGTATAGAGTGCGGCAAATACAAGGCACTTAATGGTCTGTATCTCCCCGATTCACAAACCAATCTCCAGACACTAAATAAACATGGAAGCTCTGCTCATCCTTCCAAGGTACTAGGATGCCTCTTATCGTACAGAATCAATCATCTCAAATGAACACGTTCAACTGCCTTTAGTGCATTTGTTTGCGCATTTCACAAGGATTGAAAACCCAACCCCACCAAAATGCCCCACCACCCCCTTGACAGTCCTAAAATAGACACAGTAATAACAAAATAACAGCAAACGTTTACATGGTGCTGAGTATGTGCCAGACAGCATTTCAATGTTTTGTGTATACTAATGAAATCTTCAGACAACAACCCCAGGAGATAGGTACTACTGGGTTTCTTCCCTTTTTTTTCAGATGGGGGACTCAGACTCATGGATTGTTCAAACAGATTTAAGGGCAGACTCGTGTGGGGATCAAGCTTGGCATGTGTGCAGATCATCCAAAGACCACTGTGGTGAGACTAGATGGGACTAAGCCAGGAAGGGAAGAGGGAAACCAAGTAGGAGGTAATGTAATCACTTAGGAGGGAGGTGAGCGCATGGTGGGGCAGACCAGTGAGTCAACTGTGGAGGTGGTGAAGAGTAACGAGATTCAGAATATATTCTAAAGGTAAAACCAACAGAATTTGCTGAAGATCTGGATATAGAGTATGATCAAAAGATGTGTCAAGGCTAACTTACTATTTGGTGTAACAGAATCAGTAACAGTTCCGTTTACTGAAGAGGGGAAGGCAGGAAAGGGGGAGACAGACTGAAGAGGAGGTTAGTCAGCCGTTCCGTTTTGGGAAGGTGAGTCTGAGATATCCATGAGGCATCCAAGTACTACTGTCAAGTTCACAGCTGCAGACAGGAGTCTGGAGCTGTGTAGAGAAGTCAGAGCTGGAAATACAGATGCCAGAACTATTAGAGCCTTAGTGCTAGATGAGCTCTAAGGAAAGTATGACAGAGGAGAGGAGAGGCCAGGCAGAAGCCTTGGAATACTTCAACCTTTAGAAACCAAATAGACAAGGAAGCAGCAAGGCAGACTAACAGCCAATGAAATAGGAAGAAATCCAGGAGAATGTTGTGTCCATGGAGAAAAATGGAAAATATTTCTAGAAGAAGGGCATGTTGCAAACGCTGCTGAAAAGTGAGACACCATCTTGAAGACACGTTGGGGCACAGGTGATACAGACAAGAGTGATTTCAATGGTGGGGAGACTAACATCTGATGGTGGGTTCAGGACAGAACGGGAAGGGAGGAAACGAAAAAAGCACAGAAAACTCCTTCAAGGACCTTGCTATAAAAGGCCAGCAGAGGGGTGCTGGGTGGCTCAGTTAGTTAAACATCTGACTTGATTTCCACTCAGGTCATGATCTCACAGTTCATGAGATTGAGCCCCAAGTGTCGGGCTCTGTGCTGACAGTGCAGAGCCTGCTTGCGATTCTCTCTCTCTCCCTCTCTGCCCCTTCCCTGCTCATGCATGCATGCACTCTCTTAACATACATACATACATACATACATACATACATACATACATACCAAAAAAAAAAACGGGCAGCAGAAAAATAAGGAGAATTGCTGTAGACACATGACAGTCAAGGGAAGGTTTGGTTTTGTGTTTTTGTAACATAAAGACAGTATAGCATATTTAGGTAAAGCTAAAAAAAAAACAAAAAACAAAAACAAAACAGCACAGGCAAGGATGTGGGTAAAAGTCACTACCATGCATTGTTGGTGGAAATATAATCAGTAAATTCTTTCTGGAGGGAATTTAGCGATATCTATCAAAAATCATTCATCTGTGCAACAAATACTTAAGGAATGCTTATTAATTACATGCCACGCAGTATTCTACAAGCTAGAGAGAGAACAATGTAAAAATACATGAGTAGGAACAAGTAACACAGACAAGAATGTGCACCTCATCTTCTAGTGGGAATGATGGACAACAAACACGATAAATAAAATTACTAAAATTAACAATGTCTATGCCATCCTCCAGATATGATCCATTCTCCCTCCTCCGTGCTGCCTCTACACCTTGGACATATGTCTACCATCGCACTCATCATTGTGTTCTATAATTTATCTGGTTACATAACTTTGTCGTCCTTGAAGGCAAGAATGGCCTCACATTTAACTCTGTAAATTCTAAAACCTAGCAGAAAATAGGCACAGAACATTTTTTTTAATGTAAGTAATACCTTAATATAATGCAATTCCCAGAAATACCTTAAAGAGTATTTAGTGAGAACTTTCATGTCATGTGAATTCCGCATATTCTAGCTATATTTTTTTCCTTTATTTATTCACGCATATATATGATTTCTTAAATCAAAAATAAAGTGCCTACTATAGATAGGCCAGGCACTTTGTTAGATGAGGGATCCAAAGAGTGGTTACTCTGTCTGCAAATTCTCCCAGACATTCCTACTTGGCCAGGGTTGGACACAGCTTCTGTGACTATGGAACACAACAATGTAGCCAAAGAGCTACAGTAATGACATTTTAGAACTGTGAATTTTATGTGCATATTCACTCTTGCAAAGGTTAATTCTAACCATTGGCAACACTGGGTAGAAATACAAAGGCACCTTGAGTATGACTTTAAACAAATCAAAGTGTCACAAAAAATTGAAAATTAAAAAAAAATAAAAAAGAAATCAAATAATGTCTCCCGGGATCTGCTCACTTCTCTATGGCATGCAATCCCAAATCTACAGGTTGCAAACTTAAGTGTATCTACATCACAGACTATCAGTTCATGGATTGCCTTGTACGTTTTTTCTTGCTGACCTCTTTTAAAAAGTGGGAGAGGATATTTTGGTACCACTCATTGGCGGAAGGGGCCAGCTGTGTGAAAGCTTTTTTCGGTTTATTTGAATTCTCACTTGGTTCAAGGGCGAGGACTGACACACCACTGGTGAGCAGTCAAGGCAAAGTAAACATTCAAACAACTTGTTCACAGGAGACGCTGTCCTGAAAGAATGAGGACAAGGAGGGGTGTTCTTCCTTTTGCCAAATCTTTCCTCAACTATTTATTTATTAAAAAGCGGTGAAACAAATTCCAGAGTCAACTTTAACCCTAGCACACGATCTGCTGAGTTATTTTACAGCTGTCCTTTAAATCTTCACAGTTCATTACTCCCTAAATAGTTATCCCACAGGACCATCCTTTTTTAATTCTATCTTTCTGTTAGGTTACTCGCAACATGCTGCCAGTTGACTTTGGAGGTTGGAAAGAACTTAGGACCATAACGTAAGAATTTGTTGACTTGGTTTACATTTATCCAAGGAGAAAGCTTGCTCCATCTGTTAGAGAACCATGGGAATGAGCATCCGGACCTGGATTCCATTGCTATAGGAGTCAGGTACCTTAAAATTACATGTAACAGCCACCAAGAGTAAGGTAGGTCCAATCTCACCCACAAAGAGGGTGAGATGATGTATAAAACAGAATATATCCATTAGCACTACTGGAAAACTGCTCAATGCTATGTCACTTTCAAAAGTTCTATCTTTGTTTAAAAAAAAAGAAAACGTTTAATATTGGTCTTATAGTTTTTGAACTAAGAAGGTACTGGAAAACAACTGTGGCCTTTAACACAGATGTCACTCTTCCTACCTACAGAAATTTACCTGGGCAAGAGACAACAGCTTTAATTTCCTCTGCACAGAAATACTTATCCTATCCTCCTCTTCCCCTCTCTTCTGATCTGGAAACAGTGGGCAACAGAGAAAAGGTCCATGGTAGGATCACAACAGCCCAGTCCTCCACACATCATTTTTGCCACGTCACTTGCCAAAGGCTGTCTGACCTCTTGTTCTAGCATGTATAACATTCAAATATTCTCATGCAAACATTAAAAACAGGGGCGCCTGGATGGCTCAGTCGGTTAAGCGTCCAACTCTTGGTTTCAGCTCATGTCATGATCTCAAGGTTCATGAGTTTGAGCTCCATGTCAGGCTCTGTGATGACAGCACGGAGCCTGCTTGGGATTCTCTCTCTCCGACTCTCTCTGCCCTTCCCCCGCTCATGCTCTCTAAATAATAAATAAATAAATAAATAAATAAATAAATAAATAAATAAACTTAAAAAAATTAAAAACAGAATTCTGATTTAAATCATACTGTCATGTTTTCAGCTTCAGTGTTTTTCTCATTTAAAAATTTTTTCAAGTACCCAATGTGGTTAACATAATGCCAGACGATATTTTTAAACAAAATATTCAAGTTTTCTTCACATATTCTCCATTGAATATGCTACTTTCACAAAGTAGAAAATTGTTAACAGAAAGTTTCTACAAATGCTCATTGACCAAAACAAAAAACAAAAAAACCCAAAAAACCCTACACATTCATAACGGAAAATCTGGGAAATGCATAAATGATAAACCAAAACAAGTCAACACAATTCTACCACCTTAAGATAACACATCAATATTTTGATGCATTTCCTTCTAATCCTTTTCGTATATGTGTTTATGTACATAATTGCGGTCATAACATGTGTGCAATACAGTTTTAAACCTGCTTTATCCATTTTTTAACTAATGATCATTTTTACTTATTAAAAAATCCATAAGCACAATTTATAACAGTGATTGATAACTTTATTGAATAGACATACTTTAGTCACTCTCTTCTGGATAATTAGGTACGTTTTCTACTTTTTATTTATTTTTTTAATGTTTGTTTATTTTTGAGAGAGAGAGACAGAGCATGAGTAGGGGAGAGGCAGAGAGAGAGGGAGACACAGAATCCAAAGCAGGCTCCAGGCTCCGAGCTGTCAGCACAGAGCCCAGTGCCAGACTCGAACCCATGTAAGATCATGACCTGAGCCGAAGTCAGATGCTTAACCGACTGAGCCACCCAGGTACCCCAGGTACGTTTTTGATATGTGTGCGTACACATGTGTATTTCCTTGCTATTACAGATAATGCTGTCATGAATCTTTGTCCGTAAATCATTAATCACTCTTCTACTTATGTCCTTAGGATAGATTTTTTAAAGTGGAATTACTGAGTCAAGGAGTATAAACATTTTTAATACTCCTAACTTACATACTGGCAAGTAGTTTTCCCCCAAATGGCAATAATGCATAACTCTATCCCCCAGTAAGCACCATCAACACAGTAGGGGGGTAGACTCCCAGTCACCAGAGTATGATTTACATCCCTACTCTGCAGTGAACAAAGCTTGGATGTAACATATGAATTTGAGCAATTCATTAAAATATCTGTGAAGGCATAGAGCAACATTTACTGCCTAATCTTATGAGAGACTTTAAAAAATAATATTCTAAATACACATAAAACTACAAAAAAAATAAAATAAAAGGAATGGATGCTGCAGGCCACATTCATCAACCTTGTTAATCTCTGAACTTTTAATTACAAAAAACACCACGGACACAAAAATCTCTGCTTTTTACCCAAAATTTATTGTAAAATAGGATACAGGTCACTGTTGTTATACTGGGTGATTTTAATTTGTAACATGCATTTCTCTAAAAATAAATTTGTGTGTGAAAACTGCTGACAGACGTTTTTTGGCAATATTTGCTGGCATTAAAAATAGTAAATTACCATTCATTTCAAAGCTTTGTTCTCCCTTCCCTACTGCTTTTCTTTTCCAAAAAGCATTTAAACACCTCTACTTCCCTAAACTACTAGAGGCAGTAAAATAATTCAAGGCATTGGATTTCTTTTTAAGAGAGAGAGAGAGAGAGAGAGAGAGAGAAAGAGAATGCAAGCAGGGAAAAGGGACAGAAGGGAAGAGAGACAGAGAATCCCAAGCAAGGTCCATGCTAAGCACTGAGCCCAACACAGGGCTCAATCCCACGATCCTGGGATCATGACCTGAGCCCAGATCAGATGCTCAAAACACTTGAGGCACCCAGGTGCCCCAAGGCACTGGATTTTAAACTGGATTTGTTCTTGCCTTACCATAGGGCTTTAACAAAGACATGATCAATTCCCTATGTGAAAATCTGAACTCTTGAGACTTATCCAACTCACTGGTCCCAGAAGAAATTAACATGACCATGAGGAAGTTCTTCTACCCTGATCATAACTTCAGTTACGGCCAACGTAATTCTATTATTTTCACGGCAGTTCTGAGTGGCTGATTAAGTGTCTGAGAAGATCCTCCCAAGAAAGCACCTGGTAGGACAATCTCTCCAAGGAAAAGACTATAAGCTACAAAAAAAAAAAAAAAAAAAAAAAAAAAAGAACAGCTAGGCGGAGTGCCACCATTAAACCTACAAATCGGGACAACCCTTTCGTTCATGCTATAAAAATCATTGGAGGACCCTCCACTTTTGCATGGGATGAGTGCTGTTCCTGGAGTCTTAGCTTGATGTTCCCAAAGAATGACTGGTATCTCCTAACTTATAAAGCTTTCTTTAAGCCTCTCCTTCACACCTACACAGAAGGCAATCTGTCTTGTAGAGCAAACTACTTTTAGGCCAGGCCCAGGATTACCAGCATTTCTGCTGGCAAAAGCAAGCTAAAGGTATGCCTGGTCTTAGAATAAGAAAGGAAATACTTCCCTAACATTTACTTAACTTATTGTTCAGGTTGTGAACTTAATGCTTTTATAACCTCTTTTCAACATGCTGCCAGAATAATCCTTTGGGAAAAGTCTTTCCTGAATTTCTCGATTTGATTCTTTTGTTTTTGAAGCAATGCCTTTGCTTTCCTAACGATGATCAAAGCTGTCTCCCTGAATCATCCCCCTCCCCAGAGTCCTATATCAAATTTTCTTATAGTTCTCTTTCAGGTTCAGGGAATAACTGTGATTAATCTGTGAACAAAACCTCCACTTGGGACCCGGATAGGTTTTCAAAACAGAAAAGTCTTTAAGTTGGTTTCCTTTTTTAAAAACAATTTCCTTCTTGAAAAATAAAAGATTGGTCTTTATTTGCAAATAATCTCTTCCATAACATGCTATTTCTCAACTGTTGATTTTAAAAAGTGGATCTTCTGCCGTAACTAAGCAAAAGAAAAAACAAAACAGGCTTACCGAAAAATTTTTGAATGCTATCAAGATTAATTCAGCACAATTTCAATTACGGAAGTCAAACATACACTTCTTCTTTTTCCCAGCCCACTGAGCTACCCTGACCTTAATCACATCAAATTGTAAATCTCCCATAAAAGTTTTCTTCATTCTGAATATTTGAATAATTTACCTAAGCAGCTAATACCATTTTCTACACAGACTTCTCAAAGAACCCTACCTTTTCTACGAGACATTCATCCAATCAAAGAATTTCATACATAGGGAATCTACTTTGGGCAAGAACCTACAAGGGGTACAAAGATAAGGAAGATGAGGCAGGCATCAGGCATCATTCCTGAACTAAAGGATTCTGCAGCCTAATTGAGAAAAAAGGGCACAATCATAATTGGCTTTGGAACAAAGTATCATTAAGTGCAATGAGCGTGTGAAATATATTCAGAGTTCAAAGCAGAGGAACCCATCTTTTATTCAACAAATATTACATCAGGCTGTGCTGGGAACTCAGCCACAGACAGATAGGACGTCTGTCTCCCTGAGGTTCGTGGTCGCGTGAGGGAAAGGACAACTAAGAAGCCACCCAAACCCAGACTCACCTAACAGAACGACTAACATTTTTGCCACAAGGGCTCCTGTGGTTATTTCACTTTTTGGATGGCTTTTTATTCAGCGTCAGGACTTTTTCAATTAGAAGCAAAAAAGGAGTACTTCGATATTACAGCTTCGGGCAAAGACACACCCACCAGTTTACATGACCCCACAGTGTTTAGTCGGAAAGTATCATACAGGAGAATTGGAATGGCCCGCTGTGTTTGGATGAACCCAAAACACTGTGCTCTGTGTACAGATGCCATGTGAGTGGGAGATCGGTGAGCATTTTCTGCTAATCTCTCTGCGCTGTGAGCACCATTTCTGCGAGATGGGGAGCACTCCCATGTTTAGCCTTTATTTTGCCATGAAGTGTTCTTCTGTACCGTAAGCTTTTAAGTGCAATGTAAGTGAAGACCACTGTGAGCCTCAAAAAGACTCATTGTCTGAAAGTCAACTTCCTGTCTCTCCACTGTCTCGAGAGGAGGACTTCCTCATGGTCCTCCTCCTCCAGCCACCAGCCTCAAGTCTTCTCTTCCTTGGTTGAGCACAGTAAACTCACTGCACTGTATTTAAGAACATCCTGTACTTAATTTACTTTCAAAATACTGTTTATCACCTGTACAATTTTTTTTTAAACAAATTTGTTTTTATCGCTCAGTTGACTTTTTTTTCCACCCATGAAAACCGTGGCTATCTTGGATTGGGATGGAATACGTCATGATTATTTTTTCCCATCAAAATCAAGGAAATGGTTTTTGCTAAGAGGTAAAGCTTTTAGGGAATAGAGGTTTTCAAGAATTAAAGTAGTTAAGTGAGGGGGGGGAGGTGGCTGAGCCACAGACCAAAGCAGAGATGCTGCAGGAAACACAGAAGGGTCACTTCACCTGGACTTAGAGAAGGTTTAAGAAGACACCTCAGAAGAAACAATGATCAGGAGAATTGATAGAGGGCTCTGGGGGGCGGGAGAGAGGAAAAGCAAGGGGAGGTGGTACTCTGAAACATAAAGAGCGATGTGTGTGCAGAATTAGAAAGAGCAAGGAGGTAGGGCGCCTGGGTGGCTCCATCGGTTAAGCATCCAACTCTTGATTTCAGCTCAGGTCATGATCTTGCGGTTTATGAGATAGAGCCTGGTGTCGGGCTCTGCACTTACAGTGTGGAGCCTGCTTGGGATTCTCTCTCTCTGTCACTCCCCCATTCTCACACTCTCTCTCCCTCTCTCTCAAAATAAATTAATAAACATTTAACAAAAGAGTAAGGAGGGGCACCTGGGTGGCTCAATCAGTTGGGCGTTGGACTTTGGCTCAGGTCATGATCTCACAGCTTGTGAGTTTGAGCCCCACATAGGGCTCTGTGCTGACAGCTCAGAGCCTGGAGCCTGCTTCGGATTCTGTGTCTCCCTCTCTCTCTGCCCCTCCCCTGCTCATGCTCTGTCTCTTTCTCTCTCAAAAATAAATAATAATAAAAAAAGAGTAAGGAAGTATGGCTGCAGATAAGAGGAGGAAATATGCGGTAGCAGGTAAGGTGGCGTAGTTAAGCAGAAGCTGCAGCATACAGAAGAAAAGAAATCAGGTCAAGGTATCAGCTTTTATCATGAGAGGGGAGTACTAATGGCTCCTAAGCAGGCAAGGGACAAGATCTGACTTGTGCCTTTGAAAAAGCATTTACACTGCAATGTGGAGCATGGCCGAGGGACAGAAGAGAAGTTAGAAGGCCCTGGCGAATGAGGGTGGAGATGTGTACTAGAGAAATACCAGGGGATAGATTTAAAAGATTTTTAAAAATTTTTTCAACATGGACATATTTACCAGATGTTATTAAGAGGTGGCATTGATAGAACTTAATAGTGAAGGATTTGGACTGGGAAAGAACCGGTCTCTTAGACATCTTTGGAATTCACTACCGTCCAGTCATCTGTTTCCCCTCCCCAGTACTTTGACCTTAAGTAAAAGAACAAGGCTGCTGTCCAGATTTCTACTTGGACAAGTGAGTGAGTGCTTGACATGCGTTCACTTAAGCACAGGAAATACACGAGAAGCAGCAGGGTTTTCCATGGCTTGTTGTCGCTGTTTTGACGGCAGCGTGAATGCAGAGTGCATCCCGTAAGGCGTAGAGAAAATGAGTTGGGTTGGGCATAAGTGGAACTCTAAGAAAGAGACCAAGTAGGCACAGAAAGAAGCCTGAAGTGCTTCAGAGATTGGAGGGGGACAATAACAGAGAGACGAGATTGTGCTCCCTTTTGAGGAGGTGCTCCCTTTTAATCCTTATTTAAAAAAAAAATCCACTACATTGGAAGGAGTAGCAATTCCTCATTCAAAATAATCCACCTTATCAATACCATGAATACAAACTTTTAAAACGAAAAAGAAAATGGGGATGAAATAGGGATGGACACTCGGGTTTCTTAAAAATGAGTTTCAAAATGTCACCGAATTTCACACACATATACCCTTCAAAGGTACTACGGTTTAGGGTGATCAGACACATTCCTCAACTGCTGACTCCTTCATGATCGCTCCAGCCTTTGATCCGCGACAGTCCTCACGCTGTACACGCGGGGCCTCAAAAAATGAGAGTAACAGCTGTCACCCATCTTTCAGTGATTTCACTGGAGGAGCCGGTGGGGGCAGGAGGAAGGTGAGGAAAAGCAGCAAAGTGCTCTCCTCAGTCCAGCTGCAGCAAATACGCCATCTAATAGCATGTTAATCTATGGGGGTTACTCTCCTTCTCTTAGAAATGAAAGCATCCCTTAGAGCAGTCATGTGCAATTGACGATGATGCATGCTCTGACCTGCCAAGTAGCTCGGAGGCAGTAGGAAGAACATATAAATCTTACAAACGTAGAGCTGCAGGACATCAAACACCCAGGTCCACATCAGTAACTTGCGGCCATCTCTTCTTACCAGAACTCAGACCCCTCCGAACGAAACGCAGCTCTTCACGGTGCCCATTTTACGCGCACGGTGATGATCGCACCATCATTCAGATCAAACTTCTCGAAAACTGTTGACACCTACAGGCTTCACAACCCTTCCCCCCACGTCCCCGGGGCCTCCATCGAGTCAGCCAAGCGTACAAACTGATCCTGCTGTCTGCAAAAGCATTTCCTTTCACTGTGGACCATCAAGAGTAGAGGGATAAAATGGAAGTGACTTGGAGTTATGGCACCAAAAAGGCCAAATGAGCAAAGAAATAATCAACTCCACATGAGCCACTTCAGCTCCAACACAATGAAAAGGGCCTAGGACTAACCCCAGGAAAGGTCACGGAGATCAGAGGTCACCAGCAGAAAAAGGCAACAGTGAGCAGCTGCCAGCAATGGGAGTCAGCGTGGTCCTAATTACGCTCCAAAAGAGAAGGGGTCTGAGTGTGGATTTCAGGTCTCTTCACAGTATTTGTGTGTTTAAAAAAGTCAAGTGTTCCTGTTCCACTGTCTTTCAAAGAGCCTATTTCTTCCTGCTTCTAGAACACAGGAAACCAAAAATCACGGAAACAGGCTAATTCTGACACCCACCGTGAACTGGACAGGAGCATTATGAATATTCTAAAACACAGCTGCAAACAGCGAAATTCTCCAAGGAGACTTGGGAGAGATTATTAAAAAGACAAAATACAGCAAGTTTCAAAAGGATTGCTTTGCAGGCACCAAAGAGTCAACACTTGCCACAAATCAGTAGACTTTCAAGCTTGTCACTGGCATTGGCTTCACGGGGAAAAAAATAATAGGGTTATGGTAACCACAAAACAAATGCTAGCTAAGAGCAAAAATGTTTAAGTTTGCTAAGAACTAGTTAAACTTGAACAGACTGATCTTACAAAGGTCCAGACAGACATTCGGCTAACTTGTTTTGATGAAGGATGAGGAGGAGGAATATGAATGCATTTGAAAGGGGGATTTAGAGGAGTGTTGGGTAATAAATTTAATATAGTTGTTATTATGTCCAGGGCATTGCTCAGAGCTTACCAAATGAAACAAATTTTTCCCTGGCTGTTACAAAAGACTCACCCTCAGGGGGTTTGATTTAGATTTCATTTTAATAACAAGGAAATAAAACCTCAAGGAGAAATTCATTTCCATGAAATATATTCTACTGTATACAATTAAACCTTTAGGACAAAGCAAAATAAGGAAAAAATTAGAAATCTAAGAAAAATATCTGTGCTGTAAATAAACTTGAATCAACGCTGGCTGGGCACGGGATCTCCATCACAATGACTTTTATATTATGTTACCTGCTGAGCTGGAAGCTTCCTAGCGACCTGGAACATAGTGACACTGGTTTCCAAGGACTTCATTCCATCTTTAACCATGGCTGCATAAAAACAACCGAAGGAGTTTGGATTTCTTAGGTGCCCCTGCTTTGTTCAACTAGTGACAGAATTAGATCAGACACAGCTTCATCAAAGCTGTCATAGTACCATGGAAGACTGACCATGCATTGATAATAGGACTCTTCAAGCACATTCATAAATGGACATACAAGCCAATCATAGATTACTATGTAGTCAGTACCTAATTACCTCAAGTGGACTGTTAAGTCTATAGAAACGTGAAAATACGCATTGGCCTGTATGAAGAAAACTTGCAGCCCCAGAAAACTTTGATAGGCAGTTAAAGTCAAAGAAATGCTCAAGATACAATGCCCCGATGAACTAGAAAATAGAAAAATCAATTAACATCATGGTATCTTTGTAAACACAGCACAGTATGGCGAGTCCTTTTAGTCCAAAGCAGCAGCCAAAGAAGTAGCTGTATGTAGCCTTAGGCACAGCCTGTCTACCAGAAATGAAGCAAAGCTGGCCACCAGCGTTATGTAGAAAATAACAGTGGCGGGGCGCCTGGGTGGCGCAGTCGGTTAAGCGTCCGACTTCAGCCAGGTCACGATCTCGTGGTCCGTGAGTTCGAGCCCCGCATCGGGCTCTGGGCTGATGGCTCAGAGCCTGGAGCCTGTTTCTGATTCTGTGTCTCCCTCTCTCTCTGCCCCTCCCCCGTTCATGCTCTGTCTCTCTCTGTCCCAAAAATAAATAAACGTTGAAAAAAAATTAAAAAAAAAAAAAAGAAAGAAAATAACAGTGGCTACATTTCGACATGAAGTTAAGCAACAGTAAATAGGATGGTCAAAAGAAATGATCCAATGACACACTGAAACAGAAATCTCTCTCTCTCTCTCTCTCTCTCTCTCTCTCTCTCTCTCTCTCTCTCACACACACACACACACACACACGCACAATAAAATACTGGGAAAACCATAGTAGCAGACTGACCCAACTTGGAAGACACATCAACTTATTCCAGTGACACTCCTCTGTGTAAAACTGTTCTGAAAATCCTTTGTTAAATATTTTCAGTGACAATGTGTAAACCAGGTGTAAAAACCATTCTCATTGTTATGATAACATCTGATGTTTAAAACTATAGTGTCCTAACTCCAACATTATCGACAAATTTATTCATTAGTGGCTATTTCCCAATAAATCAAGAACACCAATTTTTTTTTTTTTACAGTGCTATAACCAGTAAAGATAATTCCAAAGGAACTCCAAATTTCGTGGCATAACAGCAATGTGAGATTGAACACACAGCTTACAGATTCTGACTTAGACATACAAGTTCTGGTATTATTTCTTAAAATTTTTTATATTACACTGTATTCAACGTTTCCTATATACACAACATAGCAACACCTTACATGTGTAGAATACAATTTATATGTTGATACGTCTATAGACCCTATACTTTTTTTTTTTTTTTTTTTTTTTCAACGTTTATTTATTTTTGGGACAGAGAGAGACAGAGCATGAACGGGGGAGGGGCAGAGAGAGAGGGAGACACAGAATCGGAAACAGGCTCCAGGCTCTGAGCCATCAGCCCAGAGCCCGACGCGGGGCTCGAACTCACGGACCGCGAGATCGTGACCTGGCTGAAGTCGGACGCTCAACCGACTGCGCCACCCAGGCGCCCCTATAGACCCTATACTTTTAAGGACTTGTCATCATTGGCTTCTATGAACAACATGAGGGGGGTTTTGTCTCATTTTGTTTTGTTTTGTTTTGTTTTGTTTTGGTGAGATTTACAGGAGAGTTACAGCTTCACTGTTTATACAATGACATGATTAATGTGGGTCTTGGAATTATAAGAGTGTTGTGGGTTGGATCCTTAGCTTAATAGTCTAAAATCTCTTCACTTGACCCATTTTCTAAGCCAGACTGTGAGTACAGTTGGAATCTGCAGCCTAAAAACACAAAAAAAGCAGTTTCCCATTCATTTACACAACAAAAATGTACTGCATGCTTATATTCAAGGTAGCTGGGGAAAAAAAGATGGGCGGGGGCAAAGAGTAAGACAATAGGGACTACCATGATCTCATTTCCTAAGTTTCTGACATCTTTAACTCTTGGATTACATATAAACAATAGCATTTAAAACTATTTTTGAGGTATAAAAAAGTTTCAAGAAGTGACAGGAGCCCTCATTTTTAAAATATTATGTTTAAAAACTACTATAAGGCATTTAAATATATTTTAATAAATATATTTTAAATATATTTTTTTAAAATTAAGTTAGTGCTCCAAATGGATATATTTCTTTTTCCTAGAGAATGTCAGCCAGGTAGAACATTTGCTAATTTAGTGTGGCTTAGGTTCTGTCTGTAAAGGGGAAAAGAACCGCGTAAGTTTTTCCAGCTTTAGGATTCTATGACAAACCTTTTACAAGTGCCGTGTTTAAGTGAGGGGAAAAAAAAAAAAACACTTAAAAGCTCAGGTGCAACTCTTATACAAGTTTTGCCTCATCTCTGGCAAACTCCAAAAAAGACTGCACTTAATGAAAGAGGGAAAGGGGTGGGGGTGGGGGGGAATGCAGCCAAGGTATCCAAAATCAACACATTTTCAGCTCTAAAAATTAAGTCAAAAGCATATATAGCTCACTTCGGTTTGCAAACAGAAAAAGAGTATTTGTGTTAACTCAGAAAAAAAAAAAGCTAAGTTGAAAAGAAAATTTTTTTACACGTTATTTTAGTCGGAGACTATTTTACGATTTCATTGTAAAAACCTATAGAGGTGGCCCCTTTATTTCATATCCAACTAAAAAAACTGGAGAAATTTCCGTGGCAAATGCTCTTGCATTGTGAAAGTGTCCTTCACCGTTTTACAGTCAAATTATCTCTAAGGTACTCGCAGAACTCTGGAAACACTGTTAGAGAGACATGTAAAAGTTGTTAGGAACATGTAAAACAATGGAAAAGATCGGTCTTCTTGTGAACACTCAGTATTTATTTTCAACCACTGCTTATGAAGAAAATGGCCTTCCCAATTTTAACACTTGGGTTATCAAGCTTTCCAAGAATTTACATTTAAAACATTTCATAACTCTACATAATCATCTCCTTTTTCTCTTCCTAGCTTCCCTGCCAACCTAAGTAAGTCTACCTTAAGAGGAAAGGCCCAGATGGCAGGTGTGGGTGTTCCAAAACATCAGATATTATTTTGTTTATTTGAATTACATTCTTTGCTTGAACAGCCTCGGGGCGCACATAAAACATACTACTAATTAAAATAACCAACAGCAGTACCAATAAAACATCTAAAAAGCAGCCTTCATATAGAGAGACTTTTAGGTGCTTGCCTCCTGACCTCAGTACAGGGAACAATGAAGGTGCACTGAAAACCAAGTGAGGCATTTCTGTTTCTTTTAGAGAAAGATAAAAAGCCAACTTAAGGTTGTGGCAAGAAGGGAACCCTCCTTGATGCTGATGCATCGTCAACCCTTGGGCACATGTATCTCACAGACAAACATCTGGCACGAGAAATGGCAAAGAAGCCACATCCCAGGACAGAATACTGCATGCTGACAACTTACTAGGTTTAATCTACAGCACTGGTTCCCAGAAATTCAGATTTCAATAACCAGTGATACTGAAAACTAAGACAATACTCCTGGATGATCCCATGCAAGCCTGCCAACCATTCGCCAAGAATACTTTTTTAGACAAATTAAAAACTGCCATCCACTATCATCTCAGTGGAACAGAACAAAAAGGCAGGCAAAACATAGTTTCAGAATAAATTTAGCTGTAGAAAGCAATCACTACATGTCTTTTGGTCTACTGTTCCTCATTTTACTCCAAATATAAAATCTTCATTATAAACTATGCTGCTTTGAAGACTGATGTTGAGAAACAACTAATCAATAGACCTAAGTTTTCATTGTCATAACTCGGTATATTTAATATTATTATATATATTATCATCTGTCATGTATTACAAGCATAGTATACACAATTGTTACATAGTATATTATAATATACGTATAGTATAATAGCTCAATACCAACCTTTGGTTACAATATAGGCTAAATCACGCGCCCCCTAATGGAGCATTGAACACAGACATCCCCATAGCTTTTCATCCTGAATCTCAACCAACAAATGTCCCTAAAACAGCATTTTTAATCTTCTTGGTATTGACAGGTTTCTACCACTCAAAGATACCCCTCTGGTACCAGAGTGTCATCCCTTCTCTTCATTAGGAACATTCCCCTCCAAAATAGGTCAAACTTTTAGACCCTGCCAGGAAAACGGTGTTTCAGACGCAGGAAATTTACATGTATACATCCCTACATTCAACTAAAAAAAAATCCATTACTCTCTCTCCACACACCGCTCTAAAACTTCATGCTTTAAAACTTCTTTCCTTCTTCAGTAATGGCTTTGATTTTCATTTTAACCTGATTTCCCCCGGGTCAAAATTATGGCCAAGGAGGATTCCTTGAAGAGAACGTGCACAATTTGACTTCATCTGACTCTTTATACTGTGAAAAAAAAAAAGAACTAGGCTAGATACTTACAGGTCACATAAATATGAAAAATTCCTACCTGACCTGGATTAACCACCAGTTTGTCAGTTCCATGAGGGGAAGGAGCCAGGTCTATTTTGCTCACCACTATGTACCATACCTGGGAAGTTTCTTGCACAAAATGAGTGCTTAACAAATGTCGATGAATGAATGAATGTACATTGAGAGAAACCCAGCAATGTTTCCTGTGAATTATGAAGTTATTTCACAGACTACTAATTTAATATGCTTAAAAACATTCTAGTAAGCCAAAAGAGAAGATACAAGAATAGTGTCCCACTCCTAAATAGCAGTTTAAGACAATCAACACTAATGCTTTGTGACCTGTTCACTGAGTTTATTTGGTCTTTGATGGAAGTGAACACCCATATTTTCCTATTTTTTATTATGTCAATTTTTTTTAAATCAATAGCTAATAGTTATGTGCTGTATAATGTGATAGGTACTTAAGCCAAATGACTAACACAGTGCAGGACACAGCATTACAGAAAAGCCACGGGCAAAAGTGAGAAGACCGTAAATAAAAGATGTTATCAAAAGTTCTTTTCAACCTGAAGAGAAAAGGATACTATCAACAATATCAGAGGCACTATTATCACTTTGCTCACCCACAGAAATAACCCAGTAGAGTCCGCAGAAACATTCACCATGAACTTGAAAGTCATACAGGCATAGGGCCAACAATAGGTAAATGCAATTCTCTGCTTTTACTACAGTTGAAGGGTTTGTAGCTAAAACAAAAGACTTCATATACGTATGACAGAGATTGGCATCACAGACGAAAACATCAGGGCTTCTTACTGTACGTACTCATGTTTCCTGCAATGTGGCATGAATTTCTGTAAGGTCAAAACCATGTAAATAAAATCCTGCCACATAAAGTTGTTATTAAATTTAGGAAGATAACTCTCAAGGAGATGTTTCAAACATACTTAGATAGTACTGGCCAAATTCATTGGGTGAAACCACAGAGAGTTATATAAACTCCCTTAAAACTATCGAGCCAATCTGTCCCACCTCTTGCCAACACTTTTTAAAGTACTGAATTTGGCAAAAAAATACCTAAGGAAAACAAGCACATTTTTTAAGCAAAATGCCACAGTGCTAATTTATACACACACATGAGGTGGATTAGTCACTCCCTGTCGATACTGGACAAGATCAACTCGCTGATTCATCTGCATAAACAAATGTTTGTCTTTATACGTATTCATAAAATTAAGATTTTAAAAGGTCGTACAAGCACTTACTACGTCCGAGTTACCAGAGAAAGACTCAAATGCTTCAGTCAGTAGATTTGTCATCTTTCTGCCCCAGCACCAAAGAGCGATGGTCCAGTCCCAGTGGTGATGGTAGGTCACTTGGAAATGATTTAAGGAGGCGGGGCTCTACGTGCAGCATGAAAAACCTTGCCAAATAATTCTGATACTCTACCCCACCCTTGCCTCTTGCTTCCACTAGGCAGGGAGTTAACTGGCTTTACTGTGTGTGAAAGTAAATCTACTTGTACATCTTACCAAACAGCTGTCTTATGAAATTAATTATTCCAAAGGATAACAACTACCAATTATTAAGTTTATTGGTGAAAGATTTTACATGCATTATTGTTGATCCCCACAACGTTCCTAACGATGGGTATTGTTTCCATTTTACAAGAGGGGTAACAGTAAAGAAGAAAACTCTAGTAACCTCCCCAAGATTCTAGAGCTTGTAAAGGGCAGGGGTAACATCTGAACCCAGGGCAATCCCAGGCCTACGCTTACCTCTTACCCCTTTCTACCTACAGCTTCCTAATTAAAAGAAAGGCCTTGAGTAGAAATCCGGTTTTATGTCCATTGATGTCCGTGAGAATCCACGGTCACTTCCCATTCTGGAGGGATTCTCAAAACTATCAGGTTTTAGTTTTCTTTCTCCTTTTTTTTTTTTAATTTTTTCAAGCTCCAGCAACTTTTATTCTCTCTTTCTCGATTTTAATCTGCGAAATGACTGTCGGAGGGACGAACATTATTTTTTATAAATTTCACTGTGTTTCTGCGCTTCTGGAACTCAATTACTGTAAACTTACTGTGAATCATTAGCCAGACAATGAAGGCAGGACACAAGATTTCAGTGCCTAATTTGCATTCGTGTTTTTGGGTCATGTCTGTGACATGTGAAAGTCACATGAAGTTACAGAATACAGAGTACAAAGGAAGTTCTGAAACAGGTAAGAGGAAAAGCAGATGTGAATTATCTTCCAGCTCATGGCGGCATAAGTGTGACAAACTCGAAAAGCATGTGTCATGGCACACAGCCTTATATGAGATCATGAACACACAAATTACAAAGATCCCCTATCACTCTGGCTCACCGGCAATAAGCAAATATTAATACATACAAACACTTCATTGAATGGGTTGTTTAATTGCTCAGTACTATATATATAGCAGTGCACTTTTAAAGTGATTGCCCACAAAATATTGGACCAGTAGTTAAAAATAAGGTCATTATTAAAAAAAGAAAAACCGTACTAATCACGCTTAAAATTTTAAAACAATCACATGAAATAAGCAAGTGAAATATAAAAGAAGCAAAAGTTTCTTTCTACAATACTGACAATCTAAAAAATGTTTTAAAGATTTTACATTTTTGAATTATATTGGTTTTGTGGTAATGTATTTATTTTGTAAATTTTAGTTTTACAAGAAGTTTTGCATCTAGTTTCTTTTGTATATAATTAAGAGATGCGTAATAAAAATCATTTAATCAGTAATAGTTTATAAGAATTTTGCCCTTTGACAAAGTTTAGGTGCTGACCCCTTTTTAGCAAAATACATTATCATCTCAGTTAAGACACTATGTTCACTAATCAAACACACAGCTATTTCCTTGATCACACACATCCCTGCAAACCTGAGTTGAGAGTGGGGTTGGTGGACAGAACAAGAATTACAGTTTCAAACACAAGATTCACAGTCCCCCAAATCAAAACAGTTAAAAGAATCCTATAAATGCCACCTACCTCCAAAGCCACCAAGACCACCACCCTAAGAAAACTCTATAAATGCAATACAACCAAGCTTTATCCTCTATGTTATAGGACCCAGAAGGAATATCTTTTTTTATTTTTTTTTACCGTTTATTTATTTTTGAAAGACAGAGCATGAGCGGAAGAGGGGCAGAGAGAGAGGGAGACAAAGAATCTGAAGCAGGCTCCAGGCTCTGAGCTGTCAACACAGAGTCTGACACAGGGCTCAAACCCACGAACCATGAGATCATGACCTGAGCCAAAGTCGGATGCTTAACTGACTGAGCCACCCAGGCACCCCTGGGAATACCTTAAAGTCTGTGCATTTGCAGAGTTGTGGCACAACGTTTTCTCCTGCAAATGCATTCAGTATCACTACAAAAATTACCGTGTTTCCCTGAAAACCCTGATTCCAGTGATAGAAATACAATAATGAGGCCAACCAGCGGACTAGAAGAAAACAGATGGAGTTTTCAGCGCTTAACTGAAAGAATACAACAACAACAACAAAATGCATAAGTGCCTCCTTCCTGAAGCATTATTACTGTCACTGTGGACAACAACCAAAAAAAAAAAAAAAAAAACCCTACGGATAAAGAGGGAATGGCCAGCCAAAAAGGGAAGACTGCCCACCACCTGTCATGTTCTGGTTCCACAATCCCCTCTTCAATTTTTTGGATGCACCTCCACCGCTAAACTTCGATCTTCAACAGTCACTTGAGGGCAACATACTTAAGCCGGCCAGCTAGAAACAAAATAGGGGAGTGGCCGGGGTGGGGCTGACAGTGTGCATAACTGGCCTATCTCCATGTCAAATATTTGCATCTGATGATTCCACATCTATTCTATTTCTCTCTTGGAAACAACTTGGGGATGGCACTTTATTGGTGGTCTTTAATGCTACCAATCCCAGTTAAGTGTTTATCTGTTCTGACCATATGTAAGTCCAAAAGAAAAGTAACAAATTTAAAAGGACGTAAGAGTCAAGCTCATTATTTAAGTATACATATAAGAATTCCAGGAAACACCGGGATTTCCCATAGATAAGAAGATTAGCTGGGGATGGGGCGCCTGGGTGGCTCAGTCGGCTAAGCGTCCAACTTCAGCTCAGGTCATGATCTCACAGCTTGTGAGTTTGAGCCCCACATCGGGATCTGTGCTGACAGCTCAGAGCCTGGAGCCTGCTTCGGTTCTGTGTCTCCCTCTCTCTCTGCCCCTCCCCTGCTCACGCTCTGTCTCTCTCCCCTTCAAAAATAAATAAACATTAAAAAAATTAAAAAAGAAAAAACATTTGTTGGGGAAATTATCAACAGAAAATTAGCAAAGGGTACCAACAATAGTCCTTGCTTCTAAGAACATGTCAGTGAAGGTAGGTATGAAGTACATCTCTCACAAAATAAATTTTATTTTCTTGGTATTAAACTGAAGTATGTTTACACTGAGTTTGGGGAGATAAGAAGGGAGAAGGGGAGATCACAAAGTTACAAAATTGAACATGTGGAAGAAGAGAGTCAAATGGTGTTCACTTGTTTGGAAAGTCAAAGGAATGTTCCCAAAAGTTCCCCATTAGCTCTTACTAATTGAGCTAATTGAGTATTAGCTCAATACTCACCCAACTGCGCTCTTTGCTATGCACTGGGTTCTAACCAGTCCAAAAACATAAAATCAATTCCAGCGTATTCCCCCATTTGTGGCTCCCCAGAGTTTAATCCCCACTCATTTGGTTCTGATTCCACAGTTTCTAATTCACTGTGTCACCATAATACCCCCTTTTGTGGATATGAGCCCATCTCACGGATAGCAATTATAACAATCAGAGCAGCAACACCGCCCTCGAGAACCATCTACCTGATCACACGAACACTAAAATGAGATGGCCAAGAGCCTGATGAGCTATCATTCATTCCCATTATACAGGTGAAGAAACCAAAGCACAGGGAGGTCATGCCACTAGACTGTAGTGCAAGCTGGCTTTGACCCCAGGTACTCACTCTCTAGAGCTTACCCTCATCCAAACCCCTATGATACGATGCCTAAAAATTCCCAGAATTTTACAGAAAACTAATTCATTCTCAATTCAACTGTTCCATTAATGGAAATTCCACATGCTAAGTTTACCTGAAACAAGTTGTGGGGTTGGGGGAGCTGTCCGCCAGTCCTTAGTAGCCCACCATCTACTAAGCAGCATATGAATGATAAAAAAAAAAAAAAAACAATTCTCTTCATTAGTTGAGCTAAGCACCCTACATAGAATAATGATGTAAAGCGCTGCAAGAACATTCAGCACATTCCAGTCACACCTAGTATCAGTCTGTTGGGAAAGAAACAAATAATGCAGCAAAGAAATGAGTCACAACACCCCACAGCCCAAATATGCTCTAACAATTGTCCAAATCATTTTCATACCCTTAGAGAGCAAGGGGTTGAAAAATTAAAATTAAAGCTGAAGACTTTCCAAATAATTCAATTTCACAAGAGAACAAAGAAGAAAATTATAGGTTAAAACTTCCACTATACTAAAGAATATCAAAGAAACATCAAAAACCATTATTTAAAATATGTTAAAAATATCGGGCAGGAACCCTAATATTTTAAGAATTTAATCATGTAAAAGCCAAATTAACCTGCTGACATAAAAGTATTATTTTAAAGCCATTTAACCATTACCTAAAACAACATACAAATTAATACATATTAATCACTGTACACAAAACTACATTATAGACTTGGCTTATACTGGGCAATTAGAGATCTGAACAAGTATTCATTCTTGTTCAGTTTTTCTTCTTTCAAAAAAAAAAAAAAAAAAAAAGACTTACAGACAAGCCTCATCAATCATTAAGAGGGCCTGGTTCTGGTATTATATGAGCTCTGTCAACTTTAATCAAATTGCTTGCCAGATCGTAGATAAGTAATGACTTGCTTAGGTTAAGCAAGGCCAGAGTTTTCCTTCTGTAGTATATACATCTCCAGAGTGAAAATAAACAGCCTCACACCTCTTACTGGAAGCTGGTCTCTGTTGCTATCACAACTCACTCTTCACTCCAATGGAGGAGGAGCAAAATTTGCCTTTAAGAATGTCTATTTTTCTTTCTTCTCGATCTTGTCATCAAAACCATTTTTAAACTATTTCATTAAACAGTTAACGACTGGCTTGATTTTCACCAAAATAATACAAATTAGCTGTCATTAAATGCTTTAGCGTTAGCATTTGTTTTAGCCAACCTTATACAGTGACACAAAACGAAAGAGAAGTTAACAACTGGTCAAAGCAACATTAAAAGCATCATGTAAAACTGCAAAGTTTGAGGGGTGCCTCGGTGGTTCAGTTGGTTGAGTGTCCCGGCTTCAGCTCAGGTCATGATCTTGAAGTTTGTGAGTTCGAGCCCACGTCAGGCTCTGTGCTGACAGCTCAGAGCCTGGAGCCTGCTTCCGATTCTGTGTCTGCCCTTCCCCTGCTTATGCTCGGTCTCTCAATAATAAATAAATGTTAAAAAAAATTTTTTTTAAATAAAATTAAAAAAAACTGCAAAGCTTGAATTCATTTTCTAACAAATCTAAGAAATGAAAAAACCAAATTATGTCTTGATAATCATCCGTCATGTTTTGGATACAGGGGTATCATGGAACAACCATTAAGAGAAAAGAACATCTCAATGTAGATTTGATGTTCATTCCACAAAGACATAAATGTAAAATGAGATTTACTTCTAAAAAGCTCCTTTGCGGGGCGCCTGGGTGGCTCAGTCGGTTAAGCAGCCGACTTCAGCTCAGGTCATGATCTCGCGGTCCGTGAGTTCGAGTCCCACGTCGGGCTCTGTGCTGACAGCTCAGAGCCTGGAGCCGGTTTCAGATTCTGTGTCTCCCTCTCTCTGACCCTCCCCTGTTCATGCTCTGTCTCTCCCTGTCTCAAAAATAAATAAAACGTTAAAAAAAAATTTCTTTTTAAAAAAAAAGCTCCTTTGCTATTTTCCTGATTTTACATAGAATTGGAAAGGGCTTCCAAACTTCATTTCAGCTGGGACATTGTTAGAGAAATTTCCAAGCGCCTGCTTTAAAGAAATGTGCTAGAAAGCAAGGATCCCTGTGGCTAGAAATAAAAATAAAGTAACCTCTGTAGAGGAAAGAGTTCAAAACTATAAGACACCAGGGAATCAATTTTATCTTAGGCAAAATTCACTTCCATATCTTCCGTGAGGTCAACAGAATCCAGAATGCAGAGTCTGTGGTTTAGAAATGTCAAAGAAATGTCAAAGAGAAAACAAAACAAAACAAAACGTAGAAGTATTTTATTCTCTTCCTAAGCACAGACAAATGTGCAATTATAATCTAATTTAAGCTTTAGAAGAATGACTACAGTTTCAAAGAACCTCCTTTCCCAGCATTAGAGAGATGTTAAAGATCTAACTTTCAACTACATGAAAACTCTCATAAACACGATCCTAATGCTCAATCACGTATTGTCCTCATGGTTTCCACTCTCATGACAATTTTACTGTTTCGTACATTTAAGCAGAAAAACAAACACACACCACCATCAGAAAGAGGAGATCATTCTGCGTCTGGAATAAAAAGAACCACAAGGCAGGAGTCGTCATCGCTGGAACACTTCACAAGGCACTAAGTGAGCAAGGCGGGTGATGTGGTTCTCCACTGCAACCCCACACAGGACAGCACTTCCCTTTCCCAGGCTGCAGCACACCAGACAGACAAGAGTCCTGGTCTGCAAAAGCAATACAGTCACTCCTTCGTCACCACGTCACCTGTTGTTAAACTGCCAGAGTTTACATCCGCTCCAGGTAAATCAGATACAGAAGAGGTTAGCGTTTCTCAGTGAATTAGAAAGAACTTCCACAAAGCAAACGGGGACTTCCTTTGTGTACCAAATATCAAGCGAAAGGATTTTTTTTTTTATCCAGAAAACTCGCATTTCACATGAAGGGGGTGGGAGGCGGGGGTGGTAGGAAGCCTGCATTGCAGAAAGATAAAACCGAAAACTCAGTTTCTCTTTCTTGGTTGTTGAAGGGCCATGGGAGTTCGATAGGGGGTGCCTGCTGATTTGATTCCACGACGAGCTGACATCTGTGACCACAACTAATTAAGTATTCTGTATGTATGCGCAGCCAGCTAAGAAAACACTGAATCTGATCTTTGTCCTGCAGGGTTAATCATTTCCTCATCTTTTTTCCCTGATAATCTCCTATCTCAAAGAGAAATCCCAAAATAAGTAAAACACTGACAATGTCTCTTTAAAACGATTTGTTATTTTCCCGTGGAATGGGATACAGCCAGGGCTTGGAAGGTTCACATTTAGAAACCCACTTTGGGAGCTGGCTACAAGACCTCTACTGACAACAGTAAGATGTATGTAGTCAAATCCCTGGGCTAAAATTTATTTGATGCCACAAAATGCTGATATCAATCTCTGCACGAGCTGCATTGTATGATTAAAAACCCCACTGTGGCTGCTGTCATAGTAACAAATGTGAAATTACTTTAAGACCTAACCACTACGACAATAGCTCTTTTAAAATGCATCCTCAAACACAAAAGAAATAACAAATAATGACAACTGTGTTTGCTAGCCTAATAGGAGACCACAGTTAACAACCCATCTTATAATGACTCAAATTGGTTTTCGTTAGCCACGGGATTTAAAAAACTTAGCTCCAAAATGTAAGAAGTGTAAGAAGAAAATTATGTGAAAGACCTATATAGGTCTACAAAGCCCAATTCAAACACAAAATAATCTAAAACATGATCAATAGAGATTGAAATTAGAAAGTCAAGGTAGAGTTCTGATGTGTTTTAATCTCAATATGGATTTGACCATAAAGAAAGAAAATATGCCTAATCATCAATAAATAGAAATCAAACAAACGGATAAAGAGATCAGAACCAACCTAATCAGATTATAATAGGACTTGAAAACACATCTTAAGCAGAAATATCTATTTAGAATACAGTTTGAAATATACTTTACCCCATCAGAACTATACAGTCCTTACTATAAAACTAAACTTGTAATTCCACTTTGGATGAACATCCAAGATTTGATGAAAGAAATAAAATGAGCTTGTTTAAAAAGGTGATCACAGTAAGACGAACCCACAAAGTAAATCATGGACAGAATGTAATAGTTAGACTTTAGTATGGTTCTATTCAGGAGTTTAACAATCTGTCAAGAACAATAAAAGTATCTTCTCAGTATTGAGTGGTCCCAGGATCTACTGACCTGCTATTCAGATGCCTGGACACAAAACTGAAATCCTGGTATATGAGGGGTCGCTAAGTCATGGTAACAATCTAAAAATCTAATTTCACGATGAGAGTGAACAGGGGAAAACGGGCGGGAGGAAACACTATATTCAATCAAATTGAATTGACTGGCAACACGATGTTATTTTACCAGTGTTTATAAAAAGAATTAAATGGCACCTTTTCTACAAAACTGTACGGTCGCATCTGTAATCACACCCAGACATTTACCCTCACGTGAGTATTTTTATAAGCCAATTGTCAGATTTTGTCACTACATCGTGAGCTATATAATATCAAGCCAAATAATGAAGTTTAACTCCACTTTATGGATGAGGGTTCCTCATACCCACCCCTCCTACTCTCCTAGTCACCAAACTGAGAGGAACAGTTTAAATTACTGAAACAGAGGTGAATGATAAACAGCATGGCCGCTTCAACTGAAACTATGTTCACTCCCTAATTCTTCTTGCCTGTTAGTCACTGTGTTGTTATTTTGCTATACACACACCCTGAGGCCAAAACCATGAAAATAAGCCAAAATAAATGGACAAGAAAAATGTCTTCTCCCTAGCTTACGATGCTATTTTTGTTTTTATTGGAATAAAAGAGGCTGCCAAGTTCTGATGTCACTACAGTAATTTCATGGCCTGATAAAAGTAGTATTTTATCCATTAAACATCTGTCCCCCTTGCCAAATTTACCTCCAAGCAGGCCGTGTGTACAATTACTCATTAAGCCAATAACTGCCAGGCATTTCCCTGGCAAGAGACAGAAGCCAGAATTGCACTTTTTAGTGCCTACATATCCGAGAGAACACCTGCGATAGTGAGTATTTTAAAACCAGACAAAACTTGGTATCACCTCTCCAGACACCAAATGTTGCACAGAAGAAAAATACACATTTTAAATATATATAATCGTTTTAAAAATTCATCCATTTAAATTTTTTAACACTAAAAAATTCAAAAACTGAAAAAAAAACTGTTAAAATATCATGCAAACATTCCAATAATGAGACATTTAACTTTTTTTTTTCTTTGTCTAAAGCGTTCTTTAATCTTCATTATTTGAAGCTGTGGTCTACCTGAATTTGACATGAAGAATCAGACTTTAACTGGATTTTTAAAAACTTTTTTAATGTTTATTTATTCTTGAGAAAGAGAGAGAGAGAGGCAGAAGAGACAGAGCGCAAGTGGGGGGAGAGGGGCAGAGAGAGAGGGAGACACAGAATCCGAAGCAGGCTCCAGGCTCTGAGCTGGCAGCAAAGAGTTCGACGCGGGGCTCAAACCCATGAACCGCGAGATCGTGACCTGAGCTGAACCGACTGAGCCGCCCAGGCACCACTTTCACTGGATTTTTAAGAGCAGACTGTATGTTGAAATCACGCATGGGTCTAGAGAGGACAGTTTAGCATCTTGCTACTCAGTAGGGTCCAGGCAACATCATCAACACCATTTGGAAACTCGCTACAAAGGGAGAATCTTGGGATTCACCCCGGACTCATTAAATCATTTTAAACAGCCCCCAAGAGGGCCACCTGGGTGGCTGTCAGTTAAGCAACTGAGTTTGGCTCAGGTCATCATCTCGGAGTCCGTGAGTTCAAGCCCCAAGTTGGGCTCTGTGCTGACAGCTCAGAGCCTGGAGCCTGCTTCAGATTCTGTGTCTCCCTCGCTCTCTGCCCCTCCCCAATTCTTACTCTGTCTCTCCCTCAAAAATAATAAATAAGCATTTAAAAAAAATGAAAAGAAAAAAAAAACAGCTCCCAAGAAATCCAAAAGCACAGTGAGACTTCAGAAGCACTGTGGTTAACGCTCGGATACATTCAGCCATTTGGGTATTTAGTACTCGTTAGGCATAGTGCGAGTAAGGGGGTGAGAGGGATGATCACACATAGAGGGGACAGCACATCATCTGTCCTTAAGGAGAAAGACGAGGATGAGCAGACATGTAAACAATGATGATACAGTATAAGGCAAAGGGGAGAGAGAGTTCCCAGCCTGCAAGACAGAAAGCAAAGTACATTCAAGTGATTCAAAGTAGCTAAAGACGGCAGTAGCATCCAGTAGGTAGAGCACCTGTACACCCCACTGAAGACCTGGGCCTTAATAAGTGAGCGATTCAGGGTCTCCGGAGAAATCGACTTTAAGGAGAGCAGTCACATGATCGGATTTATGTTTTAGGAAGATTGCTACTCTGGTAACACGGAGAAAAATGGATGATTTGGAGTGGGGGCAAAACCCCCACTGGAGATAGGGAGGCGACCCAGAAGCAGTTTCAGCAGAAGACCAAAAGTTGGGTTTTTTGGTCACACATTCGAAATCTCCGCTCACCCCTCTCCCATTTTGGAAAGGCGGCTGGAGGGGTAAAAGGTAATGGTGACATAGCAGACCTGCTTATAGGTTACAGGGAGGCAACGGAGGGTTTATTTATATGTGTACATGAACACAAAACAGTAAAAGCTCAGTAAACTCAGTATACTATACTTTTCTGCTTACAAAATAAAGATTATTTCAGTGATTCAGGATTCTACATTACCTTCAGCCATTGTTAAGTATCAATTATTAACACGAGTTAACATATATTTACAGATACAAGATATGTACATGGTTAGATTAAGTAACTATGGGCCTCAGAAAATATCCCAGATATAGTTTTTTTGCTTGGATAAGTCACTTTATCCCCCCAGGATGAGTGATTTCTCTCTCTCGAAATTCAAGTACAGAAAAGTAGGGTGGAGGAGAGAAGGCAGAGAGAGAAGATGTATATTTATTCATTTTTACAGTACACCTGTTGTAAGAGTGAAGAAATACACCTGGGCCAGCAGATGGCCTCAAGAAACTTCTCAGATGTATACCTACATCAAGAGGGAGCAAATACTATACTTGGAAAGTATTATCACTGCTGATGCTGGCACACGTAGAATACTGGGAAGTTTCTATTTTCTCTTTATGTAAGAAAGACAGAAAAGAGTAGCTGACATTTAGTTGTTAGTGATATAAACGAAGAATTACATTTAAAGTGAACAAAGCCAGCAAGCTGAGGCAGTCCTCAACTTTAAACTCGGGTTGGTTTGAGAAAATGTATGGACTCAGTGGCTGTTTGGACATTTTTGACACATTTTTCTCCCTCCAAAATCATGCCTGTATTGGTTATGTAGAATCACTACGTAGTAAAAGCCCATTTCATGGAGTCTCACTACTGCAAGGCTCTCAGAGGTCGTGTAGGTCAATCTCTCACTCAAGGAAGAGATCCCTTCCCCAGTGTCTTTCGCAAATGTCCAGTAATCAGGGGCTCGTGTCCCTTCAAAAGAGCATTCTCTATCATGAGGCAGCTCTATTTGACAGACAGTTCTCCTTTCTTTTGAAACAAAATCTGCATCTTTTGAGCGCCCCATACAGGGCAGAAGATGAATCATTTATCACTATTTCAACCCCCATCCCCTTGAAATCTGGGCCACCGGGGGTCTGATTTAAGAAGGAAAGGGGGTCAGCTTGCCCCTCTGGGATCCAGGGGAAGCCATCCATGCACGTGGCTGTATGCCAAGAACGACCTTGCGTCAAGGAGTATGAAGCAATAAGACTTAATGAAATTACAAAAGCTGAAGAATACAATGTCTCCTAAGGAGAAAAGTGGCTTGTGTTCCAGCAGGACACCCAGAAAATCCTTCATCAACATTTCCAAGGACAGAAATATAATAAACTATTTACCTCAACCACAACCCCCTCAAAATGAACAAACAAACAAACAAAGAACCTTCTAATTCATCAACATCATCTTGCATTCTTGTTTCACTGTTTGGTGAAATAAACTTTATTTAGCACATCAGGCTAGTAGCCAAAAGTCTTCTTCTTGAAGCAAGCAGCCCTGTTCTTCAAAATTTTTCTGTAGCATCACATCCTACTCCACTTTCTTCCATTTTTGGTGTATTTTTGTTTTCAAAAGAATATTACGTTATTTGTTTTCTTCTAAGACTCTCATGCTAGTGCTAGCTGGTGTTTTCTTCTGTACGTTTCTAAGTATTGATTATGGCATTAAATCCTAAGCACGAAAAGATCTAAGCTACCTTAGATGATCCTTCTTCTCTGTTTTGGGGCTCTCTTCCTTCCCTTCTAAACACACACACACACAGAAGGACAGTTAACAACAGGTTTGGTTTATGTAATTATGACTGAGAGCAACTATTCAACCCCATTTTAATATTTATGTACAAAAATAAGGTCATGGTAAATTTTCAAGCTAGCCACTAGGATCCGATTTTCAAATAATGTGAGAAGAAGTGTCCTTTTCTTTTTTCCCAGTGACCACATATCCAATGTGCCGATAAAATGAACTACTACCAATTTCAAAACACACAAAAACTTTAAATAACAATTTAAAAAGCACAAATTACTACCATACACAATAACATGGATGAATCTCACAGACCTTATGAGCAGTGCAAGAAACCACATATAAAAGAGTACATGCCATAGGAATCCACTTTTATGAGTATAGCTGGAGAACAGGCAAAACTAATCTCTGGTCAGATGAGGCGCAACAGTGGCTGCCTGATGGGGGTGGCAGGGTTGTCTGGGAAGGGGCACCAGGAGAACTTCGAGGTGAAAGAAATATTCTAGATCTTGATCTGGGTAATAGTTGCCACCCATATGTGCATATGTAAAACTTCATCCAGCTGTGCACTTAGTGTACATTAACTGCACGCTCATGTACATTTTTATATCACACAATCAACTAGGAAAAATGCAACATTGTTTCCAAGCACCTTTCAGTTCAACTGCAAAATTAAGAGCACATTACATCTATAGCTCTTGCATGTACCCATACGATTACTAACTTCTGAGAATTCCTTACTATGTTAGTCCTTAAAAGAAACCAACTCTGGATCAGAGTAATATGTACAGAAGGAGTTAAGTAAAAGTAATAGGAGCCAACACTCACATGTTACAGTTTTAGCATATCCCAAGCGACTTACTTTCATTATCCCATGTAATCCCCACAACTGTGGTAAGAGATACTATTGTTATCCCCATTTTACAGATGAGGAAACCAAGACTTCGGTCAAGCTCGCTTCCCCAAATAAAAAAAGGTGAGCGAGTATCTAACAAGAATAGGTAGCTGAAAAGCAAGCTTTGTAGATCAACTTTTGAATGCTGTTTGTAGTAGGGTAATATAAAAATAAAATCAACCACATGGTTCCAAGCAACAAAACGGTAAGCAGAATATTTCTACGCTCAGTCATATGACCTGTATATTTCTTTACCCTCTGACGTAAGATACAAGGAACTTCACTGTCCCTTAATCCTATGATTGAAAGGCACATCATTCTAGCTCTCAAGAACTGAAGTCCCTATTCACATTCTGACCAATATTCGGCAGAACAAAATGTGCTTTAGGGGTAGTTTTTTATGATCTCTGGCCATCAAAATATATCACACAGCAAAAGCCACTAAAAACCTGTGAACCAAGACTGGCACAATGCTAACTTGCAGTGTTGACCCCAATGCATGCAAGGGTCCTTTCAATTTGGTCGTGCTAGGATTAAGGTGAGAAAAAATTAAACACAGTCTCTAAAAGGCTTCTTTATTTTCCCAACACTCAGTATTGTGAGAATTTGGGAGAGGACTACATGGTAATAGGATGGAGAGAACTGTGACACACAACAGGATTATAATCAGGAACAAAATATATCAAATTGCCCAGCAAATACACTACTGAGTTCTGCATCAGTGGAAAACTAGCACCAGAATGCAAATTCATTTTTAACTCTTCTTGGAATATGGAAATTGATTAATGATACTATCCAAGATTCAGAACTGCCCTTCCTGGAAAAGTACACAAGAAACAAACTGGGCAAATATCCTGAAAAATGTTTGTATCCAAAAATTATTTGGGGCAGCTGCGAGGGCGGGTGGCTGGGGAGGAGGACACACTCATGTTTCTCAAAAATTTTGCTCCAAAGACTTTATAGAATGTTTTTGGTAGATATATTTTCATTTACTTGTGGCTGCAAGCGAAGTCTGCAAAGCAATGCCTTAAAAAATACTAAAGATCAGACCTCTCAATAAGACACCAGGAAAGAGACATATACCCTAAATGAATTTGAATCCTTCAATAATGCAACAAGAATGCAATGAAATCGTATAAAAACAAAAGAGAAAAGTGAAATATGCCTATTCAAACAAGCATTTCATCTCTGCAAAGCAACGTGCTTCACATAAAAGTCTGATTTTGCCCTCAGTTTAAAAAGTTATTAGAACAATACATCAGCCCTTACCGGCAAGACCAAACTGTAACACAATTTTATATATTTATCAAAAGATCATTCAGAGAAAACTTACCAAGTCTTCAACGTGTAGATGCTTGTGCTTCAGAGGGAGAGCAGAGAAGTGACTTTTTGTACTTAACAGTGGCGTTCAGTTCAGTGCTAAAAACACATCACCACAGTCCTGCTCGTAAGAGAGTCCTGACTAGCAATCTGCCTTCGGGTTGGGCTGTTTTCTCTTATAAGATAAGCTGTTAAGTCATGCCTTGATTTTAGATCTGCTAACATATGGAGTCTTCTAATGTAGCCTCTCTCCGCCCCCTCCCTCCACCGCCCCATCACCACTCAGCTCCAATCCCTCTACACACACACACACACACACACACACACACACACACACACACACACACACAAAAGGCACTGCAGGGCAGAAATTCCTCAGGTGCTCGCTAATGTTATTCCCAGGGTCTTGGAGCCGCTTCGGGGATCAAGAGATCTCATAGCCCCTGCTGGGGTAAGGAGCAGCGAGTCTGTTCCATTTAATCAAATACAGAATGAATTTTCAGCTCTATTCACTAGCTTGTCTCCAGGGCTCTCAAAAGGCACCAGGCAGCTAGAATCACACACATGTGGCTCTTTTAGGCAAGTATAATTAGTTTGATTTTAAAAAGCCACATTAATAATATCACCTCAGGACCATTATTCAGGGGACAGATGACAATGATACTGTATGTTTTAAGCCTGACAATGGGGGAAAGAGCACAAACAATGACGGAAAACTTGAAGGATTAAAAAAAAAAAAAAAAAAACCAACAAACCAGTTTTTCACTTAATTGTAATCCAATATTTTTAAAGTGACATTAAGTATATTCCATATACCATCTTTGAAGTTTAATTGAGAAGAATCAAAGCCCTCCTTGTCAGCCTCTTAAAAGTGAATTAATACCATATACACGACAAAAATGTATAAGTGGAATGTTTATAAATAAATAGGATATTTACATACAATATAAAATCCTGAATAAAAACAATAAAACATTATCTAATCCAATTAACAAAACTTCTTGGGGAAAAAAAAAAAAGCACTAACTGAAAATCACCATAAAATCAAGTCCTTCAAAGCAATCTATTTAGCAACCAGACTCCAAATTCTCTTTCTAATCTAATTAGTTCCTATTAAGTAGTAAGACCATATATCTTAAAGAAAGACTACCTTGGAGACAACTCCTCTGCTCTTGTGATGTGTTGCCTTATTTTTCCTTCTGCAAAGTACAAATGCTAATTACAAGGCCATAGCTAATGTAATTACATGTTATAAACAACCAATTTTTCAATTAGTTATTTTTAAGTTCCTATCCCAGTCTAATTTCCCTAAGATAATGTTTAATTCCTGAAATCATTTTCCCAGGATATACCTGGACACAATCACCAGTTTTTAGTCTAAGTTTTACAAAAGAAACCTTCCTAGAGAAGAAAACTTTTACTTCAACTTATATTTTGACAAACCCATAAATGAAATCGTCTAGAAAGTTAGGAGAGCATAAGGGCAAAGCGGAAAAGAGAAAAGCAGAAGACCTGGTCAACAAATTTTACCTGACCGCTTTAGAGCAAAGCCCTATGACAAGTTTCCACACAAAGCCTCCATCTATATATACCTTGCTGACAGGGGGCGGGGGAATCCTATCTTGAAGTGAACTTAATTCCTTACTTGCAAAGAAGGCAAAGGATAAGACTGATTTTAGAAGCCAACCTACACAAGCTAGATCAGTATGTTCCAAGTCCTAAGGGTTCTTTGTACTTCCCGGCTTGAGAGTCAGAGCTGTTTAAGTACTTTCCACAGAAGAGGAGGTTGATGAGAACCATAGCAATCAATCAAAGCATCCCAAGTGAGTTACTACACAAACAATAGCACAGTACTTCTAGTAACTGATTTTCCTGGTTGACTAAACTATTCAAACAAAGACAGATTTCCAAATACTATATCCGAGTTTTTGCATGAAAGTTAAACAATATACACTTGTGTGTTTTTTATGGAAATATAAATGTTTCTGCTCTACCCACTGCCAAGCACACACCCAGGGCACGTCTTTACAAAATGAAACAGGTTTTCTCCATCCTTCTCATATAACTTAAAGTATGAGGCAGTTTATTTCAACATGTGTATAACAGAAACTACAGTATTTGGTGCCTCTCTGGGTTCCTAAGAATGCTTTCTAGTTAAGCACTAATTTAAAATTTCCAGAATTTTTTTCTTTCATCTTGTCCTAAAAGTTGAACTACATTCCCCCTCCCATTTTCAGCTAAAATAGACTCCTTTTCAAAAAATGAGCTATAAAATGCAATAAAATGCTTAGACTTACACTGAGAATAAACCCATTTATTTCCCAGGTCCCCTCCCACCTTGTCCCTCTGTGACACTGCCCTTTAGGGACACCAGGTGTTAGCTGGGAGTCTGAGGGCAATGGTACCAGTGAGGCATGGAAACAGAATTGGCCTCTTTCATTTTTGCTGGCCACTGGCCTGAGAATAATCTCATGTTAGCTTTTAGTTCAACTTTCTGTTTCTCAAGGTGTTTGATTTAGGACACAGAGGCTGACTTTCTGTTATGATGTTCTCTAAATTCTAGATCTAAAGTGGAAAGCAGCCGGCCCTTAAGGCACCTGCCACCCTCTGTAGTCCTCACCAGGAAAAGCAGGCATTCTGGAGAAGAACTCCTTTTGGAGAGCCTTCCACCTGATTTGGTGGGGTTAGGGAGAACAATGAAGGCAAGGGCAAGGGAGTCTATCTATCCCCCTCAGTGATTTATTACTGAAATCCCTAGATGTGGAGAGAAAGCAACAAAGGTCTGGAAGCTGCAGACCGAGATAAATAGCGAGCTGTAATGTATTTAGCAAATGATAATGCAATCCACAGAAAGCTTTACAGAGAAGAAGGAAAAATACACTCCCTGGGGCTGGGAAGTCACTGAGCCTGGGAAGGCAAGAGAAAGATACATTGTGCAGGAAATTTCTCTTGCTTCTCCCTACACATAAATCACTGTCTCTCGCGGGGGCTCTGCGGGATGGAGGTTGAGAGAGGCGAGGGACCCCGCTCCGCTCCCTTGGGAAAACGTGCTGGCGCCCCTGACTCCCGGCTACGCTGGAGCTCACCTGCCCCCGCGGATCATTGTCAAAGAGATTTAATCGTGTTACTGACACCTCACCCCGCCTCCTCCCACGAGGTGGCTCAGCGTCCCCGAAGACGCGGAACGTCGCAGCTCCCCGGTGGGCATCCGTCAGCTGCCCTCCCCGGAACCCGCACGCAGTCCGGGATCCCTACGCCTTGCGGGGCGCACCGACCTGCCCTCCCGCGGACCTCCCGCTCCCAAGCCGCGTGGCCCCCAAGCCCGGGGTCCCCGGACCACCCCTCCCTCCGATCCTGCGGCGGGCCCACCCCCGCACCTCTCAGCGGGGCAGACTCAGTCCCCGGACCTCCTGCGCGGCAGCCGGCTCCGAAAACCACCCCCAGGTCATCCCCCGCGCGCTGGCGGCGGCTACGGCGGCGGCGGCTGCGATCCGAACGGGCCCCTCCATGCACAGAGCAGGGCAGCAGGAGGGCGCGGCGCCTCGCACGCCGGGGCGGGGACGCAGGGGCGGGCGGGCTGGCTAGCGCGGGGTCCCCGCTCTCCTCGCACCGAGCCGCGCGAGCCGGGCACCCGGGACTCAGGGGAGGGGAGCTGGGGGGGGCGGAGCCACCGGGGCGCGTCCCCGCGGCCGCGCTCCTCTCCGCTCAGGCGCGCGGGCGCGTAACCGGCGGGCTCGGGGCCAGCGAGCAGCACGCGAGGAGCGGGAGGAGGGAACCGGGCCGCAGAGGCCGCAGCGCCCCGCCGGCCCGCGCCCTGCCGGAGGGTGCGCGCGCAGCCTGCCAGATCAGCGACGGGGGGATGGGCCGTACCAATCTGCGGTGAGGGGGGGGGGGCGCTCCGTCCAGGAGCTTCTCCTCGTCCCCTTCCTGCTTGCTCTACGGGAAAGCGTCCCCAGGAAAGTTGAGTACGGTCTCTGCTTTGGTTTAGGACAGTGAGGCTGAGCGGCCTCAGCAACTCACGGAGACTCCAAGATGCCTGCACTCACTTTCCCCTCACCTTGCTTCCCCGGGAGAGGCGGCATTTCTGGCCCGTCCACAAATGGTCTCCACGCTCCCCAGTTTGCCCGCCCAGGTCCCGCCCCTCGCTCCTCTACCTAAGTTGTGTGTGGAGGCAATGAGTCCAACCCTTCTTTTGGCTCCTACCTGGGCTCTGCCTTCCGATTCCAGCTTCCCGCCGCTTAAGGCTCCTGAGCCTTTTCAGCACTTTCTGTGCGTCCTTTCTTAAGAAGCAGCTGCATCCCGCCGTGCATTCGTATACACGCAAGCAGGTAGCAAAACTCAAGAGACTAGGAGAGGCTCAGTGTCACCTGGTGAAACTAACCTGGTCTTTGGTCCCAGAGTCTTCCCACCTCGTCCTTTGGACCTGCCTCGAGTTATTTGATCTCACTGAACTTAAGTTGTTAAACGTGAAAAAGGGAAAAATAAATTCTATTTAAAGGTTGTTGTGAAGCCTAAGTATGATACTTGGTGAAAAGCACCTGACATTCACTGGGTATTTGAGAGCTGTGACTTCTATTACTAGCAGTTCTTTTTTCTTTCTTTCTTTCTTTTTTTTTTAACCACTGTCATTACTTGTTAATAGTTTAACTACAAAGGAGTCTAGTGAAAGTTCAAAACATTCAGTACTGGGATGACTGGCTGGCTCAGTTGGTAGAGTGAGTGACTCTTGATCTCCAGGTTGTGGGTTTGAGCACATGTTGCGTGGGTGTAGAGATTACTTAAAATCTTTAGGGGTGCCTAGGTGGCTCAGTCTGTCAAGCGTCCAGCTTTGGCTCAGGTCAGGATGTCATGATCGCGGTTAATGGGTTCAAGCCCTGCGCCTGGCTCTGTGCTGACAGCCCAGAGCCTGGAGCCTGCTTCTGATTCTGTGTCTCCTTCTCTCTCTGCCCCTCCCCTACTCACACTCTGTCACTCATGCTCTCTCTCAAAAATAAACATAAAAATAAATAAATAAAACAAAATCTCTGAACACACAAACACACACACACACACACACACACAACATTCAATAGTGAATTTCAGGAGAAATATGCCAGTCTCCCTTACCTTCTTACTTGAATTTCACAAAGAAATGCTTTGAAAGTGGTAGGGTTCAAACAGTTTAACTTTCTGCTTTTGCTATGTCCAAGATCTTTGTGAAAGCATTAGATCCTATGAAAGTCAGGATAGGAGGCAAAAAAAGAAGCTGTGACTCTAGTTTGTGTTCCATTGTCCCATGTTTTACTTCAAATCACAAATCGGTATGTTATTAACTTAAGGTATAGTAAATGATTTTTCATTCAGCACATAAATCTTATAAACACTGAGAGAGTTCTGTCTGAATAGAGTGGAAGTCTTGCAGATTTCTTGTGACACTCGTTAGGAATCGTAGCCATCCCCCACCACCGCAGTTACACTAGAAACACTTACAGGTTCCTCTCTTGGAGCCCATATGACTCTGGGAACCCCCAATCTCACAGTGACATTTGAATATCACTGTACCTATTATTCCTCATAATCAGGCTGAGAAATAATCATGATGATGTTTATTGATAATGATTACTTTTTCTGCCTTGTTCATAAAGTGGAGAAATCATTTCAGATATAAAATAGTATTTCATAGGGGCATCTGAATGGCTCAGTTGGTTGACCTTCCAACTCTTGATTTCAACTCAGATCATGATCCCGGGGTCATGGGATTGAGCCCCACGTCAGCTCTGTACTGAGCATGGACCCTGCTTGAGATTCTCTCTCTCTCTCTCTCTCTCTCTCTCTCTCAAAAAAAAAGAAAGAAAGAAAGAAAGAAAGAAAGAGAAATGAAAAAAGGATTTCACCAATGAATCATTTATTTGTTCAGCATTTGCTTTAAAAATGCTAAAAAAAAAAAAAACAAAAAAACAAAAAAACAAAAAAACCAGGGGCACCTGGGTGGCTCAGTCAGTTAAGCATCCAGCTTGGGCTCAAGTCATGATCTTGCAGCTCATGGGTATGAGCCCTGGGTTGGGCTCTGCACTGACAGCTCAGAGCCTGCTGAGGATTCCCTGTCTCCCACTCTCAGTCTCTCTCTCTCTCTCTCTCACTCAAAATAAATTTTTAAAAAACTTAAAAATACTAAAAACAAAACAAAACAAATCAAGGGGCACCAGCATAGCTCAGTCGGTTGACCATCCAACTCTTTTTTTAAACATTTTATTTATTTATTTATTGTGAGAGAGAGCACGGGGGAGGGACAGCGAGAATGGGGGAGGGGCAGAGGAGGCAGGGAGAGAGAATCCCAAGCAGGCTCTGAGTGTCAGGCGGAGCCCGATGCTGGGCTCTAACCTACACTTGAACCACACGCGTAACCAGCTGAGCCACCCAAGCACCCAGAGCATCTGACTCTTGATTTCATTTCAAGTCATGATCTGATCAAGGGATGGAGCCCTACATCGGGCTAAAGATTTCTCCCTCTCTCTCCCTCTGCCCCTCTCCCACACTCTCTGTCTCTCTCTCTCTGTCTCTCTGTCTCTCAAAAAAAGAAAGAAAGAAAGAAAGAAAGAAAGAAAGAAAGAAGGAAAGAAAGAAAAAAAATTTTAAAAAAATACTTAGTAAGCACCTACTCTATGCCGCTGCTAGGCAAAGAGGTACATGAAGAATTATGACCTAGTCCCCAAAGAGCTCACAATCTAATTGTGATCCAGGTGCATAAATGGGTAAGTACACGGACATGTCTTCAGTATAATGAACAAGGAGCTGTGGAAGCACAGGGCAGTGGTGCTAACAGTGCCTGGAGTTTGGGGGAAGGGGAGAGTGGCTTGTCAAGAAGGCTTCCTAAAAAAAGTGACTCATGAACTAAGTCTTAAAGGATAGTAGGAGTTGGCCAGGTAAAGGTCAAGGAGTGGAAGGGCAGTTTGGCAGAAGGGACATTATGAATAAAGGCATAGAGGTGAGAAACAAGGCAGCCCACTGGATCTTCAAGCTCTTCTCCTTTTTTTTTTTTTTTTTTTTTTTTTTTTTGAGAGTGTGTGAGCAGGCGAGGAGCAGAGAGAGAGGGGGACAGAGGATCCAAAGTGGACTCTGCTGACAGCAGAGAGCCTGATGCAGGGCTCAACCTCATGAACCAGGAGATCACGACTTGAGCCAAAGTTGGACACCTAACCAATTGAGCCACCCAGGCACCCCATAAGCTCTTCTTTGTGGTTGAAGTGTAAGGGGCTAGGTGAGGATTGGTAAATGAAGGCACTGCAGAATGAACCCAAAGTCAAATCATAAATCATACCAAGAAGCTGGTACTTTATCCTATAGGCAATGGAGAATCAATGCAGGGTTTTACATGGGAGTGTAATATGGTCAGATTTGTCTTTAGAAACATCACCTAGCATCAGTGATGAGGATGGACTGAGGGAGCCAAGTCTGAGATCAAAAAATTTGGAAGCTTCAGAAGCTGTCTAGACAGTCCAGTTGGAGCAAGAGACTGAACTGCTCCAGTTGAATCAAGGACAGTAGTAAAGCAAGAGCAGAGAAGAGAGGAGAGAGTCCAGAAACAAGAGGAAAATTTGGCAGGACTTGGAAACTGACTGCATGTGGAAAGTGAAGAAGACAGGGGACTCAAAAATGACAACAGCCTTCTAGCTTGAGTGGATGATAGTCATGCTCCCTACCCCCATGGTACCTGGGAGAAAATAATGCCCAGCAGGAGATATAGGTTTTAGGGCAACAATGATGTGTTCAATTTGAGCCTTTTGAATTTGAGGTCCCTGTGGAACCTCCAAGTACAGGTGTCCACAGATTGATAAGTCCAAGCTGGACATATAGATTTGAAAGTCATCAGTATAGAGTATATTTATGTCACAAAAATATTCCCTCAGAAAGAATATGGAACCCTATAAAGTTGTAGCCAAGGGTCAATTTCTAAAACTCTGATAACTAAAGCCCTTGATTATCTTGATGAATTTGGACGGAAAGGTTGTTGACTGACTTCAAGGTGTGACACATGAAAAAGATGCTTGAGTAAGGTGGTAAGGGTTTGGAATAACCATTAGGAAAAATGAGAGTCGAAAACTAAAAGTTGAAAATCAATCCCCGGAGTAATGAGTGATGCTGAGAGCCTGGCTAAGGTTGGGGATCATGAATTTGTAGGGGAGGCATCTGCATGATTGTTTGATTTCCTCTATCAAAATTTAACCATTCAGATGTAAGGGGAAAAGCATAACACTGATCCAAATTTGCAGCTTCACTGGGGGATGTGCAAGAAGGAGAAAAATACACGGTAGTCGTAAGAAAGTAATTTAAATCATCAATCACAGGATCCAAAGTGTCAGCTGGAAAAGAATGATAGATTGGAATAAAAGGTCAGACAAAAGAAAAGGAGATTTCTGTGAGGTTGTTACAAGATTGAGGAGTAAAAAGGCAAAAGGTCTTTGGTTATGATTACTCACCATCTCCGAAGCGCAACAATTACGGTAATGATTATAGATCTAGCACGCTACTGGATGCTGGTGGAGGAAATGGTGCAGAGACCTCAGGTCATTATAATTTATGGGATCAGAGCTGGAGACATGGGCAGACAATGAAGAGCCCGAGAGAAATGTTCAAAGAAATACCATGAGCCCAGTGCCCGAGTCCACAATGACTGGGTGGGAAGGTTGATAGATCCTTAAGTGCCATGGATGTACATTCAATGAATTTTAGGCCTGAATTGGGTGCTTTTATAATACAAAATAGATACTAAAGCTGGTTCTCCAAGAATAACATGATAGACTAAGTAGAGCCAAGCAGACCTATATCAAATTCTGACTCTACCTCATTTGACTTGGTCAAGTTATTTAAACTCTTGGGAGTCTTGTTTTTGCTTGTCATTTGTGAAATAGGGATGATAGTAACACCCGACTGAGAGTTGATAATATGACTTCTTTTCATAGGAAGATCAATTGAGCTAATACCTGTGAAATACTAGTTGGCAGAAGCAAACACTGAATAAAATTTAGCTATTATAATAATAACAGTTAATGCTTCTCTAGCACTTGTTATGCCAAGTATTATTTTAAGCGTTAGTCCTGTATTACAAATGAGAGAACTGAGGCCGAGCAACATGATGTGTCCTGACCAGGATCACACGCCTAGTTAGTGTAGACCTTGTGTTTAGACCCAGGTAGTCCGGTTCTAGATAGAGGCTGGACTCTTAATTACCGCACATTAATGTATCCCCACAATAAGAATATTTATTGTTATTGCTATCACTTCAAATGATTGTCAATCAAAAAACTTCTATTGAGCACCTTTTAGGTGTAAGGCACTAGATTAAAGAGGTATAAAAAAGGGGCGCCTGGGTGGCTCAGTTAAGCATCTGACTTTGGCTCAGGTCACGATCTCACAGTTCCTGAGTTAGGTTCCTGAGTTCACTCTCCTGGCGGGCTCTCCGTTGCCAGAGCAGAGTCCCCTTCCAGAGCCTCTGTGGCCCTCTCTCTCTGCCCCTCCCCGACTCGAGCTCAGGTGTGCGCGCTCTCTCTTTCTCTCTCTCTCTTTCTCAAAAACAAATAAACATTTTTTTAAAAGAGGTATAAGAGGGGCGCTTGGGTGGCTTAATCCGTTTAGTTAGGTGTCCGATTTCAGCTGAGGTCATGATCTCACGGTTCATGGGTTCGAGCCCCACATCAGGCTCTGTGCTGACAGCTCAAAGCCTGGAGCCTGCTTCAGATTCTGTCTCTCTCTCTCTCTCTCTCTCTCTCTCTCTCTGCCCCTCCCATGCTCACGCTCTGTCTCTCTCTCTTTCTCAAAAATAACATTTAAAAATTAAAAAAAAAAAAGGTATAAGAAAATGCCTAGATTTAAACACATCTATGGACCTCCTCAGGATCCCTCCGCTTCGCCTGTCTCTAGGACACTCGGCTACCATGGCAACGTATTTGGTTCTCCTCCCACTGTTCCTGGGCCCTGCACAGCTTAGGACCTCACCACCCAGCATCTGCTGAGACGGCCAGGTGACCCAACCCAAGAATGCAGGACGTGTTTCCCCCATGAATGTGAGAAGAACATGGAAGAAGAGCTCAACAGATTTCCTTCTCCTTCCCTCCGCCCGGTGGCATGAGTTTTCGGTAAATCTTATCTGGAGACGTCCCTGGTGACGGAACAGGAGCACCTGTTGTGTGACCTCGGGGCCAAGCAGGAGCACCTGTTGTGTGACCAGCTGTGACCTTGCATTTGTTTCCCGACTTTTCCTACCACATTTCCATTTTCCCTCACTCTCACCTGGAATTGACTAAATTGCCCCAATTTCTGTTTACCAGAGAGACTCTAAACATAAGGACTTATGTTCATAAAACTTTAGAAGGATCAGACCTACCTCTACATAAAATGTAAGTAACAATACAGACAAGTATGTGATAAATACTGAGTGAGTAGGATGCAGCAGGGCACAAGTTTGAGTCCTCACCTGAATCTGAGCTACGTGATCTTGTATTTTCTATGCCTCAGTTTCCTCATGTGTAAAATGGGGAGAATTATCACTGTCCCCAGTGTATGCACTTTCATACACTGATGGTGAGAGTAAAAAATGGTACAACCTCCAGGGAAGAACATTTGATGACATTTATCAAAATTTATTGTGACTTTGGCCTTGGATCCAGTGGTTCCAGTCTTAAAACTTATCCTACAGATGCTCTTGCACTCACGTAAAATGCTGCATGTAAGGCCCATTCGTCACAACATTATCTATGACACATTGAAAATAACCGAGTGTCCATTACGAGGAACTATATCCACACAATGGAATAGTATGCCGCTGAGAAAAGAAAAAAAAAAGACACTCTAGGTAGCTGCTACGTAAGATATTCCAGATTCTACCGTTTGTGATAACACGGATGGACCTTCATGCTGAGTGAAATCAACCAGACCCAGAAAAACAAATGCTATATGATCTCACTTGTATGTGGAATCTAGGTAACAGAACTCATAGAAGCAGAGAACAGGTTGGGGGTTACTGGAGATGGGGTTGGGGGTAGGGGGAATTGGGGGAAGGTGGTCAAAAGCACAACCTTGTAGTTATTAGATAGAGAGGTCCTGGGGAGGGACGTAACACACAGAGTGGCCACTATGGTCAACAATCCTGGCTTGTGTATTTGAAAATTTCCAAGATAGTAGATGTTAAGGGTTCTCATCATAAGAAGAAAAATTATAGTTATGCGAGGGGATAGATTTTAACTTATTGTGGGGATCTTCTCACAATATACCCATTTATCAAATTGTTATGTTTTGCACCTTCTACTCGTACAATGTTATATGGCAATTCTATCATAGTAAAACTGGGGAGGATAAAAGTACTCTAGGACACATCATGAAATGGAAGAGAGGGAGGGCGATGTAAACGCAGAATGGTGTCCATAGTGGGGGCTCAGTTGGTTAAGCTTCCAACTTCAGCTCAGGTCATGATCTAACGGTCTGTGAGCTCGAGCCCCACATTGGGCTCTGTGCTCACAGCTCAGAGCCTGGAGCCTGCTTCAGATTCTGTGTCCCCTTCTCTCTCTGCACCTCCCCAATTCACACTCTGTCTCTCTCTGTCTCTCAAGAATGAATAAATGTTAAAAAAATTTTTTTTAATTAGAAAAAAAGAATGGTGTATATACTGTTATGTGCTATTATGTAGAGTTAGGAAGGAAAAACTAGGAATATATATTTGTATTTACTGATCTTTTGCATAAAGAACCACGGGAGGGATGCAAAGAATAACTTAAAAATGATTAGCTCTGGTGGAAGGGGGGTAAACAGTATTGACAGAAACAGATAAAATTGAGGCTTTTAAGAAAAGGTTTTTTAATTTATTTTTGAGAGCAGGAGAGCAGAGGAGGGACAGAGAAAAAGAGAATCCCAAGCAGATTCTGCGCTGTCAGTGACGAGCCCGACAAGGGGCTCGAACTCAAGAAACTTGAGCGTGGCCTGAGCTGAAATCAAGAGTTGGATGCTTAACCAACTGAGTCACCCAGGTGCCCCAAAGCTTTTTATAATATTTTGATTTTTGAACACGTAAATAGGTAACTTATACAAAACAAAAATTTAATGTGAAAATGGTATCTGTCTTTCAAGGCTTAAATGAGATAATGTGTTGAATTCCTAGCATAGTAACTGAAGGACAGTAGGAGCTCAGTAAACAGTCACTACAAAAAAAACCCCACCAAAACCAAAAAAAACCCAAAAAACAAAAAACCAACATTCAGCTGAAATGGAGAAATAAAGGCTTCAAGAAGGAAAGAGAACTTAACCTCAGCTCAGAGGCTGGGGAATACTCAGAAAGAGGTAGAGAAATGGGGTCCATGCCCAACGAGGAAGTGCAGGGGACAATGGAACAAAGCTATCAAATCAAGGTTGCAGGTAGAAGACTCTAGATAGGGGATGGCCCCGGGGATTCCAGCAGAGGAGCAGTGAAGTTAGTGAAGAAGTTAGTGAGACACATAGGGGAGGATTTGAATTGTAGATAAGACCTTTATTCTTGGGTAATAATAACTAATTGTATTGTATCTTACGTTAGGAACTCAAATCTTAGTGTCTGGATCCAATACCAGCTCACATTAATGTTATAAGCCTCTAAAATATCCTTGGGCTGGGGGTGCCTGGGTAGCTCAGTCAGTTAAGTGTCTGACTCTTGATTTCAGCTCAGGGCATGATCTCACAGTTCACGAGTTTGAGCCCCACGTCGGGCTCCCCAATGGACAGTGCAGAGCCTGCTTGGGATTCTCCGTCTTCCTCTCTCTTTCTGCCCCTCCCCTGCTCACTCTCTATTTCTCTCTATCAAAATAAAGAAATAAACACTTAAAAATCGAAGAAATATCCCTGAACTAGAAACAATCTAAAAGCCATTGCAAATGTGAAAAAGTGTCCCTTTTGGCAACAGCAAGATTGGTCAAAGTGGATCATCATCAAGCTGGCTCAGTCTGTTGAAGGTTTGCCAAGTAAAGAGTGATTTCACATGTTTTGCTTTGGGTCATGGCTTTGGATTTTATGTGATCTTATTTGCATAAGAAAAACATTAATCCATTTAAAATTGACAAAGAGAAGGGAAAATGACCATCTAAAAGTCAATTGGTTTAAGGCCTTTCTCTTTACTCTCTGCTAAGGGTTCCAAAGTTCAAAACAGCAACTAAATCCCCACAATAAGCTGGACCCAGAGGGTTAAATAATAACAGAAGTCGCTTGTTCTATTTGGATAATTTCCAAATTTATACAACAAAGTTCCCATTAAATATGCAGGAAGTTCTAATTATTTATGATGTAATTTAATATTGACATCCTATTAAATGACCTGACCCTCCCCCAGACTTTCAGAGTTTTACATTTGAGGACTGCAAGGTAAACTCTCTTACCATGACCAGAGGTTGGTAATCAACAGTTTGGCCCTGCAAGGTATTGTTTTCTTCAAAAAGAAATTCCTACAGCTGGACTGTATTCTCACTGTCTTATACATTTCCTGAATTGTGTGCAAGAGGATTTCACGGAGAGGGAGAGTTCTATGGCCTTTTTTATGCTGAACAGGCTAAGCCCCGGAGACTCACCGCCTAAACCCATTACACACAGATCACCTAACTCTGTGACTGGGTTTGTGATGCTAGATTAACTTACCCACACACCAGGACAGAAGAAAATGACTTTACGCTATCTTCTTTGCGCTAGCAAAGAATGTGAAGATCATTTTACGGAAAATGGAAAGACAGGGAGGCGCTGAACAGATATGAATGCCACCTTCCATGCCATTGAGTTACATGCGGCAAAGGAGCGCCTGTCTGAGATGTGAAAGAGAATGACCAGCTGGGGATATTTGCAGAAGGTAGCAGCTAATGAATGAGTTATTTGAGGCTGGATGGCCTCATAGAAAAAGTTATTGAACTAAGGAGTGGGAAACCTGTTCAGTACAATTTATTCCCAGATCCCTCGTCCTCCTGTCCACTGTGTGAACGTGGGGCAAACATTTCATCTCTACGGTAGAATTTCCTTCCTTTCTCTCAAAGAGGAGAAAGGAGCTACAGTGCGTCAAGGTCTCTGAGAGCCTGGCATTGTCAGAGCAAATTCTGGCAACTTCAAAGCTCTAGCATGAGTTGGAACAAAAAGATTTTGACATAATGTCTTAGCTGCTGCTGGAAGGATTTGGTTTTGAGTCTCTTCCGGACATCAAACACCTAGGGCAGTCTAACTGGGCTAGTCTCCGGGGGTGCTGGAGGCCTTCTTATCAGTTGTGAATATTCCTTATGGCAGCAGCAGAAAATTTAGGAAAATTAACTTGCACTTTGGACAAATTACTTAACATGCTTTGTGCATCCGTCTTCCCATCCAAATAGGTACGATTCACAATGAGAAACAGGAAAGGTACCATTTGCTAAGACTGTTGTGAGGGTTTAGTGACATAATGCATACAAAGAACTTGGCCCAGAAACAAGGACATAATCAAGAGTAAAGATGAACTGTTATTATTTTGTAGGGTTTTTTTTTTTTTATTTGTTTTTTATTTTAGAAAGCGAATGAGCAGGAGAGGTGCAGAGGGAGAGAGAGAATCTTATTTTTAATGTTTATTTTTGAAAGAGAGAGAGACAGAGCACGAGTGCGGGAGGGACACAGAGAGAGAGGGAGACACAGAATGAAGCAGGCTCCAGGCTCTGAGTGGTCATCACAGAGCCTGACGTGGGGCTCGAACCCACAAACTGTGAGATCATGACCTGAGCCTAAGTCAGACGCTTAACCAACTGAGCCACCCAGGCACCCCAAAGAGGAGAGAGGATCTTAAGCAGGCTCCACAGTCATGGGACTCAATTCAGAACCCTGGGATCACGACCCGAGATGAAATCAAGAGTCAAATGCTCAACCGACTGAGCCAGCCAGGCGCCCCGGCCTGTGACTATTTTTATCATCATCATCGTGGTAAAAATCATTCCCTCCTACAGACCAAAGTTGTCTCTAATTGCTTTAGCTGTGAGCACCTATCATGTTAAGCAGACAATGGAAGAGCAAGCACACATGACCTACTGGTTTGTGTGATGGCCTTTCACAGATTAGTAACAAGGGTGATGCTTGCTGTGTATACCGTATAGGTATTTATCCACAAGGGGCATCAATTTGGAAGACTGGTAAGGATCAGAGAAGCTTGGCGCTCCGTAAATATTACATTGTGCTTGTTAACAAAATGAATGCAAACATATATTTTAAAAGGGAATCTCATTAATCATTACTTTTACTCTTGCTTTTGCCTTATGTAACAAGGTGTTTTCTTTTGGTTAATTAAAAGTACTTATAAGGGGTATCAGTGCTGATACCCTTTAAGACCAGGGTTCTGAACGGAGTCCTCTGCACTTCCGCATTGCCATCCAGCCTGATGGATTCCCTGGAGGTTAGAGAGACCCCCCCCCCCCCCAAACCAGGGCCCCGCAGGGAGAGGATGCCATTAGAGGGGATCTGGACTCTGGCATGTTGGAGCAGAGTTAACAGACTAAAGAAGCTAGTGGCTCATGTCTTGGGTGACTCTCCTCCCAGCAGTTTTGGGTACAGCCTGTACGTTCACATTTATGCCAGCAAAGTGGGGTAGAGGGGGGAAGCAAAGAGGGAGAGAGCACCTGGGAGCTGATACCTGAGTGAGGGAGGCTTAGGAAGGGGCAGCAGGGATGGAGGAAAGTTGAAATCAGGGGTCATTTCCCTTTCTCCTTCCAATCCACTCCTCCCTCTCTCTTTGCTGAGCCATTTTGCTGTTACGAAATTACATGATGCTGTTACTCACTGCCCCTGGCTTCCTTGCGTGGGAACTGTTAATGAAGGGAAAGCAATCGAGGAGACAGGTTTTCTCCAGGTTTCTCCAGGTTGGAGATGCACACTGGCTATGGGCTTCCCGGTGTGTTTTTGGGCTGCAAGACTTGAGTGAACTAATTCAATCCGAGGTGTCAGTGACTGATAGCTTTATAAGTAGTTCTCCCAGTATCTAAGGAAATGGCTCTCCGGGAGTAGATTTTTGGATACTGTAAGTAGATTCCTAGGGAGATGTTTTGGATTTGGGGGACCATCTATCTCCTCCACCTCTCAGGTAGCCGCTCTTTCAGGTGACAAGCAATGCTTTAAGGGCAGAGATTAGCAACCATCCCAACCTGGTCCCAGGCTGGGAGGGGGCACGGGAAAAGCTGGAGAAGAGCCCATTCACGTGGCCGCTCCCGTTCTAACTCACACCCCCACCTGCATTCAGGAATACCTCTTTCCCCTTTCCTCTGTGGTATTCATTTCAGGCTTTTTTTTTTTCTTAATGTTTATTTATTTTTGAGACAGAGAGAGACAGAGTGAAAGTGGGGGAGGGGCAGAGAGAGAGGGAGACACAGAATCGGAAATAGGCTCCAGGCTCTGAGCCGTCAGCCCAGAGCCCGACGCGGGGCTCGAACCCACGAACCGTGAGATCATGACCTGAGCCGAAGTCGGACGCTTAACCGACTGAGCCACCCAGGCGCCCCTCATTTCAGGCTTTGTCAAAAGCTCGACACTGAGACAATTAGCCTCTGCCCACAGCCAGCAGCCAGCTCTCGGCCCCTTCACCTTAATGGTGGCACTGTGCCTGAGGAGATACTCTGTGTAGCATTCTTCACAAATGCCTGAGGGGGAGGGCGATAGGCCTTTCTGTAGAAGAAAGGAATTGAAGTGGGGAAGTTGAGACTTAAAACTCAAAATCAACCAAACCAACACAAAATGTCAGGACTCCAACTTTTTTCCAGAGTGAGATAATTTTCTTTATTACCTACCATGAGCCATGACTTTGGGGATTATATGTGCCCTCTTAAACTCAGCAGGCCCTGGCCCCTGCCCCCACGCACAAGGATGGCTCAGAGATGGCTTGCTCCCCTCAGCAAAAGCCTTAATTTACCCCCTCGCATGCCTCACACTCCTGACCAGGAGGCATGTAATCTCAGGGGTCCTTTCCAGACCGAGAAGGCTGGCTGCATAGTCCTCTAACATGGGACATGTTTCAGGACCTCTTCGAGATGCTCAGGCCATCTGGATTCCTGTCTGTGAGCCATGTGATCTGTCTGCAGGGGAAAGTCACCAGTGAGACAGTCATTCCCAGGCTTCTCCTCTATCAACATTTGCAGCCACAGTGTGGAAAGTTAGCCCTTTGTTTTCCTCCAGTGCCTGGATCTGTGCATATTTCCACCCTTAAGGTGACCTTAGAGATGGCTCAGAGGGTGCCGAACTTAATAAGCACTTGGCAAAGTGAGCCAAAGGCACGAAGGAGGTGGAATAGATCACTGTCCCTCTTCTCTCTCTTCCTGTAGTTCTCTCTCTACCTTTATTGTTGTTTTGAATTTTTTAAATGTTTATTTAATTTTGAGAGAGAGAGAGAGAGAGAGAGAGAGAGAGAGAGCACCAGTGGGGGAGGGGCAGAGAGAGAGGGAGTCACAGAACCTGAAGCAGGCTCCAGGCTCTGAGCCGTCAGCAGAGAGCCCGATGCGGGGCTCGAACCCACAAACTGTGAGATCATGACCTGAGCCGAAGTCGGTTGCTTCACTGATTGAGCCACCCAGGCGCTCCTCTCTCTCTCTCTCCCTTTAAAATGCTGACATTGCCATAGCTCTCAAGGTTAAAGTTCACTGATTTTTAAATAGAATGAATGTATTCGATGACATTTACTAAGCTATTACTAAGCTATATTGTCAAGCAAAACATAATGTTTCTACGCTTGGTTGTGTCTGCCTCCTATTTTTGCTTTCCTGGGAGAGATCACCATATATTTTCCTACCTTTTTTTTTTTTTTTTTTTGAGCCACCAAAGACCCAGGCAAATCAACAAATGCTTATCAAGCTTTTTCTGTTTGTTCATCACTTGCCTGTAGAAGAACACAACAGCATTTCAGCTGTGGAGATAAAATACGATAAAATCCGCACTTATGTAGTCTCTATTAAGCGCCGGGCACAGAGTGCTAAGCATTTTTTATAAGCACTCATTTAATATTCCTGTGAGATAGGCATTATGTTTTTTAAGTTTATTTATTTACTTTGAGAGAGAGAGAAAGCAAGAGAGAGTGGGGGAGGGGCAGAGAGCGAGGAAGAGAGAGAGAGAATCCCAAGCAGGCTCCTCACTGTCAGCGCAGAGCCTGACGCGGGGCTCAAACTCATGAACCATGAGATCAGGACCTGAACCAAAACCAAGAGTCGGAGACGCTTAACCGATTGAGCCACCCCAGGCGCCCCGAGATGGGCCTCACGGCTCCTAACTTTATAGGTGAGGAAACCAAAGTTCAGAGAGATTGAGTAACTTGTTCAAGGTGACACGACTAGAGAGGATAGAGCTGGATTCGAATCCCAGTAGCTGAACTTCAGAATCCACACGCATAACTCGGGCTATGCAGCCTTTCCAACGGGTCTCCGTGACGCTGAGGAAGCCACGCAAAGCAGCGTATAAACGAACGCTCGTTTGCTATGGTGTAGACTGAGGTTATGGGTTTAAAAAGCAGGAAAGCAATGGTTCTTGGGAAAGAACCACAGAAAGAGCTGGGTTGGCTGATGGAATACATTGTTCTCAGGCAGCGTGAGGCAGACAACCCGGGGATCCAAAGACAAGCTAAGAAAGACAGAGGGTGGGAACCTTGCCTGACTTCAGAGTCAGGAAAATAGCAAAGTTCTTTTCCACAAAGTGATGGTAAGAATAGTACCTCCCTCCTGGTTTCGTGAGGATTAGAACAATGCCGTGCACGTAGCAGGCTCAGTGTCAAGTGTTGGCTATACTATTACTATTACTATTATTGTTCTTGGATGAACTTTCACTTCGAGCCTGGCTACAGTCGGGGAGAGGGGAGCCTGGCTTATATTATGGTGTCTTAGGTTAGTGACTGGAATACACTGAAAACCTTTGTTCCTTGGCAAAGCAACACCATGCTCTCATTTCAAACCCACTTATAAATTCTGCAATGGAAAAAACGAGGCTGGCCCTTCGGGAACTCACTGTAAGGGCCTGAGGCTCGCGCCATAGTCTCACTAAATCCACTGGCAGAAGACCTTTGGGCCACCCAGCCCCACCTGGAGGAGGAAGGCGATTAAACGGGTGATCTCACCACGTCCCCTTTGACCAAGGAGAGGGCCGGAGTCTGTGATCCCGTGAACAGACTCCTAGGCCTTGCAAACCATGGGCGTTTTTGTGGATTGTTCTTTGTTCAGAAAAAGCCAGAGCAGTCTCGAGAAGCCTGCAGAATGTTAGAGCTGTCGCTTCTAGAGTAACGTAACTCTGTCTGTTACCCAGCCGATCAGCAAGGCAAAGCAAAGCAAAGCAAGGTATATGTCTCCATGAGTCTCCATGAGTCATTTAATATTTAATATTCACAGTGCTGGCAGTTTTTTGACTGATGCAAATGTTTTGCAAACAGAACCCGGGCCTGTTTTTCTCCACGCTCCCCCCACCCCTGTCGAGTGAGAGGTTGGCAGAGGCAGTGCTAAACTAGTAGGGCCGATGAGATACTATCTCTGTCTCCTTGTAACACAAAACATTTATTTTGCAGCGAGTGAACACAAAATTGAAAGGGCTCCAAGATTTCTGGGAGCAAGAGGCTTGATCTCCCCTTAGCTGGACCGCCTGGTTTGTTGACTTTCTGCCTTTTGTCTCCCCCGTGGCAGTGATAAGCTCCACCTGAGACCTATGCAATTAGGAAGGCAGTTCTAGAAGCACCAGATCGTCCCCCACCTCAGGCCCCAGAAGTTAGGAAAACTGTCTAGGCGGCTGAGAGGACGAGAAACGTACAGCAGAAGTGATGAGCTCTGATGGGCAAAACCAGGTTTGGTGATGGCCTCCCGCTTCTCCCGCTTCTTCCCAAAGCCCCAGATGCAAGCGTGGCTCAGGGCCCACCCAGCAGCCTCAGCAGTCACACGGGGCACTTTGTGGAGGGCCTCACTTCCACGCAGCTGGACCACGGCTCCTCCAGATCTGTGACCACCGAGGCAACGTCACGGCGGACTTAGTTCCCTGGCTGTACCAGCCTCAGACGCTGCCTCAGTTGAAATCCCGGATCTTACTAGGCATGTGCCCCTGGGCAAGTTATTTAATTTCTGTGTCTACAAAATGAGGATAATAATTGTACCTACCCCGTGGGCTGTTGTGACAATTAGAACGTAGGCTCAATGTAAGTGTCGGCTACACTATTACTATTATTATCGGTGGGGAGGGAGGAGTAAAGTCCTGCTTCGCAGTCCGAGTCATGAGCACCTGCTCTCAGCGGCGTCATTGTGCCCACAGGCTGGGCCCCGGTGCTTCTCCCAGGGCTCTCATCTCATGAAGGAGCACCTTCTTCTTACCTCCCAGCTGGCTTTGTGTTGTCTCTGAGGCTCCTGGCTTTCAGAACCAATTTCTTCACTCCTGCTTCTTACATGGGGCTTCCAGCACCAGCCTGTATCGCTCAGTCCGTTCAGTGTTTAAAAACACAATCTTTGTCCAAGGTGCCTTAACCAAGTGGGTTAAGCATCTGACTCTTGATTTCGATTCAACCCCTGGGTTGAATAACCCCTGGGTCATGGGATCAAGCCCCACTTCGGGCTCCACGCTGAGCATAGAGCCTGCTTATATGAGTCTCTCTCTCTCCCTCTGCTCTTCCCTGCTCTCACTCTCTCTCTTTAAAATAAAATAAAAATATTTTGGGGCCACCTCAGTGGATTAAGTGTCCAACTTCAGCTCAGGTCAAGGTCTCGCGGTTCATGGGTTCAAGCCCCGCATCAGGCTCTGTGCTGACAGCTGAGAGGCTGGATCCTGCTTTGGATGTTGTGTCTCCCTCTCTCTCTGCCGCTCCCCCGCTCATGCTCTGTCTCTCAAAAGATGAATAAACATTAAAAAAATTTTTAAATAAAATATTTTTTAAAAACAAACAAAAACACAACGCCCCCCCCCCCAAAAAACCCTCCCACAATCTTTGTCTAAACTCTGCTTTCCATGGGCAGGGGGAGATGGGTGGCTCAGTGGGTTGAGTGCCTGTCTCTTGATTCTGGCTAGGGTCATGATCTCGCAGTTCATGAGTTCAAGCCCTGCATCGGGCTCCGCCCTCTCTCCCTCCCCCCTGCACCCCCACCTCATGCTCTCTCTCTCTCTCTCTCTTTCTCAAAATAAACTTAAAAAAATTATTTTTTAAACTCTGCCTTTCAAGAAAAGAGAAATATCTAAAGGGTTTGTCCCCGGAGGTGATTTATAACCACACTGCCCCAGTCTTGCTCCAGAAAATGCACCATCTCCCCGTTCAGTTTTTCATTTAACTCAGATTTATTGAGTGCTGTTAACATCAGAGTTTCTCAGCCTGAGCACGCTGTGATATTCTGGACTAGATAATTCTTTGTTGAGGGAGCTAGCCCGTAAGACATTTAGCAGCATGGCCCCGGTCGTGACAATGCAAAATATCTGTAGATTTTGCCCATGTCCCCAGACATAAGGTTATCAGAGTTAGCAAATGAATATATAAAGATTTCCTTTTTAATCTGGCAGTTTTACTCTGGGGCAGATTGCCATCGGTCGAGAACCACTGGGCTAGACAGACCCTGTGCCTGGTGCGTTCACAGCCTCGCACCCACATGAACCCTGGGTAAGACAGTTATTAGCAACCCATTCTGAAGATGTCAAAACTGGGTCTTGGAGAGGGGCGTAGTTTCGCCAGGGTCCAGATGCATGAGTAATTTCAGTGTGCTTTCCATTGTATTCCAGCAGCTGAATGGGGCTTGACCTTTTATAGCTTCATCCGTGTTTATGAGCCTTGAGGGGCCCCATTCCCACCTCACTCCACCCCTTCTGTGCTGATGCTCTGATAATTGGGACATTGACTGTACAAAGGGCCGAACTAGACACTGTCCTACAAACCTCTCCACCCCACACAGCTCTGAAAGCCTCTCTTGGAGAGAAGGCAGAGGAAGGAGAGGAGGGTCCCTGCCTCCCACGGCTCTGCAGCCAAAGCCTGGAGAGACAAAAGGCAGCGCGGGGCTGTGCGGCCGCCGTGATTATTTCCCTCGCTCTATCACCCAGCTCAATGGGGCATTCTGGATCCCTGCCCTCCAATACTCAGGGGCCTTATTAACAGAGCTCAGCTGTTGTCCAAAGCCCTTACCTCACCCAAGAGGGCTGTATTTGCATGATAATGCCCTCTTTGGGGGAATTATTGCTTAATTAAAGAACAGCAATCACTTTAATTAGCATGTCTCCTTGCTCCCTGGTACTTTCAGGGATTCAAATGAGCTCCTCATTAGGTATTGGCACTTGGACAAATCTGGGGCTTCTGGCTGCACAGGGAGGCTCCCAGGGCAGGCAGCCCCAGCCAGGACCTCAGACACGGGGAGGCCCAGCCCTGGCGGAGAGCACAGCCGGGGCTTTGTGAGAAGGACAGACCGAGCCTGGCCAGCACCCTTGGGGCCGCAACCCAGCACGCAGAGAAGGGCCAGGCCCTGATGGTGCTATCTGCAGGCTTTCTCTCTACCTCAGTTTCTCCGCCTGAGCTATGGTCCTCTTTTCAGCTCATTTGCCCAACACATTTAGCTGCTTTACCCATTCTTCTCCCCTGGTGAATGCTTTGAGGTTCTATCACCTTAACCCATCTCTGTCTCTGTCTCTGTCGCTATCTTTCACACACACACACACACACACACACACACACCCCACACCCGAACCTGTTGTAATCTCAATGCATTTCAGATTCTTCGCTCTCAGCTTGGGAGTGCAAGTTTCTCTCTTAACTGGTAGTGTACAGGGTTAGCACATGAAACCAGACACAAACAGGCAAGAAAAACCACCTGTCTTGATCCAGAAATGGCCTCTTTCCCTGGGCAAGATCACTACCTCTCTTTAGCTTCTCTTCTCTGAGATCTGGAAAGCTCTCCAGGGACTACTCCGTGCCCCTGAGTAGGATTTCCAGAAATATGGACCGATGTGGGTTCTTACTGCCACAGCTCACCCTTTCCTGACTATTAACAAAACAAGTTTTTTGGTAGGTCCTATGGACAACCACTTTCTATATGCTACAAGTAATGTCAGCCTAAGTATGCTTTGTTATTTCTCTTCATCTTTTCTGGGAAATCTTTTCCAGAATAAGGACAATTATATCCCTTCCAGAAAAAATAATCTCTTTTGCCTGGATGTCAGTGTGCCAAAAATCAAATGACCTTTATCCTCCTTCCTACATCACACGCATTCTCTCTGTCTCCCCACTCCAAGACCTATATCTATAATATTCTGTTGATTGCAAATAAAGGCAAAAGTACACGTTTCAAAAATGTAGGTAGAGGTAGATAGAACCCTAGATTTGCACTCAATAGGCCTGTCTTCCTGGCTAAGCTTAGCTGCATAGCAGAAACCTCTCTTTCACCGTTTTTCTGGGACTCTCGAGAACTGAGTAAGAACTCTTCCAGGGGCCAACCTCCCATCAGTTCAGGAACATCTTCCGCCACCGCCTGGCATTCACACACCCAGTCTCTCTGCCCCCCTCCATCACACTTGCCTCTGTGCCCCCAGCGTGAGCAGCCCGGGGCTCCCCTACCTGCGGAGTCCCCAATTTTGCCTGTGTGGGAGGAGAGTACAGGGCAAGGAAAAGGTGGCTTGGACCTCTTTTGGGGACTCAGGCTGGAGAGAGATGGGGGAGGGGTGGGGTGTCTGAGGAGAAAGGGACTCACTCGCCTGCCCTCTCCCTGGGCGTCATCCTGCGGGGAGAGTAACAACAAATCAGAGGTAAATCCACTTCCTGGCAGGAAGCTGAGCCTGAAACTCGATGAAGCCACAGCAGTTCAAAGGGAGAGTGACACCCAAACAAGAGAGCAGCTCTTAATCCCCCACAGAAAGATGGGAATGGAGAGCTCAGGCCCAGGGGGGGAGACCGCGGCTTTGTTTAACCAGGATTGAAAACACAGCCCTATTGAGAGGCTGGGACTTTGAGACACAGACCCCGAGGAGCACTTGCCAAGTTGAAGGCAGCCCAAGGCTGCCAGCTTTCACCTTTTTAGTTCTGGGCTTGGCAGTAATGAGGCGAAGAGCCAGGACTTTTAACTGGTGAGGTCAAAAAGGTTTCCTTATTAGACAAACAGGGGTTGAGAGTGGCGGGGGGAGGGGGGGGGTGCGCCTCTCAGTCTCAGCTTGGAACCATGATCGTCCAGAGAAGAGCCCGAGCTGGAGGTGTGATGGGCAGTCTCCATCCACACCCAGCCCCCACCTCCCACCCCGAGCCCCTGGGACCTTCGTCTCTGCCCAACCCCACTCCTGCCATCTCACCACACCCTTGAAGAGGTGTCAAGTGGGCCAGAAGAGGCCCCAGTCAGACAGGAAGTGACAAACAGGTGGCCGTGGCAGAGGCCTGCCCTGAGGCTCCTTCTTGACCTGTGGGTCAGCGCCTGGGATAAGGTAAACGTGGAGAGGGTGGCCCTCTATGAGAGGGAGGGGTCCCTCCCTCCTGGGTGGTATCAGAATAGCTCCTTATGCAGCTGCTGTGGCCCAGCCCTGGCCCCGGGGAGGGGTGGGGGGGAGAGGATTCTGAGGCCCTTCACCCTGCTGGCTGGTCACTAAGGCTATTTGTCAACCGGTGCTCTGCAGAGACCTCAGGTTTAGGAGGTGGTGCCCAAGGGCCAGTGGGAGATGGGGAAGGGGAAGGTCCAAGTTGAGCAAAGGGTGCCCCCCCCCCACTGCCACCACCCTCTTATCCACACATCTCAACCAGACAGTAGCTTTTTCATTTACTTAACATATATTTCACATGACATTTCATTTTGAAGAAGCAATCACAGAGCCCGGAGAATTTGAATAGCCCTGCCCTAAGGAATAAGAAGACGTTGTAGAGGGGAGATTCATACGTTCCTATTTTCATAACAATATTTCTGCATCGTCGGCATCCAAATGTGATTCATTAAATGAATGCTTGCAAGGCACCTTATTTCTAGGACCACTAGCTCCACAGAAGATTTGAGGTTGCTTACAAAGAGATGTGTATGATAAAATAGAGCTAAATATAAATGGGAATAAATTACCAAGACCGGCAAAAACACACAAGAAGTGAAATCAAGACTAGGGGAGAGAAACACATATATGCAGGTGATAAGGTTCTATGCATTTACTGTTATTGGACTCCAAAGTGGCTTCTGAGCTTCCTGGAAGGCAGGGGAGGGGAGGGAGAGAGAGAGAGAGAGAGAGAGAATCTCGTATCTAATTCTCTTTACCAGCATAGAAGAAATACACCAGCTTCTGAGGCTAAGCAAAATTCTTTCAGAAAAATTTTCAGAAAAAATTTCTCACAACGAACCTCCTATAGGAAGGGCTGTGTCACAGAACTGAGTCTCTAGCTGACTCTGTATGGAAATAGACTTCTGTGGCCGACTCTGGGGTTGGCCAATGAAAACCAAAGGCATAAACATTACAATGCAAAGGTAAAAACAGGTTGGTGAAGATACAAGATAAAGCAGTCCCAAAGAGTGGCCTGGTGCTGCTTTAGTTTGCTCCTGGCATAACCCATCTGTTTGAATTTGGGTTCCCCCACAAATAGACCTTAAGTAAAGGATTCAAATGCAAGTCATTTGAGATACCAGCCCAGTAAATAAACACTGGTAGGGGAGTGGGTGAGTGAGACAGAGAAGGAAAAAGAAAAGATGTGTTATGTTATCAGGCTAGTTACTACTAAGAGATATGAGAGCTTACCCCACTGGGGGATGGTAGGATATTAAACGAGCCTGAGTTATCCTACATGAGGGGTGGGAGCTGGGGCATTTATACTCCCACCAGTCAGTGGCTGAAGCCTGGTGCTAAGGAGCATTAATTCCCCAACACTTCAGCCGGCCATGCTCACCCACAGAATGGGCCTCAGCAGGCAGAGAAAGTCCTCAGGAAAGAGATGCGGGTGCCGGCATGGGACCACAGACTAGTGTGCCCACGGGCCAAGGAGGTGTGGGCAAAGTACTGACAGCATCTACTACACTCTCCTGCTTTGGTCCCATTGGCCTGGGGGATACACGGTGATGCCCTAACACCACTCCACATTCTCCTGGCTCTTGCTCAGACCTGCTGATGCAGGACTTCCAGTTCTCTACAAAGTCTTCCCATAATTATTCTTAGGAGAATTCGGGGAGTGTCTCTCGGGTGCTCATAAGGCAACCCAGTCCTCTGGGCATCCACTGGGCACTGCTACCTCTGCTGGGAAGGGCTTATACTAAGTCCCAGGTCAGCTGCCTTTCCTGCTGGGGCCTGGCAACATCACAGGTAGCACTGGGCTTGTTAGGCATCATGGCCTATGCTGGACATTGACATCCTTTCCCTTCAGAGTGAGACAAGGATCTCAGAAGCTCTCAGAACACCACACTGTGCTCTCACCTGGAAAACAGATAATGCCCTTCTCACCACTTAGGTTATTTTCTATCAGAGGTCCACTGAAGCAATACAGTCTTATGTCCTGATATCGACAAAGATTGCAATGAAAACAACTCTTGATTGTTATATGAAGCTGCTCCTTTTTCTTCTTTAGACCCAGAAGCGGCAAGGAACAAACCCCAAAAGTATTGTGCACAAGCTTATCCCTCCCCTCCAACAAGTTATATTCAGAAATACTCTCTCTTCCCCTTCAACACCAAGATTTGTTGCTGGGTCAAACCTGTCACCCTCTCTTTTCCCTTGGGATTATTTCCTGGAAGGCTCTTGGTCACTCGTGCAAATATACTTGTCAAGGACTTAGTCCACCAGTTTGCCAAATTTGCTTAGACATATCCCAACTTGCAATGGTAGATATAGCTTAGAACACAACTGGGTCCCTTGCTTCAAAAAGATAGAAATTTTAGGGGTGCCTACGTGGCTCAGTCGGTTAAGTGTGTGGTTCTTGGTTTCAGCTCAGGTCATGATCTTGCTGCTCGTGAGTTCAAGTCCTGCATGGGGCCCTGCACTGGCAGTGCGGAGCCTGCTTGGGATTCTCCCTCTCCCCCTCACTCTCTGCCCCTCCCCCACTCATGCTCGCTCTCTCTGCAAATAAATAAACTTAAAGAATTTTTAAATCTGGAGAAATGGATAAATTCTGTGTTCTTCAGAGAAACTGTCACGAATGTGATCTTTGATGACAGCTAAATAGCAGATTGTTCACTATTATATTCCATAAAGAGATATTCTTTGTTGATGACTGAGAATAGGTCCGTATGCACGGAAACCAGTTGAGTGGCGTATAATTTTGATATTGTTTCGAAGGTGTCTAACCAAGACTCTGACCCGTGTGGAAGGTCTTTCCAGCTCCTCCAGAGGAAGGCTGGAAGGGTGCTTGCAAGTAAAGACAGACTTTTTCTCAGAAACCCATCTCATTTTGTGATAGTCCACGAACAAGTAGTCAGTTAATTTCCCAAAGTTCTACACGACGGAGTGCTTTTCCACCTGTCCCGCCAAGACATCTTTCATTTCAAAAGCATGTATACTGGAGTTTCTTTTATTTAAGTGTTTCTGAGCCCCTATAGTTTCTCAGGCTATGTAGGGAAGAAAAATGTCATTGAGGTGTGAAAATATTCTCTAGCACATGGACCACTTATAAAATTAGCCTCCTGCTTCCACCTAGCATTCAACTCTATACCCTGTCCCCCAACCCTGCCTAGCATCCTCGTCTGGCAGGCTTTCCCTGGTGGTCTGAGTGGTAGATGGGGTGAACACTTGACAAAACGATGCAAAGACAATGGCAAAACGTGCACGTAATGCAGGATTTCATGAAGTCAATGAAGCAGTGTTCGGTAAACTACTGAAGCACCCACAAAGCCCTTTTAGGATGACAGATCACGGTTGATTGCAGAGAAAATTGACAAAATTGTTGCCTGGATAGGTGCTCTGAAAGAGAATTTTTGAATAACGAGAATTTAGCTCCCTTGAGAACATGGATGGACCTTTGGAACATTTTTGTAAACATTACCATTTTTATGATCACCCTGGGAAAGTCAAAAGGGAAAGAATGATGCGGTACCGTGCTGCAGATTTGTGTATCGTGTCCTGCCAAAAATCTTCCCCAAACGTAAATCATTCTTTGTTTTTTGTTTTTTTTTTTTTACTAAAAAAACTTTTTTAATGTGTCTTTATTTTTGTTTTTTTTTTTATTTTTTTAAAAATTATTTTTAACGTTTATTTATTTTTGAGACAGAGAGAGACAGAGCATGAACGGGGGAGGGTCAGAGAGAGGGAGACACAGAATCTGAAACAGGCTCCAGGCTCCGAGCTGTCAGCACAGAGCCCGACGCGGGGCTCGAACTCACGGACCGCGAAATTATGACCTGAGCCGAAGTCGGCTGCTTAACCGACTGAGCCACCCAGGCGCCCCTTAATTTAAGTGTCTTTATTTTTGAAGGAGGGGGAGACAGAGTGTGAGCAGGGGAGGGGCAGAAGAGAGGGAGACACAGAATCCAAAGCCGGCTCCAGGCTCTGAGGCATCAGCATAGAGCCCAATGCAGGGCTTGAACTCACAAGCTGTAAGATCATGACCTGAGCCAAAGTCGAACGCTTAACTGACTGAGCCACCCAGGCTCCATAAATCACCCTTGTGTTTTAAAGAAATATGACATTCCTAACTTAAATTTTGTTAAACTTGGGGTAAAAATGAACTTTGTTGTTGTATTTTTTGTTTATTTTCAATATAAAATTCTAATCTATACCTTTTCTCCCTCCTATTTATTATGAAATGCTTGGTCCCCATTTTAAGAGGATTCCCTTTCAATGACTATTTTCCAGGATCCTATGGCTTCCAATAACGAGACTCTGCCTGAGGACTGAGACAGGTACCTGAAGCAGCTTGTCATTAGCATGAAATTCCTTTAAAGTTTCACATTTTACCTTAACATTTCATGAAAATCTGTTTATACTCTGTAACATACTCCTGAAAAATTACTTAGCTGTTAAATTACACTTTTCACTAAAAGTCTTCAGTAAAAAGGATGTTCTTAGAAGAAAGAACCATATTTATCCTGTGGCTTTATCTACCCCTATGGCATGTTGCATATCTTCCTCAGGATGAATGAACTCCATTTGAAAAACCTGGCATAAAGAATGAGCGAAATCACTTGGGCCTTGACAATGCCCAGAGGGAAATGTTGCCAGTCAACTACTATCCCCAGCCACAGAAAAATCTCAAAAATGCCCCCTGAGAGTATCTAGCTTAGAGCAATGGTTTGATCACTCTATAAGGAAAATTAATTGCAAACGTAGTCTTAAACTGCTGGATTGATTAACCTGATCCATGGGATTATGTTATGTGAGCCAATTCAACTTTAGAGGATGTTGTCTGACAGAAATAATAATTCTGTCACTCTTTCTGAGCATGGTGAGATACCAGAACCCTTGAACCCCTGAGCGTAGATCATGTCAAACAGAAGGCATATTGTATCTCCATTTAGAGGACTCCTCATCCTCCTTTTTCTGAAACAGGAATATCCATCTATAGATAATCCTAATCCAACATGCATTTTTTATTTTTATTTTATTTTTTAATGTTTATTTATTTTTGAGAGAGACAGAGACAGAACGCGAGTGGGTTAGGGCAGAGAAAGAGGGAGACACAGAATCCGAAGCAGGCTCCAGGCTCCGAGCTGAGCTGTCAGCACAGAGCCCAACGCGGGGCTCGAACTCACGAGCTGTGAGATCATGACCTGAGCCGGAGTCAAACGTTCAACCTACGAAGCCACCCAGGAGCCCCAGGGTATACATTTTTTTAAATTTAAAAGGTGGCGTGGGACAAAGGAGAATAAAAGAAAAAGGAAAGGCATCGGGATGGTGTTTCAGTTTAGAATGTTCTAGATTGTTATTTGCTCTGCCAAGAAATGATTCCTGTGGACTTTGATTCTCATGGTGGTATCGGAATGCCGGTTTTATATGAACACCAAGAACTAGGGATCTGTATTGTTCTTATGTGGTCTGTTTCCTGTCCACTGAGTCAAGACAATGAAAGTCTAGTAAAAACATCACACAATCTGATAATGGCTTTGCCAGATTCCTTCACAACCATAGAGAGAAAAATCAGTGATCAACACGGAGTGGCTGTGCCTGAGAACCCCAATTCCCCCCCATCCCCCACATAAAATATTGGCCTGGGAAACACAAGAATACAATTTGCTAAGAAGACAATGCACAATTTTTGTAAACAATTTATTTTATCGTATTTCTATAACAGAAAGGATATTCTGTATTTCAAATGCTGCCAGAAAAAAAGAAAAAAAAAAAAGTTGAGTAAGATGAAAGCAAAGACGAACCCACAGGCTTCAATTACAGGAGAGAATCTGAGGGGCATCTGGTGGCTCAGTCGGGTTGAACGTCCAACTTCGGCTCAGGTCACGATCTCGCGGTTTGTGAGTTCCAGCCCCACATCGGGCTCTGTGCTGACAGCTCAGAGCCTGGACCCTGCTTTGGATTCTGTGTCTCCTTCTCTCTCTTACCCTCCCCTGCTCTCTCTCTCTCCCTCAAAAATAAATAAACATTTATAAAATTAAGAAGAAGAAGAAGAAAAAGAAGAGAACACCTGAGGCATGCACACTCATGTGGGAGCTGAGCCTTGAACTGCCATCCACTTTCTCTGCACAGCCTGCCTGAGACCATGGATGTTCAAAGAAGATGGGCTAAGGGGCATGCTTGTCACTCATACTCTAAACCTAATCCAGCTTAATGTGATCTGTTTTCACAGAGAGGGAATGAGCCTTATGTGGATTCCACAACCTTCTGACTGTGCGACCTTGGCAAAGTCATCTACCCTTTTTGTCTTCACACTTGTAAAAAGACAATAGTAACACCTACCTTGCACGGGCCGTCAGGAGGACTAGAGATGATGCATGGTCCTATTTCTGATAAAATCGAGGCAAAAGAAACCATGGTTTTCATCACTAGCAGATACTTCTAGACTTCATTTTCAAGACTCTCTAGTTCCCAGAGAAATGCCTTCATTACACAGTGTTTTAAGGTTTTGATGTCAATCTTTTTCGAGGATTATCATAAGAAGGTATCATAAGAATTCTGCCTCGTTTGCAAAATGCTAGTTAAAGGTATCGTTCATTATGTCGTCCGTTTAGAATCCTTGTGACACTTTGCTTGGATACTGCAAATTGCCCTGAGGTTAGTACCACAAAGAGGTTTTCTACTTTTCTTTGCTTTTTACTGAAAGAATCATTGCTTTCATTTTTGTTTAGTGGCCAGGAAGTCTATCTAGAGCTAAACTTAACTTTTCTTCTTCCTTCCTATATGGTTTTTCGTTTTTTATTTTGAGTTTAAGCTTTATTTCATACTAGTAATACTTTTATTACTACTGCCACTATCCCATCTCCATTTAGAGGACTCCTCACCCTCTTTCTGAAGGAGGTACTTTTTCTAAAGTACCTATAGTACATAGCATTTGGATAGTGACAATGTCGAATTCTACCTGAGCCCTGTGATCCTGGAAAAGAGTGAAGGTTGAGAAATCTCCCCCAACTTTCATGTTCCAGAAGATGGTTTACTGCAAAAAAACCACCCTTCCCTGTACACTCAGCAAAGGCTGGACATAGATCCTCAAAATTCTCTGTCTTTGCCTGATAAACAATTATGTGAAACGCTTATCCCCGCTGATCAATCAGAACACAATGCTTCTTCATCAAACTCTGGTTACATTTCTGCCCCTTCCTCCAGGCCCCTGAACTTTGGCCCACCCTCCACCAGCCTACAATTGTCCTGAGAATAGGCTGGCCTTGGGGGGGGGGGGGGGGGAGGGGAACTTTCTCTGATCTACTGTCCCTTATGCCTTCCTTCATCCGTCCCAGTCTCCTGCACCTCCCTCTTTCTGGCCTTGTTTACTTCTCTGTATAAAAGAAGATCCCTTTTTGCTGAACTCTTGAGATGCTCGCAGATCTATAGTGAACAGTGTTTTTCCTAGTGTAAAGTTCTTTCTCCGAGACAGCAGAGAGCCCAATACGGGGCTTGAACCCATGAACCTTGAGATCATGACCTGAGCCAAAGTCGGATACTTAACCAACTGAGCCACTCAGGTGCCCCAAGGAAAATATTCTTTTATTATCAGCTTCGATTTGATTTACTAGTGAGGAAACAGAATCTCAAGAAATGACTTGTCAATAAGTGAAGTGAGGATCTGAAACCAGACTTTTGTGCTTAAGTCCAGGGTTACTCTTGCTACAGATTTACTAATCTTTTTGGAAGTGGACGAGGTATAAATAGATGCCCTGCACGGAATCGTGAAGAGTGTTTCCTCTGGGCTTTCTGGTCTTTTACACTTGCCCAGATGTGATTACTCACATGCATTATGATGGCTGTTGTTTGTTTGTTTGTTTGTTTGTTTCAAAACATACAGCTGTTCTGGTCGTTAAGAACATTCTGCCTATTAAGATGAGAGGCATTGCCACGCGAAACGTCTCACACAGAGAACTGCACCGAGGAAACTATACACGTCACTGGGCACTATGTTGGATGTGTTAGAAATCATATTTTGCCTAGTTCCAAATGAATTTGAGGCTTTACTTTGTTACTTCATTTAATTTCTCAACCGTTTAATGAGGCGGGTAATTATCTTCATTATCCAGATGAGAAAACTAGTTTTAATCCTTTGGTGGTTCCAATAATGATAGTTACTAGATATCAGAGACAAAAAAGAACTCTGCGAATTAAGAACTATTATCCTCATTTTTTGAGGAGGAAATCAGAGAAATAAGATAATGGAAATAATTTGCCCAACACACTGCAGAGCCTACTCTTTACCAGACTCTTCTGAGGTCTCTCTTCTTCCACCTTCTGTGTCTCCTTCTGTCTTTTATCATCTCTTTTGTCTAATCAAAATTTTTATAGCACATAGTTTAAAGATACTGAGAGTTCTGCGAAGCTTGGTAAGAAATAGGACCCGGCCACTGCCAACCCCTGCTTCTCAGAACTAAGAACCTCTTTAGCTCTTAAAGACTGATTCTTGGGGCACCTGGGTGGCTCAGTGGGTTAAGCGTCCAACTTCAGCTCAGGTTATGATCTCATGGTCTATGAGTTCGAGCCCCGCATCAGGCTTTGTACTGACAGCCTGGTGCCTGTTTCAGATTCTGTGTCTCCCTCTCTTTCTGCCCTTCCCCTGCTCATGCTCTGTCTCTCTCTCTCTCTCTCAAAAATAAATAAACATTAAAAAAAAAAAAAAAAAAAAAGACTGACTCTACCTTCAGAATGCTAAATAGCAAGCATGTAGTACTCCTACATTTTTCAAGGTTGGGTGTTTCTTAAATTTCCTTAATTTAGACAGTTTGAGTCCGCATTATGGAAGAGAAGGACTTCTCTCTCTTTCACCCAATCTCGCTGCTCCCACCCACATCCCCACCACACACACATGGTTCCTGCCCCACTCGGCCTGTCATTCCCCCAGTGTACTAAGATCATAATTTTGGTTAGATCAACATTCAACATTTACCTTATCATGAATATATAAGTACTATTCACAGCCAAGTCTTAAGCATGTGATGATTATTTTCCTGTTTCTGCAGAATTTTCTTCCTGGAGTTAAAGATCATTTTGATTTTTTTTTTCTTTTTGGTTCACTTGTTCCATTTTCTATGTGTATGTCACTAAATCTCAAACTCTCCCCAAATCAAGCCATCACCTCCCAATCATCTCAAATGCTGAAACTTGTCAGGTATTTTCTCTCTCTCATTTTCTTGGAGCGACCATTCCTAGAGCTCCTGGCTGGGCCAGGCTGGACTGACTGGGTGCTTCCCAGGCCTGATTGCAAAGCTGTTGCGTTGGGACCTCCCTTCACTAGCTAACTGGGGCTCACCTTCCCTCTTGTACAGGGTCCCCTTTTTCCTGGGTGCCGAGTATTCTTTCTTGGGTTAACTCCTCAGTTTTTGGTGGAGCATATACTTAACAGTAGCGTCCTGAGACAGAATGCATGGCAGATAAAGTTGGGAGACTTCTCTGAAAATGTCTTCCTTCTGTGCTCACACTTGATTGAGAGTTTAGGTGAACAGAACATTCTAGGTTGGAAGTAGTTGACTTCTCCACTGTCCTCCAGCTTCCAGCGTTGCTGTCAGGAAGTCTACTGCTATCTGATTCCTTCGTGCCAAACTTCCTTGTCCTCTCTGGCTCATGCAAGATGCTCTCTTTGTCCCTATTATGCTGAAATGTCACGATGACGTACCTTTCTGTGTTTTGTGTGTTTGTTTTCTTCATCGGTTGTTCTGGACATTTCTGTGGGCTCTTTAAGTCTAGAAACGCATATCTTTAGGAATGGAGACTTTTTTTTAATGAATTCTACTTTTTATTATTTTTTTTTCAACGTTTATTTATTTTTTTGGGGACAGAGAGAGACAGAGCATGAACGGGGGAGGGGCAGAGAGAGAGGGAGACACAGAATCGGAAACAGGCTCCAGGCTCTGAGCCATCAGCCCAGAGCCCGACGCGGGGCTCGAACTCAAGGACCGCGAGATCGTGACCTGGCTGAAGTCGGACGCTTAACCGACTGCGCCACCCAGGCGCCCCTACTTTTTATTATTTTTAACCTCCATCTTCTGTACTCTCTGTTTTTAGAATTCCTATAGTTCAGATGTTAGTTATTTTGAATGCATCTTCCAATTTTCTTTCTTTCTTCTCTCCTAACTTTTCCCTCTACTCATTTTTCAATCATCTGTTGATTTTTAAAAATTTCTCCTATTATCTTTAATTTCTAAGCGCACATTTTTTGTTCCCTGAGAATTTTTTTTTTAAATATAGCATCCCATTCTTATTTTTTTTAAGGTTTATTAATTTATTTTTTTTATAAAATTTTTTAATGTTTATTTATTTTTCACAGAAAGAGAAAGACAGAGCATGAGTGGGGGGGGGGGTGCAGACAGAGAGGGAGACACAGAATCCAAAGCAGGCTCCGGGCTTCTGAGCTGTCAGCACAGAGCCCGACGCGGGGCTCGAACTCACAGACCGAGAGATCATGACCTGAGCCGAAGTCAGATGCTCAATCTTCTGAGCCACTCAGGAGCCCCAAAGTTTATTAATTTATTTTTGAAAAAGAGACAGCACAAGCAGGGGAGGGGCAGAGAGAGGGGCGGGGGGGGGGGGAGACACAGAATCCAAAGCAGGCTCCAGGCTCTGAGCTGTTAGCACAGAGCCCAACACTGGGCTCGAACTCATGAACCATGAGATCAAGACCTGAGGAAGGCAGACAGTTAACAAACTGAGCCACTCAGGTGCCCCTATAGCATCCCATTCTTATCCTTTAGAGGCAATATCACTTTTTTCTAAGTATGCGAATTCTCCTTTTCCCTGTATATTCTCTGTTTTCTCTAAGATATTTTTGTCTTTTATGTGTTTGGGCCTTTGCTTTTCACGTTAGAAGCTTTCTTCAAATATCTAGTGCTTTGTGGCTTGCTGCTTATGACAGAACACCAAAAAGCTGTATAATGGTGCTTATCTGTGCGTGGATAGGGCTCGGCATTGCAGATTTCACTGTATGTTTTTTTTCTTTTTTAGTTTCTTTCAGTTTTCACTTTAATGGAGTTCCAGGAGAAGCTGGCTGGGCCATTCCCTTGGGAAACTCTTGATGTCCCTCCCTAAGAGAGGTCTAGTCTTTGCTAGAGATGGGAGCAAGGAGTAGGGGGAAGGATCTGGGGCTTACCTGCTTTCAAGCAAAGCAAACTGTCAACCAGTCTTTTTTTTTTTTTTTTTAGCTTTTTTTTTTTTTTTTTTTAAGTAATCTCTATACTCAGCATGCGTCTCGAACTTCCAACCCTTGAGATCAAGAGTCATATGTTCTGCCGATTGAGCCAGCCAGGCGCCCCTCTACCAATTTTCTTGTCACTTCTTACTTTGTCCTTTCCCCTTCCAAAGATTTTAGATCACTAATTCCTGAGTCTCTGGGGGTTCAGAGGTATAAGGTGGGGTGTTTGTGTTTGAGTTGGGAGTTAGCTTTCCCAGACCTGCTTAGACTGTGACCACTTGCTAGCATCCTATGTATTAAATATGTTTTCTAGCCTCCAGAACTGTGTTGCTGTTGTCTCCTTTTCCATGTTTTTGTGAGGTTATGCTTTTTTTCCTTTTTTAGTTTCCCTTTAGTTTTCATGTTAATGGAACTCCAGGAGGAGTGACGTTAAAGAGTATGTTTAATCTGTTATTTTTAACTACAAGTTCAAGCCAGTGCTTGAATGTGAACTCCACTGTTCACCTGCCAAGAAACAGGCCCCCCCCCTTGAACCAATTAATGATAACAATTGTTAAGCTTTTATGATGTGTCAGATACTATTTTAAGCATGTGGACATTAACCATACGCTAGCTGGGGTCACTGTGAAAGCGTGGCGCCCCCCCTAATTTTGGCTTTACCTCCAGTAGCCGTTGAACTAACTTCTCTCTGCCTCAATGCCCACATCTGTAAGATGTAGCTGCTAAATAGTACTTACCTGCCCTTCGGGGTTATTGTGCAGATTATACAACACACGTACAGCTCTCAGTGCTGTGTCCAGCAAGTAGCAAACATCCAGAAAGACAAAAACACACTAGGATGGAGGGAACAGAAGAACCCTCCCCACAGAAATCACGTGTGTGTATGCGTGTGTGAGAGGTGTGACTTTGGCGACCCTGTCCCGGAGACAGACCTGGGCTGGGAGAGGAAGCTGATGTTCTGAGCCCCCAGGAATTACCCTGAGATGCCCACGTCTGCACATGTGTCCCCCTGCCCCTGTGATCTAACATTCCTCTGTATGTCTCTCTGTCTCCCTTTCTTCATAATTGTACCTCCTTCTGTGTCCCAATCCCTGGGCCAATATCCTTCTGTCTCTAGATGCGTTTGCTAATTTAACTAGCATGGATGCCTTATAAAGAAAGCTAGCTCACAGGGCATCTGGGTGGCTCAGTCGGTTAAGCATCTGACTCTTGCTTTCGGCTCAGGTCAGGATCTCATGGTTCGTGAGTTTGAGCCCCACATCAGGCTCGTCACCGAAGATGCCTACTTGGGATTCCCTCTCTCCTTCTTTCTCTGCCCCTCCCCACTTGCACTGTCTATCTCTCTCAAAATAAATATAAACTTGAAAACAAAAGCGAGCTTCCTTTGCAAACCAGGAAACTGAGGCACAAAGAGGCGCCATGCCCCAAATCGCAGGACTCAGAGCAGTGAACCTGACCCGGGGACCCTCTTCATGCAGCCTGGCCGCACCCTCCGGTGTCTCACTTGTCTGTTTTTTTGGCTCATTCTCTCCTCCACCACCAGACCTACTGTTTCATTTTCATTGACAGTAGATTTTTTTTTCTCCTCCATGAGCCCTTCTCAGGCACAAACCTCCTGCCTCATCACTTTGCCTTTTCTCTTGATCCCAATGGGGTTTTCAAACGAGTTGGGCTCAGAGGAGCCTAATGTGTGGATGTGGACAGGGCTGGAGGAAGAATCTTTCTCGGGGTACAGTTCGAAGACTGCTGTCCTGGAACCAGTGCCTCATTCAGCCCCTCAGAGGAGACAACCAATAAGTTACTTGTCCCAGGTCATGCATGGGTACATGGAGGAGCCCTGCTCTCCTACCATTTCCCCATCCTGTTTCCACTATGACCCGGGATCTCAAAATCCTCACATTTGTCCTAAGGTAGACTATCTTCAGAGCTCGTGACTTGGCCATGTCAGCCATAATCAGGTTCAAGGTATGCCTGTCTTCCTCTTATCTTGGGTAACTTGCACCTGTTTTAAGACCAACGCATGGGGCGCCTGGGTGGCTCAGTCGGTTAAGCGCCCGACTCTTGATTGTGGCTCAGGACGTGATCTCATGGTTTGCGAGACTGAGCCCCTCATCGGGCTCTACACTGACAGCACAGAGCCTGCTTAGGATTCTCTCTCTCTCTCTCTCTCTCTCTCTCTCTCCCCCTCTCCCTCACTCTCTGCCCCTCCCCCACTCATGGGCTCTTTCAAAAATAAATAATTAAAAACTTAACAACAAAAAAAGACCAACGCATGTTCTTATGATCTTGTATTCCACTGCCTGGGAACTAAGAAAATTGATCACATCTATGGGGAGAGCTCCTGTGCTGACCATTCACCTGCCTCTTCTCTCGGGATAACCGGTCTACGGGATCACGGTAAACCAGAATTCCTGCTTTTTCTATCAGTAAGTGTCTTCTCATTTAAGTTCCTAGTGGTCTCCTCTCTCCAGTTACTTCCCTGTCCGTTAGCAGATTCCATGATTTCTTTGTTGACTGTAGGAATGAGGTGCAGAGGACCAGGTTAGGGGTGTAATGCACATCTCGACTACACACTGAGCTTTATATACATGACTTTATTTCTTCCTCGATCCAATCTCCATTTTATATTGTGAGAAACCAAAGCCCTCAAAGGTTTATTAAGAAACTTGTCATAATGCTGCCAGGTCACCCAGCTGGAAAATGCTGGAACCAGAATTACCCTCACATCTGATTTCAGAGCAAGGGAGACTGGATAAAGAGATAGGATTCTGGCAGTGATTTGGAGGGAAGCTTATGATGAGGAGGCTCAGAAGAACCTAGAAAAAGTGAAATAGTGGAGAGGTAATGGGAACAAAACCACATTAGTCTGGATGGATGGATGCTGTAACCTGAGCACCTTGAATTGTAAAAACATGGCAGCGGGTGGGGTGGGGTGGGGTGGGGGGGAGGGGGAAGCCGGAATCTCAGGCATTTGGGATTAGTGCCAGGGGTTTCTACTCCAGCAATTACCCAAGCATCTGATGCCCATCAGAGCCTCCAAATCTCTGGCCAACTCCAGGATGCCGGGCAGAGGCTCCGGGGCTAGCAGGAATTAGCACGGGCACAATCTGGGTACTGGGGGGTTAGCGTCAGCAGAACCCAGGAGCAAGGAAGGGGACGGGTTGAACTGCCAGTGCTCCCCACACGGGGCAGAGCCCTCCTGGAGCAAACAGCTGTGGCTCCACAAGGAAGCTGCTCCAAAGGCTGAATTGTTCTCTTTCCCATCCTCTGGGACTCCAGGACCAGGACGAGGGGAAGGGGGCATTCGGGCAGGAACCTGGTTTACATTTCAGAAGGAGACTCTAATTGAGTCAGACCTGGGCCTCTTCATTTCTCATTACCACCCAGAGCCACTGAGTGCCTTTAATTTTCCAGGGGAGCCAGCTCTTTCTCTCCAGCAAGGCTCTGGGTTAACCCATTCCGGCCCCTCAGATGTACGTGTCAGTGCATGATGCGGAGTAGGTGGTGGGAGGGGGCAGTTCACAGCATCAGCCAGATGCAGAGAGAGTGACCACCCCTCCATCCCTCTGCTTCAGGCTTATACCTCTCTCTCGTGGACGCCATCTGGCCTGGATGCCCCTTGTGTCCCCACCACTTTCCTGTCCCTGCAGCTAGACTGACAGATACCTAAAGTCCATCTACTGGACAAGTTGAAGATCAGGATTCTAAACACCACTTATTTTCCTGCGTGTGATCTGGTACCGGTCATGAAGTTTCTTTGTACGGTGTATTCCTGGACCTTTTCCTTCCCACGTATATTCATTTGTTTGAACACAAAAGCAGTATATGCCTTTGGTAAAAAAAATGTTTTTTCAACATGTCGGTACATAGAGGTCAACCTGTCAAATTGTTAATACGGTTTGGTGTATTAACACCAACTTTGCAACTTTCTTCGAGTGAATTTTAAATATATAAATACATAGAACGTTCTTTTGGTTTGTTTTACATAAATGAGATACTACTCTACAGACTGTTCTGGAACGTGCCTTTTTTTTTTTAACTTAATATGTTATGAATATTTTCCATCTAGAGATATCTTCTAGAGAACTATTTATCGTTCTGCTTCGATCTTTTAACAGCTGCATAGGATTTCATAAGAGGCACTGTAATTTATTCACCTGTTTCCCTATGAATAAATGCATAGGTTGTTTCTAAAATTTCATTACTACAAGCAATACTCTAATGAACTTCCTTTGCCGTAGACTCAGCTTGGGGGATTGCCCAGCTCATGATTCACACAGTGGCAATGACTGTGATATTCCTTTGTCTTGGGGAACTGTTCCCTCCTCCTGCCGCCTTTTACCTAGAGGCAGAATGTGCTGGGTCTTTCCGTGTCCAGGGCCACCATGATCTGTCCTAGGATGGTGAGCTCCCCTCAAGCTGAAGCAATGCAGAGTCCCTTCCCGGAATCTCTCCTATAGTATGCAGGGCAGAGTACCCCTATTTTCTTTCTGCTTAGGAAACTGGGCTGGCAGAAACCCGGGAGCTGCCAGAGAGCCTGGGTCACCCACAGAACAGCAGCGATAAGAGAGTCTTTTTTTTTCTGACCAAATATCTATGTCATTTCTAAGGTCCTTCGGCTCCTACTGTTCTATGACTCCGGGACAGTGATTACGGAGGGCATGCCAAGCCTCCTCAAGGCTGATTTCCGTTTCATCAAATCTCCTTCCTGTGAAGCCTCACTGGGGGCTTCTGAACCCTTGGAAGATGAGAGATTTCTCTGGGAAAGTCGTCTCCCCCGTCCTGTTAGTGACTTTTCTCACCGTAGAGATTCCCTAGTATCTCCTCACTGAGAATGCATCTGTAACATGAGCACTACCTTCTCTGAGAAGCACCATTCTTAAGCTATTATGGTGATTTATATCTCCGTGTGGCTTTCTAGGTCTTTCCGCGAGAGCAAACATAAGGCAGGGGAGATAACTCAGGAGAACACTGGACATAGGCAATTTGTTAACATTTATTGAACACCTGTCATGCTCCAGACATAGGGATAGGAAGTTCCTATGTTCCTGGTCCCCACATCATGGGGACCCGGCTCCCTGACATCCTATCCATCTCTACCCCTGCCACTGTCCACAGTGACTGTCATATCCATGTGAGCATTCCATCCAACATCCTTAAACTTCTTGCCTCCAAATGCCTCCCCCTCCTCCCTTCTTTCTTCCATTTCTGCATAAAATAGGGTAAGAGTACCTATTTCACAGGGCTCTTCTAAGGATCAAATAATTTAGCATGTATAAATGTCCTCCCTAAATGGCAAAGCACCGCTCCTATTAACACGTAGGACGAGAGAAAGTGCAGGAAGCATAGAGGAGGCAGGAGGGGAGGGGACTGTGGATAATTGGGATACAGAGGAGGGCAGGCCCGGGAGGACCCCACACTGGTAGAACTGGCCAGTGGGAATAGATGAAGGGCTGGGGAGGGGAGGAGAAGAGCTTTGGAATGCAGAAGGCATCCAGCCTTCAACCCAGGAGTCAGACCCCCCTCCCCAAGCCCAACATTATTCATCTCCCTGGAGGGGGTGGCCTCAAGAGGTTTCCATGACCTGTTCCGAGCAGCATCTGCCTGAGGCCTGGCATTCTCTCCTATGGGACATCTGTCTGTCTATGCATCCGTGTCTCCCGGCCCTAAGGAGCAGGCAGGAGGTTCGGCGGGGGCTGCCTTCTCTCCCCTGCCTATCTCTCAGACTTCTGCGATGGACAGAGATGCCCGAGGAGATGCTGGGAACACTGCTGGGGTTGGTGGGGGCGGGGGGTGGATTTGGACCCTCCACTCCCCACCCCACCTCCACCTCAGGGGCCACAGCTGGGCAGTCAGGGCCAGGGAGCTTGGGGGATTCAAGGCTCCCCCAAGGCGGGGCTGGGATATCAAAGCTGGAAGCGCAGGGGCATGTCAGACTGGCTTTGTGAGCCGGGCTCCATCAATGCATGAAAGCCTCGCTGTACAAACTGCATTTGCTGCGCTCCCAACCTGCATTCCCGATTGGTCACGGCCTGGCCCCAGCTGCATTCCTGGGTTAGAGGAGGCAGAGGGGCCTGGCCCCTTTGTTCGTCCCAAATCAGAGCTCAGAACCATGACAGGCTGATCACATTACCCAGCTGAGGTCAGCCTGGCAGGAATGACCCCCTCCTGGACCGCCCCCACCTCACCATGTACTGCACCCCACCTTGCTCCTTACCTGTACCCTTTTAACACGCCGCCGTGGGTCTTGGTTGAGGAAGGAAAAACTCCCAAACCACAGCTCTGTTGCTCCTTCTAAGGACCACTCCAGATGCTTGGAGCAGTGCCCAGACCCTCACTCCAGGGCCTGTCCGATTTCGGGCCATCTCTGAGGGCTTGCAGCTGTTCTGGGGTGAGCCCAACTGCCCTATTTATTGTTAGACCCCTCAGAACCCACACAACGTGAAACCAGGTGGCATGTGAGACTCAGGCTCCGTATCCGAGCAAACCCAGTTTTCATAGGTAAGATGCTTTTCTGTCATAAGCCCCGTTTCAACCAAAGCTCACTTCACCTGGCATTGCCATCTCGCCACCCCCCTCCTTTCCTAGGCCTCATGCGACCTTGGATGTCTCACCCAGCTGGCTTGCATCCTGACCGTGCCACTTATCTGTTGTGCGACTTTGGATGGCCCACTTAACTTCTCTGGGCCTCAGTTTCCTCATTTATAAAACTAGGGTAACTGTGAAGTTTTAAAAAGATATTGTCTGATACATTTCCGTATCAAAAGCCAAACGTTGCTTTTCCTGCTCTATTCTCTTCCCCCTGGAATGAGTGGCCTTAAGCCGAGTTTTCACGAGACAGCGAATACCCTTTTCTCCTTACTTGGAGTCCCTAGAGCCCCAAAAGCGAGGGTCGAGCTCTCTGGAAACAGCTGTACACAAATTACCTGTGTGGTTCTGAACAGTTTTATATGCCAGTCTTTGTCTAGCCGAAGAGCTTGTTGGAGTAACGGGAAAGCCTTCTCACTCTGTTATTCGTTCAACAAACATATATTGAAGGGAGCTGTGCAGGCTACTGGGGAGCCGGCAGTGGAGAAAGCAGTCAAGGCTCCCGCTGTCCCAAAGCCCCCCCATGGGACGGACAGGCCCTAATCCATCCTGCATGGAGTCCCAGTGACTTTTCTCCACAGATGTGATGGAAAAATCTAGGCCAGCAGGAGAATGTATCCGGTGGGGGTGGGGGGTGGGGGGGGGAGGGCGGTCACTGAGAAGCCTCCTCTGAGTAAATGACCTTTAAGCTGAGATCCGAAATATGACAGGGGACGAGTGGGAGGAAGAAAACAGTCCCAGCCCAGATCGGAAGTGTGGCTGCGAGAGGGGTGGGTATAAGGCCCTAGATCATATTCCGAGGGAAATAAGGAGCCAGTGTGAGGTTGAGAGCAGGGGGACAGCATACCCTAGTGTGAGTGGGCAGAGAAAAGAAAGAAGGAGGTGGGGTGGCCAGGAATGGAGGTTGTAAGATCTGTCAGGCGGCTGGAACAGCAGTCTGGACTGGAGGTATGATGCTTTTTTTTTTTTTTTTTTTTCCATTTTCATGGTTATCCTAGTTTTACAAATGGGGAAACTGAGGCCCAGAGAAGTTAAGTAAGTCATCCAGAGTCACCCAGCCGGTAAACAGCAGCGCCAGGGTTCAAAGCAGGCAGAGGAAATATCTAAGCCTGTGTTCCTGTAAGGAGGCCTAAGACACGAAGGGGGCGGTAAGACATCACTCCTACTCCTAGTGGGCTGTGGTTTAAGAGGTATAGACTAGTAGCTTGGGCGTCATAGGGGCAGCAGAGACAGAGAGAGGAAGACAGGCCCATAGGGAGAGTCCCACAAACACCATGTGTCATGGGGACCTGGCTGGCAGGGAGGACCACGCATTGGCCTGGTCTGAGTTATACAACAAACATGAAAACCCTTAGAGGGGTCCACCCGTCATGACCCATGGGGTATTTTCAGAGCTTCTCAGCACCAGGACTCCTTTTATTCTCACTCTCACCCCATGGATTGTTCTTAAGGATTTTTGTCTACAAAAGAAATCGAATTCATTAAATTGCTAATTAACTTGTTGCCTCGTGTTTTCCTAATCAAGGCCTAACTGGGGATCCGGGCTTCTGATTACAGGAGATCATGGCTGTTGTCACACTGAGATGATTTCATTCCAGCCAAAGCGAGGAAATGTGATGTTTTCATCAGTCCGAACCACCTTGTTATTTGTCTTCCCAACGAACTTTGTGGGACACATGTGAATAAACTGCGTCCTGTAGCAGGTACAGACAAGGAAACAGCCAACACAATAGGGTGTGATAACAACATCCTGTGGGTAAGCACAGGTGGGATGGGAGGTCCAGGACATATGGAATGCAGCCTTGGGAGGTATAATGGACTGAGTGTGGCCCCCAAGTGTGTACGTTGAAGCCCTAACCCCCAGTGTGATGGCATTGGAGGTGGGCTTTTGGGAGGTGATTGGGGTTAGATGAAGTCATGAGGGTGGGCCCTTCGTGATGGGATTAGTGCCCTTAAAAATTATTTTTAATGCTTATTTATTTTTGAGAGAGAGACAGAGAGGCAGAACGTGAGCAGGGGAGGGGCAGAGAGAGGAAGACACAGAATCTGAAATATGTTCCAGGCTCTGAGCTGTCAGCACAGAGCCCGACGCGGGGCTCGAATTCACAGACCGCGAGATCATGACCGGAGCCAAAGTTAGATGCTTAACTGACTGAGCCACTCAGGCGCCCCTGGATTAGTGCCCTTAGTAGAAGAGATGCTAGACCCACTGGCCCTCTCTCCATGCACATGCACTGAGCAAAGGCCATGTGAGGACACAGTGAGAAGGTGGCAGTCCACAAGCCAGGAGGCAAGTCCTCACCAGGAACTGAATTGGCTGGCTCCTTGATCTTGGACTTCCAGCCTCTGTGAGAAATAAATTTCTATTGACCGAGCCACCCAGTCTATGGTATTTTGTTAAAGAAGCCTGAACAGACTAATGCAGGCAGTGTGGTAGATATCCTCCCTCTGCCCTTCTAGATCTGCTCTGCACCTCGATCACCCTGCTCTGTGCCCCAAGGTCTAACTCAAAGGACTGCATCAGTGGGGCGGCCCTTGTCTTGAGCTTCCAGATGGGCTTCCCACTGGTCTCACCAATGGGAGACCCTGGCCCTAGGAGGGTGAGGTCAGCTTCTTCCTGGATCGACCACCATACGCGGGCTGAGGCTGCTATCCTCTCCTGAAGGCCACAGTGCCTCTCAGGCAGCCCTTTTTATGGCTACAGGCCTTACAGGGTTCCAGTAACTGCCTAGGGAGAATGACCCTTGGGATGCTATCTCCACCCCTAGTTAGTGTCCCTTAATCCCGCCAAAGGCTTTGTCGAATAGCCTTCTTAAATTCTCCTCGATTCCTGGGTTTGAATGAGCCATTTTTCCTGCCGAGTGCCTGACTCATACAAAAAGTCAAGGAGAGCTTCCTAAGGCGTGATATCTAGGTTGACATCTGAAGGATGGGTAGGAGTTAGCCTTATTGCAGAAAACACATGATTTCTATGAGCTTTTTGATAAACCTCCGTTAATAACTCCAGGGACACTTGGATACTTGGTGTGTCCAGGCTGGGAGTCACCAGCCCCAAGCTCTTTAAAGACTCGCGGATTCAGGGGCACCTGGGTGGCTCAGTCGGTTAACCGTCCAACTATTGGTTTCGGCTCAGGTCATGATCTCATGGTTTGTGAGTTCAAACCCCACGTTAGGCTCTGTGCTAATGGTGCAGGGCCTGCTTGGGATTCTCTCTCTCCCTCTCCCTCTGCCCCTCCCCACTCACTCTCTCTGTCTCTCTCTCAAGAATAAATAAATAAACTTAAAAAAAAAAACTTTTAAAAAAAGGCGCACAGATCCAAATGCAGGGTCTAGGCATTCTCCTGTCAGTCACACCTTAAGGCTGGAAGAGAGAAAGTTGGGGGCTGCACCCTCCATAGGTGGTACCCTCCCACTTTCCCTTGAGGACTCCCTGGGATATGAGTGGGGCCCCTGCCATTCCCACCCCTGTCTCTAAGTCAGCTCCCATCCTTTCAGAGGGTTGGCCCTGGTGGGAGGCTGGTGGAAATGATATCTTGGGAAGGAACAGCCCATCCGTCCCCTGTCCCCTCCCATGGTCCCTCAGGCTGAGGGGACAGCTGCATGAAAGATCAGGTTTCAGGCAAAACTGGCCCAGCTCCTCCTACATGGCAATCCTGGGCATTGGGACACCTGCCAAGGACCCACCCCCATCCCAACCCCCTCTGGTCCCGTGACGGGGAAGAGCTGTGTCTGTCCAGCTCTTCCCTCCCACCCGCCCGAGGCTAGTCTCTCTCCCACTCCCAGTCACCACCAATTAGATAATTCATGTTCAGGCTTCTCTGAATCCGGCCTTCCCACCAGCCTGCTTCGGCACCTGCCCAAGCCCTCCCTGCTTCCCCAGCCACTCTGGGCTTCACTCAGTACGCCTTGGTGGAGACTGCCCTCTGCTTATTCCTGCCTGTGGACTTTTGCTGGGCCCCACCACCCTTCCTCCTGCTGATTCTTGCCACCTTTGGAGGCTAGCCGATGTCCCCTGCCTCATGGAGTTCACGGCCTCCGATACCATCGGCCGCCATTATCCGCGCTCCTAGATGAGTAGCTGAATGCTACTGAGTACCATTCATTTGATAATCACATCAGCTACTCTCTTTTTCTGTGTCAGGCACTTAGTGATGAACCAGTCTTCACAATAACCCCATCAGGCAGGTCTGGTCATTATCATGTTACTGCTGAGGTCACTGAGACCTCAGGAACTTTCTAGGCTGGGAAGTGGCAGAGAGCAGACTCAAACCCAGGTTCTTGCGTCTTAAAGCCCTTTCCTACCACTGCTTCCTGTTATGTCTCCCCAGGAGAATGTACATTCTCTGTGGGTAGAGACCTTATAACGTAGCCCTGCTGTATTCCACACACTGTGGGGCAGCACAAGGCACAAAGTGTCCCCCCTCAGACCGGCGGTGGTTGCCACTGAATACTTCAGTCAGATCATGTCGGTGATCTGCTCAGAACCTATCGTCTTCCCTGCTCCCTCAGGATACAAGCCAGCATCTCTGATGGCCTACAAGGCCCTATGTCATCTGACACACACACACACACACACACACACTCCACCAATTACCTACTCTGCTCAAATCACACTGGCTCCTTGCTGCCCCTCAATGTTCCAGACGTGGCCCAGAGTCCCTCCATGAGTAATTGGCAAAGCCAGCCCCCAGGACTCCGGGCTGGCAGGTCAACGTTCTGTCCACTGTGTGAGGCCACCTCCCAATGGCCCTGGCAGAGCCCTGCTTGCCACCAGAGACAAGGAAGCAGCATCGTTTCCATTGCAGCTCTGTTCCCAGCTGCGCACTCCAGGGCTTGAAGACCCCTGCCCACACCTGCTAATGGAGATTTCGAAGCTTCCAATCTGACTCCTGCCTCCCTCGTACACTGTGCTCCTCTCCTCTGGTCCCGCAACCCCCAGGTGCCCTGTCTTCCATCTGCGCCTCCCACTTCATCGCGCACCAGGATCCTTCCCCACCTGGCTTGGCTTGTGCTGTCCCCTCTGCCCAAAACGCCCTCCCGATTTTTGACTAGCCAAGTCTCAAAGTCCTGTTGAAAATGCACCTCATTTGGAGCTTAGCCAATCTCCCCCGTCCCTCTCCATTCTAAGAGCAAAGTCCCTCTCCCTCTGCCGTTCGCCAAGGTATGCTGGTTATCTGTCTCCCCCACCAACACCATGTGGTACTTTTCTCAACCAGACTTTAACCTACCAGCCATGACTCACGTGTATGTCTGTCTCCACCTTTACTCTTGAGATCTGGCCAAGGCAGAGAGAGGCTCTTGTCCACGCTGTGCCGCGTGGTGGCTGGCGCCCAATTCATACATGTGGATTTGAAAGAATTCCGTTCTCGGAGAGGAAGCTGAGGTTGAGAAGAGAGACGAGCTGACCCTGGTCGTGAGGCAAAGTCCACAGCAGGTACGACCCCACTAGGCTGCCAGCAGCTCAAAGGACCCCCGGGCAGGTGTGAATCTCAGAGAGACAACAAATACATTTTTAGCATAAGTGTGGTAGGCAGAATTTAAGATGCCTCCACGACTTGCATCTCTCGGTGTCACTCCTTGGACTGTGATGTCGTGTGGCACAAGAGCTATGGTCGCGATGAGCATCATCTAATCACAGTGAGCCCCTCAAAAGTAAAGTGTTTTCTCCAAGTGGTGGCAGAAGGGAAGTCAGAGACTTGAAGCAGGAGAAGGGTTTCACAATCGTGTGCTGGCTTGAAAGTGTCAGGGGACACATGACAAGGAATGTAGGCGTTCTCTAGGAGCTGAGGGCATCCTCTGGCTGACAGCCAGCAAGGCAACAGGGACTTCAGCCTTATAATCACGAGGAACTGAATTCAGTCAACAACCCACCTGAGCTCATCCCACAGCTTTAAGAGCACCTTGATTTCAGCCTGGGAGACTTTGGGCAGAGGACCCGGATAAGCCATGCTGTGCCAGCTTCTGACCCACAAGAACTGTGAGCTAATGGGTTCGTGTTGGATAGCTACCTTTGTGGTAATTTGTTACATAACAATGGGAAAATAATATAAGTATGTCCCAAATATTGAATGGGACATACTTATACTAAAAACAAAAAAAACAAAACTTCATTTTTTTTCTGTAAATCGAATTTAAGTGGGCCTTTTGTATTTTTATTTGCTAAATCCAACAACCCTAAATCCCAGTTAGGTCACCAGCACAGACCAGTTCAGAGCTGGGCCATGGAGCCAATAGAGATTTCCCCGGTAGGCACAGAGTTCCACGGGCTGGAAATCGTCTGCACGCTCTCTACCACCAAAGCAAAAAGAGAAGTTTTCTAGGGGGCCTGCCCAACACCCTGCACACAGGGTAACAACATGCCTCTAAAACAAGGTTTCCTTTTTTTTTTTTTAATGTTTATTTATTTATTTGAGACAGAGAGAGTGAGAGCATGTGAGTGCAAGCAGGGGAGGGGCAGAGAGAGAGGGGGAGAGAGAGAGAGAATCCCAAGCAGTCTCCACACTGTCGATGCAGAGCCCAATGCAGGGCTCGATTCCACGAACTGTCAGATCATGACCTGAGCTGAAATCAAGAGTCAGACACTTAACCGACTGAGTCACCCAGGCAGCCCTAAAGGAAAGGTTCTTAATCTGGAGTCTAGACCCCTGGGGCATCCATAGGTAGAATTCTAGGAGTTTGGGAACAATGATGGGGGAAAAAATCACACCCTTATTTTCACTGTCCTCTGAAACTTATTATTTCCTTTAATTAAGAATATAGGTATTATCAGAGCTTCTGGTTTTATTACAGATAGAAATCACGTTGAACTTTTTGGTAATATCACAAAATAGTTTTTGTATTCATCACTATTTTAAAATGATAATAGTTATTCAATATTGCTATTTAATGGGTTAATACAGAAGCACATAGATTGCCATATCACCCATTTTTAATGTTTTGACAACTATGTTTTGATATAATCGGTTGCCTTTGTAAATCTAATGTATTTTTTTAAAGAAAAACATAATTCTGAGAAGGCACCCATAGGCTTTCCCAGACTGTGTCCTTAGACGAAAAGTCTAGAGCCTGGTAGAAGCAAGCAATGGGGCACAATGGACAAGGTATCAGGATATCAGTTAACTTGGGTTCAAATGCCAGCTTTCATGCATCGTTGTTGTGAAAACCTTACTTAACCTTTCCGAGCCTCCATTTCCTCCTCTTTAGAACAGAGGTTCTGAGAAAGTGAGAGAAGTAATAGACGTGAACCACCTAGCACAGGCTGGTCCTCAGTAAGTGAATGCTAGTTGCTGCTATTAATGACGATTATGACCAATAACTATAATCGCATCTGTGATTATAACATAGCATAATACATTACAATGACTACAATCACGTATCATTGGTTCCTCCCTTCCCCCTGCGCCCCCTCCCTCCCCGTATCTTTGTTAGTTGTTCTTGGACTCCTGCATGAACAGTGGTTTCCTGTGGCCTCCAAATAGCTTTGCCCCTTATAGCCTCAGCCCCCGCCCTGGGTCCCACAGACCCCGTGCCTGGCTCAGCCCACACATCCCTACTGCTATCTACCCATTGCTCTAGCAAATAGGACAAAAATGCACATCCCCTCGGTGGTGGTGGTGGTGGTGACGTCCTACACTTTGCTAATGAGAAACAAGTGGCCTGCTGTGCTCAGTGCAAGGCCAGGAGGACAGTTCCCCACCACAGTCCAAACTACATTCCTGAGGCGGCACAGGGTGACATGGCCTAGGCCTTTCTTTGCACACCAGGGCCCTTGACCGGGGGGCTGCTGGAGCAGTCCCCCCACCCCCGCCAAGCACCCTCACCACAGCCCTTCCTGTTGTGGGGCACTGGACCCAGCCTTGGGTGTGGGCAGGAGGGCAGCCAAAGCCTGAGTCACTGGGAGGGGACAGTTGAGTCTTGAGATGTGGTCTCCGTGGGGACGACTGAGGACAGAGAGGGGTGGAAAGCCCCTCCCTCAGGCCAGCATCCCTTCCAGCAGCACTGTGGGGTGAGCGGGAGCCCTGCAGGGCCTCAGCCCTCACTGCCCTTCTGTCCTCTGCGCTCTGTCTCCCAGGCCCACTACCTGCTCTGGAAGCCCCAGACTGCCCTTCTTCACAACTCACTTCTCGCTTACCCAGAGTCATTGGTCCAACGGGAAAACAGGCCCACAGAGGACTGCTGACTCCAGGTAGCAGGGCAGCATGAGGAGTTAAGTCTATTGCCTTGGGCTTTAGGCGGAGCTGGGGCTCCTGATTCTTTGGGACTCTCTAACTCAGGGGCCCCAGATTGTCTGTTGGTGGGGTTTTAGTATCTTCTGAAGCTCTGGGAACTCCCCTTCTCATGTCATCCACAAAGCCCTCCATACGGAGGCTTGCACAGACTCCATACCGAAGGGGGTGGATTTGACCCTATGACTTGGTTTCCAGCACACCGGCAGGGATCCCACTGAACTACTCTCACAGCCGCCCTCTTGTGTTCCCAGGAGGGACCAGCCATCCCACCCCTTATCCCTGCTTTCAACTCACAATCCTAATATCTTCTCTTAGCCAATAGCACTAGCCTTTCCTGCTGTAGAGCCAGACAGGGTTAGGACCAGTCCTGACAAAAACAAGAAGCCTATTAGTCTTAGGAGGAGGGTATGGAATTATCCTCTTTCCAGGGGAAGGAGAACACTATCAAGTACCTTCCATGAGATCTTAGATACTGTTCAGGGAACTTTCCAGAGAACATCTTAGTTACTCCTTACAAGAACCCGCAAAATCAGTATTTTCTCCATTTTATAGGTGAGAACACTGAGGTTCAGAGAGTTCTTTGTTCTCTAACATTCCCAAGGCCGAGGAGTGGAGCTGGACATTAAGCCATGTCTGTGTGGTTCCATAATTAATGGTCTCCCCGAACAGTAGCTGTTCTTACGTCTGCCAAACCCACTGTCTCCCCTGAGTCTCTGCCCACTTGGTCCTCCCTCAGTTTCCCATTTGGCTTTCCAATTTCCCACTGGGACTGGAGGCCATCTTGAATCCCTTCCCACATGATTGGAGCCCCAACACGCCACCTAATTCTTGGCAGTCCCTTCTACTGGGACTTCTTTGGGGCCCCAAAGCTCACAGGACCCATGCACCCAATTGGCTGACCTCTCAAGCCATGCTGCTGCCGTTCCTTTGGACTGTTTTCCTGCTGCTCTGACCTATGCATAGGATTGAACCTCCTTGGAATGACACTGGCCCAAAAGAAGGTTGACATGCCGCACCCTTATGGATACCGCCCTGGGGCAATAGAGTACTGCTCTCAGGGCCCAGCCCCACAGCTGCCTAGCCCAGCCTCTCCCTACTCTATTCCTCCCCTCTCCTCCCTCCAAGCAGTCCCATGGGGGTGCTGGCTCTGCCCCGAGATCTGGGTCCATTACAACCTCCAGGCCCACCTTGCTCAGTGAGTAGGTTTCCAGCATGATGAGGAACAGAAGGACCAATGTGCAGGTTGGGAAGGTGGTCTGGAAAAGTTGCTCCAAAAGGGTGTAGATGCAGGAAACCTGGTAGAGAGAAGCTGACAAGAGGTGTCCAGGTCTGGCTTCCTGGGCATGAAGGGAATGAGACCTGGGGTGGAGAGGGGGCCAGGAGATGCCTTCAACTCCCGTGGAGCTCCCTGTTTACATTCTGTCTGCTCACATGGCCTTTTCCAGACTGCTGGCCCAGCTGCCTCACACACTGTTGTTGTCAACACCCTCCCCGTTGCCTGATGCCCCCACGGAGGGACACGGCTGTCTGCCATGGCTCCGCCACACCCGGCAGGCCTGGGAGAAATGACCGGGAATGGCAAGGGCCCCAAGGAGCCCAGAATTCCTAGACACTTCCCAGCCCTTTAGCTGCTAAGCCTCTCCCTTCTTGGGGGCCCCTTACCTTTTTCTTGTTTCTCTCAGGTGACTTTTAGCTCCCTTTCCCCTCTCCTGCCATTCTATACCTATCTCTTCCCCAAAACTCTAGGGAACGAAGACTTTGAAAGGTGAGGACACCACAGGCTCCCACACAGGGAAAGTCGGATCAGAAGCCCCAGGATCCTTGTAACAAAGGTTTCCTAGACCGAAGCCCTCCCTTCCTGCAGGGCCTTCTGCAGGTGGCCTGTGTAAGCCTACTTCAAACCAATAGCCCAGGCTGGCTGAGCCCTTTCTCCACCCAAGGCTGACCTCCTGCCTTTCCCGTGTGATGTGGTTTTCCCATCCATTCTGGAACACCAAGGATTGCCAGGAGGGGCTGAGGGAGGGTCTAGGGTGGGCAGAGCAAGGATGCAGGAGCAGTATTTCTGGGAAGGAGAAAACGGAGAGGCCAGACAGGCTGAGGACAGACGAAGATGAAAAGACAGACAGGAGCTGGGGGAGACGGACAGAGAGACAGAACAGCACCAAGAGGTCCAAATTGACACCACATGGTCGTTATGCTGGACCCCAGGGCCCAGCAAACAAGGTTTCGTGCTGAGTCAGTTACCATGGTGACAAACATGCAGGAAACATCCAAGATAACTAGAATAGTGGCAATAACATGTGTTTTGTATAAAACTTCCTCCCTCCCCGCCCCCCCCCCCGGCCCCCAATGTATTCGTTGCATTACTTGGGATAAACTTGGCTTTTGCACAGTCACCTTCCCTGAGAGGCCTGGCGTAGGGGTTTCTAAGGTCATGGGGTGAGAGGAACAACGGCCCTAGGGGACGGATGGGCCTAGGGGAGATTTCTGCTCAGGAGAGTAGGGTACGTTTCATATATTTCACCTCACTTCCGCCTCTCTGAATCCAGATTTAGGTTCCCATAGCCTTGTGCTCCAGAACGCAAAGGCCCAGAAGAGTCTGAATTTCTGTTTGAGGTCTCATAGTAAATCTGAGGGTTGGGGAGGGGGTGTGTGGAGGGGAGGGGACCTTCTTGGCAAGCCCCAAAAAGCATCCCAGCAGCGATGGGCATCCCAGCCAAAGCTTAAGGGAGGGCACGTGAGACAGCATAGGAGCCAAGTGCCCTGAGCATGTTGGCACTTCCATGGGGTGAGCCCTGCCCTCGCTTCCAAAGCAACGGCAAGGGTATCTGGGGGGAGAAGTAGAGAAGCAACAGAGGAACAGGGACTCTTGGGGGCAGGGGATTCTGGGGAAGAAGAGAAGGATCAGCTTTGGTTTGGCCGACACACAGGAGGACAATCTGGGGATGGAAGAAGGTGGGAGGCATCCCAGAAGACAGAGGTGCCTCTCGGAAAGCCCCCCACTAGCTCCCTCTGCTCCCGAGGCCACCGTGAAAGGCCCAGCTAGAAGCCAACCACGGCGATCCCTTGTCGCCAGCTCCCCGCGGTGAGAACCCAGGGTTTCCAGGCAGGTCCTGCCACGCCGATTGCACAATCTCAGGCCGCCCGCGCGACTTCCCTGCGCCCGAGTTCTCGCTTCTGTTGGGTGGAGCTAACAAGAACTTATCTCGAAGGGCCTTAGGAGGCACAAATGTCACGGTGCACATGGGAGCACTTGGCACCTCGTAAAGCTCTGTGCTCACGTGGCTGGTGGCTGCCGTGACTCAGGCAGAGGGGAGTGGACAGGCCAAGGCACCAAGGAGAGGTTGCAGGCAAGGTTCATGTGAGGAGACTTTCTGGTTTCTCTAATGACATTACACCCAGATTTTCCGATCTAAACAACCCACTTCGGGTGTGATTTCCCATCTCGGAAACTTTCTGGGAAATGATCTGCGATAGAAATGGTTTGGGAAGGGTCCACCTGGACACAATGGACCTTGCGTGGTTTGCAGCATCCCCCTTGGGAATGCCAGCACCAAACTGTGGCCTGGGGGGACCCAGCGGGCTGTTATCTGCCGACCCTTTCTCCGATCCTCTGCAATGACCATAGCACCAGCCCCTCCTTCATTGGCAGCGCTGATCCAGGCCTGGAAGCCGCCCTTAAATGACCTCCTCGGGTCAAACGAGGCGGACGGTTACCAGCTCCCTTCGGAACGTAGCGATCTCTCAAACCGAGACCAGAATTGCTTCCTCTTTGCTGTTGGGAAGAGTACAATCCGCCCCACTCACATCCCAAATTCAAAGCCTTACTTTGGTACCACGCTGTGAGGGATGTGGATGGAGAGACGGGAAGGGGAAAGCAGGAAGAACCAGGCCCTTGATGTCTAGCTCACCCAGTGACAGCCAAGCATGGCTTAAGGAGCAGGAATCCTATTTCCTGGATCCAGGACCAGGGCGGGACTACTGAAGGAGACGGAGCCTGGTGGCTCCTCACAGGGGACATGCCAGCTGAGGGAGCAGAGAGAAAAGCAGATCAAGGCTGGGCCTCGGCGTGGGCCCCCCACCCAGCCCCTGGTTCCCCAGGAGGACAGCGGGAGGTCTGCTGGGCAGAATACCACCTCCCCAGCTGGCCGCCTTTTCTGTATCTGGTTTCACTCTCTCCCAGCTTTTTCCATATTGATTCTCTTTGGCCCTGGGGCGATTTTTCCAGCTCTTCATCTGTTTCTATGTGGCACCAGTGAAACAGGCAGCCCCAGGGACAGAAGGCTGATTCTGTGTGTGTGTGCGTGCGCTGGGGGCAGAGGTGGGCGGTGGAGTGATGGCATAAGAAATTGGTGGCCCTGAGCCTGGCAGTTCTGGTTGAGTCTCGGAACGTTGCTGGACAAGTCCAAGGGCTAACGGGAGCCAGAGAAGGCTGGGGCTTGGAGGGGAACAAAGTGCCCACTTACCCTCTTTCTTCCTAATTCCTCAGGGTTTTCAAGAGGAACAGGGATAAGGTGTAGGTTACAAAAGAGCCTTACCCTGGGAAGGATGAGCCCAGGCTTCCTTTCCTCCCTCACAGGCCCAGCTGGGATCCCAGCCCAAGCATGCTGGGGGTGTGGGCAGAGCACTGAGGCACCAGGCCTGCCTGAAAGACTCTGGGGTATGGTGTTCCGTGGCCCTGGGGCAGGAGGCAGCCACTCCTCTCTGTTAGCCAAGGAGCCTTCTCCAGGGGATTAACAAGGCCTTCCTGCCACCCCTCCTGGCTGGTGCAGGAGCCATAACACCACACCTGGCTGCCAGCCAGCCTGTGTCTGGGGAGCCAGTGCTCTCTCAGAGACTTGCAGACACACTGCTGGGGCCCAAGGGCGGGAGGAGGGAGGTGGAAGCTTCTGGGGAGTCCCTGGGGCCACCCAGCTGGGAAGTACTGACCCCGAAGGGCAGCCAGCTCTAGCTTCTGGAAAAACAGGCCTTCCTGGCCCACGGCTGAGGGGTGGACGGGGAGTCCGGAGGGTCTCTTGTTGGTCTGCCCCTGGCCTCTCTCCTGACGACAGGGAACACGGAATCAATACATAACCTGGGAGACCAAGAGCAGGGGTCTAGAAGGCTGTGAACTTCTCTCTTGCCCTGATGTATCGCCTGTTGGGAAGCTAAGCGTAAGCCAAGGGGTGGCCATGCTCTAGGGCAGGGATGAGAGTGGGCTGACGTTAGGGGGCAGGGCACATGCCTCTGGGCCCAGTGGGATGAGAAGAAATGAATCTGTATCTGCAAGGCTTCTCGAAAGAAACCATTGGGTAGCAGCAAGGAGACTCTGAAGTCACTCTGTAGATGAGCAACGGGAGGCCCAGGGAGGTTAAGTGACCCGCCACAGGCCATCAGTGACTGGTCAGCGGGGCCCAGGTTCGAATCCAGTGATTCTGTCATTACATCACACCCCTTCTTTTTATCCTCCACCTTCTCTCGGGGCCTGCAACCAGGAGACACCCACCCCCCACCCCCACCCCGCCACGCCACCCCCCAGCATGAAGGGAAGACGGGCCAGCTGCCCTGGTGGGGAAGCAGGCCTCTTTGGCCAACAGTAGCCCTACCCTGTGTGGGAGCAGGGTCAGGAGCAGAACAGCTGCTGAGGAAGGCAAGCCAGAGCCTGTGTCCCTGGGCCGGGCGGCTCTGGTTCTAGAACGAGCCGTGCCCGTAGAGTGGGACCATTCAAAGTGGTCCCCAGACCAGCTCTAATTCTACGGAGCCTGCACTTGTCTCTGCCCTTGTCCTTCCCTGCACTCTGCTAAGTAAACAAACACAGCTCTCAGGCAGCTCTCTGCTGGCAAACACCCCGACTTAGCAACCGCCCCTAGAATAAATAAACACTCCCTCACTGCACGCTTACACACACTCATTCACATACGCTCGCCCGTGCTCCCCGCAGGCCATGGAGCCCCCACTGGGCCCCAACCTCACACACACAGGCGTGTGACTGAGACTGCCACCCGCCACCGGGGTGCTGGGGACGATCGGGGACCTCAGCTGCAACGAGACCCTGACTCCAGGCTCGAGGCTTGCTCTGGCAGTCCACAAGCCTGCAGGGGAGGGTCGGGGCTAAAAGCCACCCAGGGTAGGGAAATGAGAAGACCTTTAGAATGACAAAGTAACTAGTTCAACAAACGGAAGCCCTGGGAGGGAAGGAGTCTTGCCGGAGGTCTTAGCAATGGGCTTTACAGAGGCAGCGGCAGCACTCTTGACCAGGACCCTTTCTGGTTCCCCACCAAACGCCCCTTCCCCTGCCAATCCTTTGTGGTCAGTTTAAAGGGGACAAGCACCATCCAGATGGCAGAATGAAGAGATGACGCTTGGATGGTGAAGTCCCTGCCTCGTTCTGGACTGACGTTCTCAACAAGGCCTGGGCCACATGGGGGAGGAGCCCTCTCACCGCGTTGTCACCACGGCCTTTGCCTTGACCTTGGAGCTTCCCGGGAGCTGCCCGTCTTCTCCTTGGGAAGAGTGACTTCCTCTGGCATCCAGCTCACAACTACGCCCCGGGTACCTCTTCCTCAGTCAGGGGGGAACGTCAGTGTCTGTCCCAACCAGGGGAATAATAAAGGCAAAATCATCCTAGGCCAAAGGCACTGGAGGCTAGCAGCAGGAAGCCGTGTTTGATATCTAAGAAAAGCAGGACAGCCGAGGCGTGAGTAGGTGGTGGTGTTTAACGCTGCGTTGAAGCCCAGATCACAGCGGGAGACAAGTGGTGACAGCCACAGACACCAGGCCTCGAGCGGGGTAGGGCGGCCCAGCAGAAGCATGTAAGCGTCAGCATTAGGCATGTCTTGTTTCAGGTCCCAGATTTTCCATTATTATCTGTGGGACCGTAGGCAATTTACCTAACTTCTTCTGTCTCTTCAATGCCCAAAGGCTACATACAATGTCTCTAGCACGGGCAGTGTTGCCTTCAACAATGGTGGATGCATGTGGCATGATTTTGTTTTGTTTTATTTTATTTTATTTTTTATTTTATTTTTTATAAAAATTTTTAAGTTTATTTATTTATTCTGAGAGAGACAGTGCTAGTGGGGGAGGGGCAGAGAGAAAGGGAGAGAAAGAATCCCAAGCAAGGTCTGCACTGTCAGTGCAGAGCCCAACGTGGGGCTCAATCCCATGAACCATGAGATCGCGACCTGAGCGGACACCAAGAGTCGGAGGTTTAACCGACTGGGCCAGCCGGACACCCCATGTGGCACAATTTTAAATCCCAGCTCTGCTCTCTTCATTGTATGAAAAATATGTACATATTAACCAAGTTGGGAAACAAGATAATATGTGTTAAAGTGCATTCTATTAAAAATGACGTACAGGTGGGGCGCCTGGGTGGCTCGGTTGGTTAAGCGTCCAACTTCGGCTCAGGTCATGATCTTGCGGTCTGTGGGTTCGAGCCCTGCGTCAGGCTCTGTGCTGACAGCTCAGAGCCTGGAGCCCACTTCAGATTCTGTGTCTCTCTGTCTGTCCCTCCCCTGCTCACTCTCTCTCTCTCAAAAATAAATAAAGATTAAAAAAAATTAAAAACAAAATAAGATAAAAGTGACATACATGTGCACCTGGGTGGTTCGGTCGTTTAAGCATCTGGCTCTTGATTTTGGCTCAGGTCATGATCTCATGGTTTGTGAGTTTGAGCCCTGCATCAGGCTCTGTGCTGACAGTGGGAGGCCTGCTTGCAATTTTCTCTCTCCTTCTCTCTCTGCCCCTACCCTACTTGTTCTCTCTCTTAAAATAAGTAAATAAACTTAAAAAAAAAATTTTTTTAGGGGCTCCTGGGTAGCTCAGTCAGTTACGTGTCCGACTTTGGCTCAGGTCATGATCTCATGGCTTGTGAGTTCGAGCCCCACGTGAGACTCTGTGCTGACAGCTCAGAGCCTGGAGCCTCTTTAGATTCTGCGTTTTTTTCTCTCCCTTTGCCCCTCCCCCACTCACACTCTGTCTCTGTCTCTCAAAAATAAGTAAACATTAAAAAAAAAAGTTAAAAAAAATTTTTTAAATGACGTACAAAATTGAGCCATTATCATTTAAAATAGTTTCAGATCAATCTGACCCCAGTATATTTCTAAAGTCCAAGTCTTATTCCTCAATGACTGCCTATATTAATTAGAATTAGAATTAGTTACAGTCAGGCACAAATGATCATTAATATAGCAATAAAAACCGAGTACAAAACATTAGTCCTGTTAGTCAGGGGCATGTTACTTGTGCATTCACTGCAGCTTTGCCATAATGAGAAACAAACAGGGATTGAGAGCAAAGCTCAGAAGTGGGCCTGTGGCTCCAGAATTCAAGCGTGAGCTCTCCAACCCTGGATGTGGGGGGTGAGGACCCCCGTCCATCAGCCTCAGTATAACCCTCATCGGCACTCCTGGGCCTTCCTTTCTTTCTGCCCGTCTTTCTTCTAATTTTTTTATTTTAGAGAGAGAGAAAGAACACAAGAGCAAGGGAGAGGGGAAGAGGGAGAGGGAGAGAGAGAGAGAGAGAGAGAGAGAATCTGAAGCAGGCTCCATGCAGAGCCCGACTCAGGGCTCCATTCCACGACCTGGGATCATGACCTGAGCTGAAATCAGGAGTTGGATGCTCAACCCATTAAGCCACCCAGGTGCCCCACTCCTGGGCCTTTCTAAACATTCCCTCACTTCTCAGCCTCCTCTGACTCTGGTTTCTGAGCTGCTGGCAGCGTGAGCAGATAACGAGGTCTCAACTCAGGGCAAGGAGACTCAGTCCAAGGCAAGGAGGGTGCCCCAGTTAGGGCCTGATGTGCAAGAGGGCTGGGGGTATGCGGGAAGCATTCAGATCAGAGATAGGGGTATAGACTGGGGTGCTCACCGGGGCTGCCCAAGACAGACCTAGCAAGCTAGCCAAGTCTGAGAAACCAAGCACTGTTGAGCGTTGCTGGCTCAAAGTCTGCAGTGGTCAGGAAGCAGAACTCTTAGCCAGGAGACCAGGAAACCAGGCTTCAGATCTGGAAGAGTCTGGGCAGGGCTGTGGGACTCTTAGTAGTAGGAGAGGATTTGGACACAGGAGAAGAGACTACTGACCCAGGAACACCAGAACCTTACTGGCCAAGTGAAGGCCTCAGGGCCCGAGTTAATATGCAGAGGCCCACGCGAGCACTGGCTGGATGGGGGTCTGCTGGACACTGTGTGGGGCAGAGTCCCTCCACTGAATGTTTATCAGTGCCAATGACTGCAAACAGTCGCCTGCATTAAGGGCATGGCTTGCCCCTGTTCTGTGCCACTTCCTAGCTTGGGACAGTTACCTAACTCTGTAAGTCTCAGTATTGGCCTCCTTAAAATAGGGATAACGACTCCTACCTCGTAAGGTGATTGTAATCGTATAAACTAAACAGCATAATGGACACTGAAGTGTGGAACACTTTGCCTGGCCTTATTGAAATTGCTGCATAAAAGCTAGGCATTATTGGGACGCCCGGGTGGCTCAGTCTATTAAGTATCTGTTGATTTCAGCTCAGCTTGTGATCTCACAGTTTCTGAGATCGAGCCCCACATGGGTCTCTATATGCTGAGTGTGGAGTCTGATTGGGATTCTCTCTCCCTCTCTTTGTGTCTTTCCCCTGTTTGTGCGTGCTCTTTCTCTCAAAATAAATAAACTTTTTTTTTTTTTTAAGCTAGGTATTATTGGGGCACCTGGCTGGCCCAGTTGGATAAGCATCCAACGTAAGCCCAGGTCATGATCTCTTGGTTTGTGAGTTCGAGCCTCTCATCAGGCTCTGTGCTGACAGCTCAGAGCCTGGAGCCTGCTTCAGATTCTGTGTCTCCCTCTCTCTCTCTCTCTCTCTCTCTCTCTCTCTGCCCCTCTCCCGCTTGTACTCTGTCTCTCTCTCTCTCAAAAAATACATTAAAAAAAATTTTTTTAAGCTAAGCATTCATCTCATTAAACATTTATCAAGCACCCATTACGTGCCAAGCCCTATACTTTGTATTGGAGGCACAAAGATGGAAAGATATGGGCACTGCTCTCAAGAGATGTAGACGTAAAGAGGTGAGCAGGGGCTCCTACTTCAAATTAGCAACTGTGGTATAGTAAGATGGCTATCCCACTGGGGGCAGATGCCAAGTGCGGTGGGGGGGTGGGGCGCGGGGGAGAGGGAAAAGGCATTCAAGTTTGCCTTGAGAAATCTGGGAGAGCTCCCAGGAGGAGACGGCATGAGCTGCACCTGGAAGGAAGAACAGGTGTCTTCCTGGCAGACGAGACAAGAAATGGGAATGGGGGCAGAGGACCGAGTGAGTGCAGAGACACAGAGCCATGAGAAAGCCTGCTGTGCTCTGGGAGAGAACAATGGATTTCAGTGTTGCTGTAGCATGAAGACGAGTGGGAATGAGAAATGAGTTCTGGCCGGACCAGCAGACCCAAACCAGATCATACAGGCTCTTTTTTTACACCATGCTTTAGAATTCAGATTTTATCCTGAGGTTGATGAGAAGCCACCGAAGAACTTTAAGTAAAGGACTGATGGACAAGATTTGTTTCATAAAAATATTGCTCTTGCTGCTATGTGTGGTGTGACTGAGCATGGTGAAGAGTGGCTGAAGGGGCGCCTGGCTGGCTCAGTCAGTTGGGCGTCCTACTTCAGCTCAGGTCATGATCTCGTGGTTCGTGGGTTCGAGTCCTGCATCAGGCTCTGCACTGACAAGTCGGAGATTGGAGCCTGCTTGAGATTCTGTGTGTCTCTCTCTGTGCCTCCCCTGCTTGTCTGCTTTCTCTCTCTCTCAAAAATAAATAAAAAAGAGTGGCTGAAGGGAAACCATCAGGAGATTATAACCACAGCCATCAAGAAGTGAGGCAGTAGAAATGGGGCTAGAACAGAGGGCACGGGTACTTCAGGGGTTAAACTGGCAGGACTCGGTGACTGATTGGACGTTGGGAACAAGGCAGAGCTCCTGGGGAAATGTTGACACCCATCTCCTAGATGGGGGCCCTCAGAAAAGTGAGCAGTTGCCAGGGCAGAGACAGTCCTGCTAATGAGCCCTGCTTTATCCCTGAGAATTTAAGGTGGAGTCCAGAAGAGAGACAGTGGCTGACAGTGCAGATGGGGGGTCACAGGGACAAGGGTGCAGCTTAGCCGGAAGAGGGAGAAGGCGTAGATAGTCATGGAGCCATGGGCAATCCCAACCAACATTTACGGATCCGGTGGGGGCGCGGGTCACAAAAGAGATTAAACAGAATCTTCCAAAGTAGCAGAAAGAGATTCAGAAAAGAGCGGTACCACACAAACCAGAGGAGCAAAGTCTATCAACATTGAGAGAAGGGTCGATGGTGTCAAACGCCACTAAGGAGCCAAGTCAGAAAAAGGCTGCAAAGTGCCTGTGGTGGTGATTTGGAAGAGTGGCCTTCCAGTGTAGACTGGATGCCTGGCCGCAGCGGGTCGAGGAATGAATCTAAGATGGAGGGAGTCATTGTGGGTCACTCTTTTGAGACGCTTGACCGAAAGGGAAGACCTATGGGATGGTAGCTAGACATGGACTTCAGGTGGAAGGAAGGTTTAATTTTGTGTTGTTGTTGTTGTTGCTCTGTTTTTTACTATGGGAAAGAATTAAATAAGTACCTATGCTAAGGCGAGATGGCATTTGAAGATTCAGGAAAAAAGAGGGGATAAGGGAACAAGGTCCCAGAGGCCATGGTGCCTCTACCTGAAACACTCTTGTCTCAGGTCAGGTTCTCCAGGAGACAGACTCTGAGATTTTCATGCAGGAGAATTACTGGGGAACAACACCTGGTTAGTGAGGGGGCACAGGAGGCAGAACTGGCAGAGAGAAAAGTTGGAGTTGCAGCTGGAACAGCAGAGAGCCCTGAAGCTGGGCTGGCCCTTCAGAAATGGCCGTGATTGAGGAGGAGCAGTGCGGAGGCAGATAGGCTTGTCGAGTGACAGACAAGGGAGGAAATTCCTTCTTGATGGACTCCCTTTTCTCTGGAAAACAGAAAACCATTGAGAAAGAGGGTTTGGGGCCTCTAGAAGAGTAGTGAAAGTCTGGAATGGCCTTGGGGACTCACCTGTTGGGACCTCGGTGTATTCTTGGGGGTGCAACAGAGATCAGAGGCCATAAATCTGTGGTGACGCCATCTTTCAGGCCTGGTGACTGTCCTTAGTAGGACTCAGCATATCAGAAATATAAGCAGAAGGGGAGCTGGGGGTTAGATGAATTAAAGTATGTTTCTGAGTTTTTGGTATGTTGCCTTCCCTGCCGTGCCTCCCTTCCCAAGGTGGGCCTAGGGGAGGAGTCTAGGGTCATGGCCTCTGTTTGAAGCTTCCTTCCTTCTCTTGGGGTGGCTGTTTACTTTGTCTCGGCCAACTTGCCAATCCAAACGTTGAAAAAAGGCAGAGTACATATCAAGCCATTCCCAGAATCAAACTCTAGTATAATTTAGAGACCAATGAGTCAGATACATGTGGATTACATTTTCCTCTAACTACATACTTGGTTAGAAAATCCTAGACTGGGGTTTGGGAGTGAAGGATCCTGTTTGGGACACCCAAGTCATTATCAACGGGGAAATGTGTGTTCCTACCCAAGTTCCTGATCATCAGACATGGTCTGAACACCTCTGCTCAAGGTGGCATAAATTCCCATGACCGCAGACCACTGGAACAGACTTCTGGGAGGCAAGACTTGGCACCTTGGAACAGCCCAATGCAAACTTGATGCGGCCAGCCTGGGGTAAAACTGGCCCTGGATGGCTGGCTTCTGTTACCTTCACCCACCCTTTCTGTTTAAGTGGGGGCAGTCTTGAGACCACAAGGCAAATGCCAACATGCCTCAAGGACCTTAAACTCAAGATAAGTTCAGATCACGTTAGTGTTGAGAGGCCCAAAAAAAGAGGATCCCCAGGTTAAGTAAGGGGCTTTTCTGGAATGAATGGGTTGAAGGTGATGTGGGGAAGAGGAGGCCAACATTTTTTCAGGGACAAAACAGTCAAGAGACCCTAGTCCTCACTCTCATTCTGTGATCTTGTGGAGGTCACTAAAGTCACTATCCCCTGGGGGTTTGGTATCCCCGGAAAAAACAAAGCTTTGGATTAGATGATGACTAGGGCCTTTCGGATCTCACGTATCTAGTTCTGTGTCCTCTATGCCTCAATTCAAACTCATTCTTGTCTGCCTCGTCCATCTTCACTTTTCTTCTTCCCAAGGGGCGTCAGGGTGTCTGGTGAACTAAACAGTCTTGGCCTTTGTCTTTCTGTTTCTTGCTTAAAATTCTGTCAGTCTTCTGTCATCCATCTATCCATCCATCCGTATGTACATACATACATTCCACAAAAATGCACTGACATCAATTTCCCCCCACCACTCCAGCTAGAGCTGGGCCACATTAGACCCATGGCCACCTCCTGGAGAAGAAACCAGGAAATCCCCTGGGGGCCTCAGGTTAGAGTTAGGTTAGGTTAGGGGCTGGCCCACTTGGACCCCAAACTTCCTCCTACCCTGCCATGTAAGGGAGAAGCCTCTTTTTCCAGCCCTCATTTCCCTGCTCTTACCTTAGGTAAAAGGAAGGAGTGACCCACTTCTCGACCCCACAGTGAGGATGGAGAAGGGAAAGAGATGGGCCAGGGTGATGAGGCTTTGTGTCAGGTGGCTGTAGCTGGCAGCTCTCCATTCCTTGATCTCAAGGCCACATCCTCTCAAAGGAATGATGGTGGGAGGGAAGCCAGTAAGAGAGCCTTGAAATGGAATGCTAGAGCTTTCGGGATGGACGGGGTGCCACAACAGCTGTCTTGCAGATGGGGAAGAGCATTTGAACCTTGAGTTTATATTTCTAGAAAAACTTCCCCCTCCCCCTCTTCTTCTCCACTCAACTCCCTTGCTGTATTATGGGGCTTTTGTGAGGTTTAGAAAAATAAACAGAATCTAACCATAACTGTCTGAAAGTGCTAAATTACCAAGAAAGACATAACAGATTAGCAGTGCAAATTAATCCTGGGTGGGAGATGGCCAGCACACCGGGGAGCTGAGAATTACCCACAAGAGTGGTGGTTTCCCTGCTCTTGATCCGCCCCCCGCCCCCTGGGATGAGCCACTTTGCAAACTGCATCTTCTCGGGTGACTCTGAAGGCTGAGTCAAATTGTCTATGGAGATGAGGTTTAGAAATGGGAGGCTGTATCCATTTTGAAACCAGCCAGCCTGAGACTTGAAAAGCCCCTGCTAATGGCCATCTAGTCCCTTCTTGCCTTCGGGTAAGACAGCCCCTAACCCATCCTGGCTGAGGGCCAAACTCTCTTGCTAATGATTCAAAATTCATGCTATGTTAAGAGTTGAAAGAGATATAAGAATACTCATCCAGTCCTTCAATTTACAAATGAATACAGTGAGCCTCATGGACAGGAAGTGACCTGCTCAAGGTCCCTCAGCTGGTAAGGGACAGCTGGGACTCGAAGCCATGTCTCCTTGATCCCAGTGAAGATACACTTTCTTCCTTCCTTCCTTTCTTCCTTCCTTTCTTCCTTTCTTTCTTTCTTTCTTTCTTTCTTTCTTTCTTTCTTTCTTAATGTTTATTTATTTTTGAGAAACAGAGAGAGACAGAGTACAAGCGAGGGAGGGGTAGATAGAGAGGGAGACACAGAATCGGAAGTAGGTTCCAGGCTCTGAGCCGTCAGCACAGAGCCCGACACGGGGCTCGAACTCACGGACTGAGAGATCATGGCCTGAGCTGAAGTCAGACGCTTAACCGACTGAGCCCCCCAGGTGCCCCAAAGATGCACTTTCTATAAGAGCATCTCCAAGTCCCTAGCTGACTCCCCATTTCCTCCCTCCTCAACGTGCCTGTCCCTTCATTAGCTTCCCTGAGTTCTGCTTAATGAATCTGTATACTTTCAGCCAGTCTGTCAATACAGCTTCTATGGTTTTGAACCCCAAAACTTACAGTTTCCTCAGTTCAAGTCAGTAGCCTACATTTGTTGAGCTCCTACTATTTGACAGGTGCAGCATGATTAGCACCAGCAACACACAGATGAACAAGGCCCAGTCCAGGCCCTTAACAATCTGCATACCGTCAGCAAGGAGCATAGAGAGTTCTTTCTGCAAATAAGCTGAATTGCCTCCTGCTAACTCCCGCTATATTCCCCCTGAAATCTTCAGGATGGACACAGACTGGGTTAGGAAGTGGAGGTTACTGAATTAGGCTGCCATCTGTAGGGTGCAATTCTGGGTCTGCAGGAGAGACCTCCCAGGATATAGGTAAAAGAGAGGTTTCTAGTTTACTGACAGAGGTAGGGTCAGATAACCTGGATTTGAATCATAGTTCTACAACTTCTCTGCTATAAGACCATAAGCAAATTATCTCATCTTTCTGAGCCTGTGGAACCCACTTCAAAAGACTGTTATGCAAATCAAGTCAAGTACGTAAATGCCTTAGCTCTAGGCCTGGCACACAGGCCTCAATAAATGCTACTGGCCTTCCTTTCTCTCTCATTAAAAAAAAATTTTTTTTAATGTGTATTAATTTTTTGAGACAGCAGAGCAGGGGAGGGGCAGAGAGAGCGGGAGACACCGAATCCGAAGCAGGCTCCAGGCTCCGAGCTGTCAGCACAGAGCCGGATGCGGGGCTCACACCTACAGACCGTGAGATCATGGCCTGAGCCAAAAGGGGACACTTAACCGACTGAGTCACCCAGCCGCCCCTGGCCTTCTTTTCTCTTGAGTCTTGGTCTTATATGACTCTGTGTCACCCTACTGATGCCTCCTGAAGGGTCCCGGTGCTTGTTTGTTGAGAACCTACTCCACCCTTGATTCCCTTCCAGGCACAAGAAGGGGCTGACTTCCCACCTTCTCCTTCTAAAGGTGGCTTCTCACCTCAAATGTACCTAACTCAGGTCCTCAGGCCTTGACTCAACACCGCGCCCCTTCCTGCTGGCCATGCTCCTTCCCTCGGCTTCCCTTGGGCAGCCAAAGTGTGGGCTGCCTTGATCTAAACCTGTAAGTCTGTTTTGCAGAAGTACAACTGAAGGGAGGGTGTGGGGAGACACATTCCCCAAAAGATAAAACTCTCTCCTCCTTGATGTTTCAGGAAAGACGCAAAGGGTTTCACCAGAAGATACGTGTCGGACACGCAACCTTCATTTATGGTCTGTGTGACCTCAGCCTTGCTGAACCTCAGTTTCCTTACTGGTAAAGAGAGAATACAAAAGCTGTTTCGTTTAGTCATTGTGAAGATAAAATTTGGAAAGATATGAGAACGATCGTCACAAAGAAGAAAGTAGGACGTGGCTGTTGCCACTATTGGTTCTCCTCCCACTCACCTAATACCTCTCAAGCGAGGACAGGCCCGGGCCAAATCTGGGGCGCGGCAGTTTTATCCTTGTTCAGCTGCAGAGTCCCCCCCTCAAAGCGTCCTCCTCTCTCCACCTGAGCTGGGGGAGGCCCGAGGTGAAGGGCGGATCTAAGAGCGAGCCCAGAGCCGTCTTGTCAATCTGTCTTTGGTGGGGAGAGGACGGGGAGGGAGGGGCGGGGCACGGTGCTCTTGGCAAGGAGCAGTGCTCCAAATGCCGAAGGTGAAATCCATCACCGGGGGCCCAGTGCTAAGATAAGATAGAGGACCGTAAATCAAGTCTCCCTGAGATAAGAAGGCAGCCTGGGGCCTAAAAAATGCAACTCTCCTGCCAGCTGCCCACTCTGCAAAGTTACAAATCCGAGGGATGTGCTAGGTGGGGAAGGAGCCCAGACCCCAGGCCTTTTCCTAGAAAAGGAGGAGGAACATCAACCTCAAGCTTCTGTCTTTCTCTTACCAAAAGTCCCAGCCTGAGAGGAGAAATGGGAGTTTTTAACAGAGTCCCTCTCCACCAACAAAACAAAACAAAACAAACAAACAAAAACAGAAACGCAGGACAAACAAACAAACAAAAACCCTGTGAGGTCAACCACTGGCATCAGAGATTAAAGGCCAGAGTCCTGGGATCATGCAGCCTGGGTTCAAATCCTGACTCTTACACCTTCTGTGTAATCTTTTGTGTAATTTTAATGTTTATTTATTTTTGAGAGAGAGAGTGCAAGCAGGGGAGGGACCGAGAGAGGGAGACACAGAATCCGAAGCAAGCTCCAGGCTCTGAGCTATCAGCACAGGGCCCGATTCGGGGCTCGAACTCACAAACGGTGAGATCATGACCCGAGCCAAAGTAGGCCACTCAACCGACTGAGCCACCCAGGTGCCCCTCTCCTGTGTAATCTTGAACAAGCTACTTCATCTCTGTGAGCTTCATTTTCCAGTAGAGATCATCTTAATTTATCCCTGTTTCGAAGACTAAACACGATCATTTTCGCAGAGCGTTTGGTAAAGAGTCTGGCACATAAAAAATGTTCAATCGGTAATAGCTATAGTTACATATGAGACTGGTAGAGATTAGGGGGAAATCAACGCCTCTCTGACTTCCTGTTTTTCTCATTTGCATAGTCATCGCCTTAGAATTCACCGAATGATGGCCCCAAAATAGAATGCGGTCGCGTCAGTCCCATTAATGAGCGTTGTTGAGGACTGGACCCTGTCCTCGTCATCCCTTGCCTGGTCTTTGACACGAGTATCGCCACATGTGAAGAATTCCTCCACGTCCCCCCAAATGCGTGTGTTTAAGCATGCACATCTAGCTGAGGAATTTTGACCATGCTTAGGTCACGAAGAAAAGACAAAAATCATTAACAGACCCCTAGAAGCTAAAATAGGGAAGGAAGTGGCCCAGAGACACGCAGGGAGGTGAGTGAATAATGACAGAGGCAGGAGGCCCCTCAGCCAGAGGGATGGTTTCTGCATCTGAGAGGGGCACTAGTGCCCGTAGACCTCCCCCCAGCCTCTCTGTCTTCCCCTCTTTCATTATTAGTCAGGGCATAACTGTTTACTTTGTACCCGGGTCCAGGTGTGGGGTTTGGGGGCAGAAGGTCGTATCTCGGTGGCGGATCTAAAAGTGCCTACAATCCGTCGGGGCTGGGGGCGGGGGCGGGGAACCGGGCCTTACTGCCGCAGGAGCCCACAGCAGAGTTGACATGGGTTCATGGAGGGGAAGAAGGGCAGGTCCTGAAGGACCCTGAGAAGTAGGGAAAGGCATGTGGACAATTGACACAGTGGGCGAAAGGGAGCCTCTGTGGCCTCTTGAGCAAGGATGTGATGTGATGAACATGGTGTGGGGGTGGGGCAGACGGACAGGGACAACACAGCGGGAGTTCTGTCTTGGCTCAGCCGCTTCCTAGCTGTGCAGGTGACGCAGGGTGAGTCACCTAACCTCTCTCCTGGGTTTCTTATCTGGAATGGTAAAGCCTAACTTTCAGGTTTGTCATGAAGCAGGAGGTGACATCTGTGAGGCCACTTCATGCCCACGCTCGGATTCGGTGGTTGGAAGGGGTGGGGGGAGGTGGGCACTGCTGGAAGGGGGATTGGCCCGGGACACCTGCGGCTCTTCGAGCAAGGCAGGCGGGCTGTGTTGAGGAGGGAGATTGCGGACCCTTGTTGGGATCATCTTCCTCTTTTTTGCTTTCCTCCCGCTGCCCACCTGCGCCGGGGGGAGAGGGGGGGGGGATCGCGGACAAAGAGTCCCTTAGATGTAAACCCTCTCTTGGCCTAAAACCGACAGTAAGAGGCAGACAGCTAAGGAGATCAGGGAGTGACAGAACATGAGTGGATATACAAATAGACAAGATTAACTATTCCCCTTGTATACACAAGAGGCTTTGCTAACACTCAGCCAATTAGAAAACTAATCTAAACAGCCACGGGCTTCCATATCTCTTCAGAGCTCTTTCAAACAGCTGTTCGGTTTGCACTTGCTGTTGTTCCTAGCAAGTGCCGGGAGACTTCGCCTTGGGTCTGGTTCCCCACTTGAGCCTCAGGCCTCCTTAAGCGCATGAACCCAGGTCAAGTCTATTACGGGCTTCTGCAGTAGTGAGGTCAGGTTCCCTGACTCCCTGAATCATACTGCAGGCATCTTTAGATCAGGGACCAAGCTAGGAACTTCTGCCCCCATTCTCTGAACCTGGGTACAAAGTAAATATTTATGCCCTGCTTGATAATGAAAGAGAGAAGGATGGCGACAAGGTTGGGAGGAGGTCTAAGGCTAGGAAGGCCCCCAAACAGGGACCGTTAAAGCAGTTTCCATGTTATATTGCCACTCACCTGGGAAGTCAAGAATGAAGGGGGTAAGAACAAAGCCTTTGAAGCCTGACAAGTTGAAGTTCCAAAACGTCTGTATCTCTTGCTACTATGAGACTCGGTTCTCTCACCTCAAAAGAAGATAAGCATTGTATCTACTTAACGGAGATCAGGCACAGTTCCTGGCACACCGTGAGCCCTCAGTACATCGCATTTGCCGTTGTCGTTAGAACGACTGTTATTGTTTAGTCTGAGTTACCTGTGCTCGTGAGACAATCTGACTTTTGCAGACTCTCGGGCGGTTCCTGATGGGCCCTGTATCCTGGTTTTCATTACCTTGTGATATCTCTTCCCCTTGAGCGTGGGTGGGACCTGCCTTGCTTCTAACAAACAGAATATGGCCAAGTGATGATAAGATGTCACTTCTGTTATTAGGTTCCATAAAATCGTGACCTCCGACCTGCCAGCAGGCTCTGTTTCCTCTCAGCCCGCACACTCTGAGGAAGCAGGCTGCCATGTAGGGGAGGCCCAGGCAAGGAACTGAGAACAGTCTCTGGCTAGCAGCAAGGTAGGGACCGAGGCCCTCGGTGTGACAACCTTCGAGGGACTGAATTCTGCCAACTACCATGTGAGCTTGAAAGTAGAGCCTTCCCCAAGTAAGTCTTCAGACAAGCCCCCAGCCTAGGTCCAAGCCTCGGTTTCAGCTTTGTGAGCCGCCCCGAAGCAGAGGACTCAGCTAGGCTGTGCCCAGCCCCCTGGCCCACGGACGCTGTGAGAGATGATAAACGTGTGTTGTTTTAAACCACGAACTTTATGGGAATTTGTTCCACAGAAAGAGATAACTGATACAACTTCTTTGCATTCCTAGCACAGCACTTGGCATAGAGCAGGAGTCAAGTGTGGTTTGAGTGGATGGATGCATGATTGATGGTAACAGGTAAACTCATCAGGATCTGAGAAAGACCTGGCAGGGCTGGACCCCAAACAGGACTCTTTCCAAGCCCCCGCTGCCTAAACCTTTTGTCTCTTTCTCTCCCTCACTTAAGATCCCAGGTCCCTCCTCCCTTCTCCGGCCCCCAGGACCTTGCTCTGCTCTGGTTCCTGCTTTTGGTCATTTTCTCCAAATTTTTATTTTCTTTCTTAAAAAAAATAAAATAAAATAAAACAACTCAGCTCTCTCTGAAATATCTGACCCTGGTGAATTGGACTCAGTTTTGATGGAAAGCAGTCTTGTCCAGAAAGCGTGTTACCCACCCTGCTTAGGAATGTGTTGCTGCAGATATTAAAACAGACCTGCAGGCGTCTGCAGTGAGTGGGGAGCTCGTGCCAGGAATGACCTCAGCCTGCACAGCAGGGCTTTTACCTATGAAAAGCTGCTGCTCTGGGCTGGATCCCTCCCTTCCAACAGGACCCTCCCTTCTCCAAACCCTTCCCCTTCTAGGACCCCATGCTGCACCCTTAGTTTAATGCCTGAGCCATAACTTCCCACCCGAGGCTGGTACCAAAAGGCAGGAGGGCGACACCATCAGGCCTGCTCTAAGGATGCTGGGGGTGACTTTGTCCAAGTGGCTCCAAGTAGCTTTGGCTGAAGCGTGTGGGCCTCGTGGCTGGCAGTCCCCTTCTCCACTCCTCTCCTTCCAACTTCACCCCTCCCTCCAGACAGCTGAGAGGGATCCCGTTCAGGTCGAGAGGCCTCAGGCGTCATTCCTTCCGCAAAAGACTCATCTCCGGGAAGGCTTGGGCGCTTGGGGCAGACACCAGAACTGCCACCATCACCTAGAAAGTTCCTCACTGTGTAGCTGAACCTCCACCCAGGCCTTGGATTTTGCCCTACCTAATTCAGCTCCTCTCGCTGAACCTGAGCATGTCTGAGAGGAAGGAGAAACTCTGGTCAGTTATTGGATTTCCCTCTTCTACTGAGAAGCTCAGAGAACTGGGAGAACCCCAACTCTAACTATTCCAGCCTCCAAACTCAACAGCTAAGCCCCTGATAATCCCAACCACCAGAATAACGGTGAATCTTTGCCTGACCATTCCTGTATGCAAAGTACTTTTACATATGTTATTTTTCACAAGAATCCTACAGTTTTAGTTCCCACTTCACAGATGAACAAACTGTGGCTCAGAGAGACTAGGTAATGTTTTCCCAGTTACATGGCGGATGAGTTGTAGCGTAAGGACCTAAACCAAGGTCAGTCCAGATTAGTGACGGACTGACCGCTGGCCTTCGAGTCAGGAGATCCCAGTTTTAAGTTCTGGCTCTGACACTAACGAGGGTGTCACTTTGAGTGGGTTCCCTCACTTTTCTAGGCGCTGGGATGTGAAACTGATACATTAAATGATTTTGAGGTCACTTCTAGCTCAAAACTCTGTGGCTCTTGGATTCAGTTCCTGCTTAGGCTCCCTCTGGGGGAGGGACAATTTCCCAAGCGGTTTTGAAAATTGGCCTGTCGCACTGTTAATGCCACCTGGAGCTTGGGCTGGGAGTGGGGGGCACTTGGCTAGTTGGCTGCTGCAAAGATGATAGGGGGACCCTGTCCCCCAACTCCACCCGACAGGTCCCTTCATTCCTGGCTCCTTTTCCCAGTCTTCTACAACATGTCACTGCGACTCTTTTAGGTGAAACTATGAACTCCTACAGGCCTCTGTCCTTGATTCTCATTGGCCAATGGTTACTGTCCAACCCCAGTAACCATACCAGACAGACTGGCACTTCATTGATCCCACAGGATGTCTGCAAGCCTGGGCTGAGGGTTACTCACAATCCCCGTGCTCGGGGAGACCCAGGAGCCCCACAGCTGCTGCCAGCTGTCCGGCCGAACAATGCAGATTCTGTCAGGTCTCCGGGCTGAGCTTTCTTTGAGGGGGTGTTCCAGTTGCAGTATTAATTGGAGGCATCTCAGCTGCTTCCTGTTCCTTGGCTCCCAGCATGGATTCCTGAGCAAAGACAATCAGTCCAGCTTTCTGCATCCGACCGCAACCCCCAGCAGTTGGGGGTGGGGCCTGAGGCATTTCATCTATACATCTCAGAGCAAGCAGTCAAGCTTCCTAGGCTGGAAGGAACCCCACGGCCCAAGGGTACCTGGGTCTCTGCTTCCGGGCACCGAGGAGGGAGTACACGCAGTTTTCAGAAAACTTTGGGTGACGTGGTGGCCTCCTAGGTGGCATCTTTCAGTGTTAACCACTTCAACAGGGATCTTCTAACAACCGTCCTTCCTGCAGCCAAACCATTTGCACAAACTACTTGTACTACTTGTACCAGATTGAACTCTCCAGGAAGACACCCCCTGCTGTCTGTCTCCCAAACTTAGCTGTCCCCCTCTATTAGCTTGCATGGTGAATGCTGTCACCTCAGCTCAAATACCATCCCCTCCCCCATTTCCACAGCGACCCCAAGCCTTCTCTTGGCTCTAGATCTCTGCCACAAGATTTATCATCTCCCCAAGACTGCTGTGAGTGATCCCATGAGCTAGTCTATTCATTCCCGTCTCTTTCCTTCCATCTTCCTAAATACTGAGTACCGGTTCGATCATTTCTGCCCCCATACTTACCTGTGCAGATATTTTCTCCCAGTTTTGTTTTCACGGTCATGCAGTGTCTCTCCCGCCTGCTCCATAAACGAGGGGCTCCTCCAGTATTTAGACCAGGTCTCCTCCTCCTCTCCTGAACTATTGTTGGTGCTCGCATTGCTGATGGACGTCAGGAAGTTCCACCTGAGAGCTAACCTTCTGACTACAGTTGGAGCCCCCCTCCCGTTTGCTGGGGGCATGGAAATGTGATAAGGCTTCGGCTAGCTGCCAACAGACTGGCTGGTCCCCAGGGCCAATTCGGGGAGATGAAGGGGCAAGCGACTCCTGTTATATAAAAAGTGATTCAGAATGCACCCGATTCACTCTAACCCTCTTCCTTACACCAAGCATCCTAGGTCTGCCAAGGCTGCGGTACTAATAAGACATCCCCGGGAGGAACTTTATTACTTGAGGGCAGTCAGACCCAGAGACGTGTAGAAGGGAACTGGCTGGGCAGGAGACACACAGGAGATCGGCAAAGGCGAGACATGAGCCAGGCGTCCAGCTCCACCTCTGCCACCCCACAAAGAGACTGGTTTCTTTAAGGCTTTTCTAGAGTTCTAATGAGAAACAAGTTGGATCCATGATGGGTGGGGGTAGGGGGCGTTTGCAGAGCAGAGTTTATAGGCCCTTGCATTTTCTTAACGGCTCCCTCCTCACACATTCCTCTGCATTTTTCCCTTTTATTAACGTGGCATCTTTCCCAGGCCACTTTATGGAACCGTGTGTGTTTTTACTTATGCCCTGATTGGGTCTGATCGTGCTCCTCCCTATGAAGAACCTTCAGATCTTGTTCAAGCCTCCCCTTACCGCCCCCCTCCCCCCCCCCCGCAAGGATGCTGGCATTTCAGTCTCTGTGGGACTCCTGGGCTCATCTCTCAACAGAACCCCACTCACTGCTTTTAGTACTTTTCTGTATTGGAGTCACAGCTCATTTGGACCCCAAATAATACGAGTAATGATACAGCCCAGTTTGGTTACTCTCACCCAAATCTGAAATGTCTGACTTCTGGCTCTTGCCCCAGAATCAAACCTGCCCCAGAAGATATAGAGAAAGATTTCCCACAACTGGGGATTTTCAAAGGAATGTGCGGCAAGCCCTGAAGGCCGTTGTTAAAAAGGAGCTGGAAAACTGTTTTGAGCAACAGCAGTTCTGCTAGAACACAGCTTTCCAAGAGGCCTGTTGGTAAAGGCATGTCATGCGTGTTTGGATAGTCAAGCTTTGGCGTGTTTATTAAAAAAAAAAAACAAACACAACCCAACACCCACTCATGCTACTTTCAGGAACTGTGCTCTTAGCCTTTCTTGTCTCTTTAGACTATCAGTTCCAAGAAAGCCAAGACCGAGGTTTGGAGTTGACTTCTCTTTGTGCTCAAGTTTGATCGCATCCCTGCATTGGTCTTCCGGTATCTGGAAGATGGCTCTGTCGCACTCACACATGAAGCAGCAGGCATGGTGGCAATCCTGCGATCTTTGAAAGCCTACTCACCCTCAAAGCGGGAGTTTCTTCCTCCCTAAAATGAGGCAAGTAACACATGTTCTGCAGGGTTTGAGAATTCAGTGGGGCAATGTCTGTAAGAGGCCCGGCATGCTGGAGTTACTCTGTAAATGGTAGGGACTGATGTTCCAAAAGAGGTAAGGACCTCTTTTTTGGGAGAACCTGCTTTTGTTTCCCCGTCTCTGGCCCTCTCCCACTGTGGCAATGTCTGTGGACAACATCAAGCTCCCTGTTCTCAAGGGCAAGAATCTCCCCCGAGTCTCTTGGGAGATGTAGTTCTGGGGTCACTTTCCTGTTGTCAGCAGGCTCTGGAAGAGGCATTAGCCCCACAAGGCTTCATGTGGGAAGTTTTTACAGGTACCGCTCATCTGGCTGACAGATGTAGCTTTGCAGCAAGACACAGCTCTGTCTTCCAGATGGGAGGGTGCTTGGGAATCCTGAGGTGGGACTGGTTTCTCTCTGCTTGGAGCCAGTGTGGGACATGCTTCTGGGTCTGTCACCTCCTTCCCAAACCCTGGAGCCCTCGAGCCAACTTTCACGGAGCTGTGTCTTTATCCCCTCAAACCCACATTCTGGCAATTGGTTGGCCATCTTTCCATTGTCTTCATCACCCCCAGTCTCCTCTAACACACACACACACACACACACACACACACACACACACAGTGGTATTTCTAGAGGAGAGGAGGAAAACACTGGCTGCTAGCAGTGGTGGCTACACTGGATGTACAAGTTACAACAGTCTCAAGGAGGTGAAATAGCAGACAGAGGGATTGTCAGCCTAAGGCACCCAACTGCATATGAGCATTTTCCCTAAAGGAAGATGGAGGGAGGGAAGGGCAGTGACTGGATTCTCCTTCCCTCAGAGCATCACCTCGGGTAGGAGCAGTCTCTAACTCGCCACCCTGGAATCCCCATCACTCTGCCTTGACAGAGAGGGAATGTGCCTTGCCCATTAGCAGCTGTTTTCGGACCTCTTTTGAGGTGGGCTTGTTTGGGGACTTTTACGCTAAAGCGCTCCTCTGGTCAAAGTGCTTTTGCTCACGAGGGGCAGACACCCATTCACATAGAGAAAGTAAATACAGAGAGACAGAGCTGTATAGGAACAAAGAGATTTCAAATAAATCAAGGAGCAGACCCCGTAGTTCTCTCTCTTCTTGGGCCACTGTCTCAGCTTTTCTCTGTGCATAATTCTGCTTTGCCTATGGTTTTATTTGATGGCCCTATCCCAAGTCCTCATCAAACATGAAGGTGTAGTTTAGCTCCCTCTGACTACATGGCCGTTTTATGTCAAACTCTTAAGAGAGAAAAACGGAATGGCTCTTGTCCAGCCAATGCCTCGGGCAGCTCTTCTTGGTTGAATTAACTGTGGCCGAGCGGTGGGACTCATGGCACAAGAAGCGTGTAAGGTAGCAGAGGCTGAAAGAGGGGAAACAATTCTCTGAGCAGCAGACATATCCCTCCCGGGCTAGGTCTAATCCTCCCCTGTGGTTCTGGGGTTCATCCGAGAGGCAGGTAACAGGCTCCCTCCATGAAACCATCCATCTCAGCACAGGCTGGGGGTGTGCTCAAAGCCGGGGGCGTGGGGGAGGGGGCGGCAGGAGCTCTACTGAAGCAACTACCACCCTCGTGGCATTCTGGGGACGTGGGGAAATGTCTCAAAAGAGTGCCTAAAGAGGTGCCGGGGTGGTTCAGTCGATTGAGCTTCTGACTTCAGCTCGGGTCATGGTCTCACCGTTTGTGAGTTTGAGCCCCGCATTGGGCTCTGTGCCAACAAACAGCTCAGAGCCTGGAGCTTGCTTCGGATTCTGTATCTCTCTCTCTCTCTCCCCCTCCCCTGCTCATGCTCTGCCTCTCTCTGTCTCTCAAAAATAAATAAATGTTAAAAAAAAAAAAAAAAAAAAAAAGAGTGCCGAAAGAGATAACGTCCTGCGAAAATGGCACCAGACTGGGAATCAAGAATCCTGGCTTCTGATTCCGGCCTCGCTGCTAACCCACAGAATGGCCTAGGAAAATCGCTTTCACCCTCTAGGTCTTAGATTCTCCTATAAGTTTATAAACAAACAAACAAACAAACAAATGGTGTTGAATTAAATAATCTAAAGATCCTTTCCAACCCCTAAGAATTCCTGAGTCTATCTCCTTGCCCCTTGCCCCCAAATTTCCAGAAGTGCACAGAATGGAATTCTTTGACCCATGACTTTGGTGGGGTCTCTACCAGCTGCCTCTCTCCCATGACAAGTCAACCATCCCCGGTGATTAGTTCCTGCCAGAGGTTTTCCAGCCTGGCCCTACAGCCATCCAAGAAAATCAAGACAGGGACTTCCTAGGAATTCTGATCTCGAGCAGCATATTTATTTCTGAGCTTCCTAGAGGCCAAGGACAGGGCCTGCGTACTCATTCTCTGGCTATACCAGAGAGGGAAGGCTGGGCATCGAGGACTTACTTCCAGCTGTTCGGTCAGGGACTCTGAGGACAGGGGAAGCTATAGGAGGGGGATCAGCGACAGCCCTAGGAAGGGCAAGGACAATAAGTCACATGTTGTTGCAGAGGAAGAACAGAAAATGTGGGCTCCAGGGGGAAGATGGCAGGGGAAATCGCTTGTGTCTTTTGGCAGGAAATGAACAACATTCAAAGAATATGCAAAATGCCACACTAATCAGCACCTGTTCACTTTGGAGCCGGTGGCTTGGGCTTGTGGCATCCGAGACTGAGCCCGGCTTTCGGTCTCCCCAGGGGAGGAAATACAGTACATTGGGATCCACTCGAGGGTTGAAAGAGGCACTGGTTCGAAGTGGGGTAGAGAGAAAGACGGTGCCCTCGGCTTCCATTGCTCCCTCCTGGCCCCAAATGGTCTGTTACACACCCCAGCTCAGCCCCAGGCAGATGGCTGCAAATTCTGTGGGGGCCTCGGCGCATTCCCTTGGCTAATAGCCACATTCCAGAGCAGCATATGTTTCATCTCAAGCCCAGAAGGTTTGCACTTCCAAGTGGAGCCAAAGAGAAAACCTTGGCTCAGGCTGCAAATTTCTTAGGAGAGGTGGGGGCGGGGCTGGGGTGGGGGGAGGCCGTCAGGGAGGCTGGGGCTGTCATGTTGAGGAACATCTGAGTTCATGCAAAGCTGGGTCCCAAATCTGTGACACCCTCATTACTAACTCAGAACGCCTCAGGGCACCTCCCGGGGAAACCGGGGACCAGGGCCCCCGCCTGTAGCTCTCATCTGAAAGCCTCTCCTGCCGCCTGCCTGTTCCTCCAGTCCCCCGATGGCAGCTCCACACCTTTGCCGATCTGCCACCCCTCCTGAATCTGTGGTTCATAACCCAGAGGGAGGAGGGAAGAAAAGAGGGTGACTCCTGATCTCTCTCTGCTCTTTCAAACAAAGGTGCCCAGACCTCATCTCCCCTTGCCCCCGTCTCTGCCCGAGAGCTGGGAGCTCCTCTGACCTCGGGCCGCTGGAGGACAAGGAGTCCAGGGGACGATTCAGGAAGGACCAGAGTTGGATGGAAAGGGGAGGAGGAGAGGGGGGCAGACAATAAGAAGGAGCGAGAGATAGAGGTTAGGGTGGGGGCCGCAGGAGGGTCTGGGGCTGGAAGGGGAGGGAGGCGGGTCTCCTCTGGTGGGCGGGGAATGAGGAGGGCCATGGTGGGGGTCCTGGCCCTCTGGGGGTTCTGCTCTATGGTAAGCTAAGGGATTTCTGACAGCAAAGTAAACTGTGGGGTGCTGAGTTTACCCGGTTCCAATAAGCACTGTTTGCAGTGTTTAATGTTTCCCTCGCACTGAACTGCAGCCAGCCCCCGCTGTCTTTGGGGAGGTAAGGGATGCGGAGGTGAGGAGAGGGCTGTCAGCACAGCCTGGTCCCTGACCCTGACCCAGGACATGGAGACTCAGATGGGGACTGGCAAGTCCCGCTGTCATAGGCCCGAAGTTCCCCATCAAGAGAAACTACCAGCCATCCCTCTCTGTCCCACCTCCTCCCACGTGGGTCCCAGCCCAGCCCACGAGCACACAGCCGTCCTGTTTACTTTTCTCATTGTAGTCTATTAAATGCCCGCCTGCGGGGCCGCACTCTCCGGCCGACCTGCCTATGTGGACAGACGCAGAGGACACACAGACCACAAAATAAATCAGGAAGATATCGGCACTCAGCACCCAAGAACAAAATAAACTAACCCTGGCATGATGCCCAGCACAGCGTGCCGGTGGGCTTTGGGCTAAGTAAGGATGAATGAATCGAAATATCAGGGAGAAATAGCTTTACTTCCCTTCAATCCAGGGAGGCTCCTGGGAAGAGAACGGCTTCTGAAAGTCTCTTAATATGAAATGGATGAGAAAAGTTTGGAAAGAATTGCATTTCAGGGAGAGCACAGAGCAGGGGGCAGGAGAACCAGGCAGGTGGGCATCCTGACAGTGAGCAAGCATCCAGGCAGGGAACGGCTTAGGAGACAGGGGAGGCGAGGAAGGACAGAGTGGGCTTTGGTCACAGAGCTTGTCCCACAATATTAGCAGAGGGGCTCAAGTCCTGGGCTGCTATTGCCCCCTGCCCTACCCCCCAGGCAGAGAATCAGAGGTAACTCTGGACCTTCAGAACGAGGGGAGGTGGACATGTGATAGAAAAGAGGAAGGGGCCAAGGATACCAAGGAGGACACACAGACCACAAGAAGCAGTCCAGACTGAGGACCAAGACTTGGGATCCCCAGCAAGCTGTGTGTGTGGAGAGGAAGGGGGAGTGTGGCCATATTATCAGGGTGTGCACCGCAAGGTGTCAGAACAGCCAGGGTGAGAGAGGTGGGAAAGAAAAAAAAAAAAAGGAGGTCCTTCACTGCTTGGGGGCCAGGCGACTGTAGGGTTTGAGGATGCAGGTCAGAGTAATGGTGGTTATGCAGATGCGTAAACATGTCATCGAGCAATTAACCCAGACTCCTGGATTTCGATTCCTTTACCTCTCCAGAAGTATTTTAAAATATCCTTCCAAAAGCGGAGAGGAGTGTGGGGCGCCTCGGTGGCTCAGTCAGTTGAGCATCCAACTCTTGCTTTTGGCTCAGGTCATGATCTCACAGTGGTTCATGGGTTCGAGCCCTGAGTCGGGCTCTACGCTGACAGCAGGGAGCCTGCTTGGGATTCTCTGTCTCTCTCCCTCTCTCTCTCTCCCTCTTTCTGTGTCCCTCCCCTGTTCACCGACTCTCTCTCTCTCTCTCAAAAATAAATAAGCATTTTTTAAAAAAGGCGGAGAGGAATATATTAGGAGCTTCACATGGGTTCCAAGGAGCCTAAGTTGTTCCTGGGAAGCAAGTACAAGGCAGGGAGGTGGGCGTGACCTGGTCAGCAGGTGGGCGGAAGGAAGCTCCCAGCAGGCAGGGCTCTTAGCCCACTCCCTGTTTCAACCAGAGCAACCCAGTGTCATCTGCCGTATTTGTTTTCACTTCCGTGGAAGAGCTTCTTGAAGGCAAGACTTAACCGTTACAAGCCTATAAAAGGGGAGTTCGCAAACCACGAAGGTATAATTTCTCGTGGAAGCCCTCCCCCCCACCGCCACCGGCTTTCAGAACTACAGTTCTATGAAGGGACGTGCAGTGAACACACGGAACAACATCTGGGCACAGATCCCAAATTCAAGTATTCTGGCCTCTTGTCAGATCGTTTGTTCTCATTTTTTGGTTCGGAAAATATATGATCAGCAGGAATATTTGCAACTCGCTGCTCTTTTCATTTGCTTCAGGGAGAAATAGCACAGACCCCACCGTTTCCCCAGCTGTGCCTGGGGCCAGCATCACGAGTCAATAACAACACTCTTGGAATAACAATTAATAATAATAATACAAGAACATAGTCTCGGGATCTAACAGAGTGCCCCAGGCAGCTACCCCCACGTTGGGGTACAAGAGCTAAACCTCGGTGCCAGTTGTCTGCTTCCAGAAACGCCAAGCTAAAAGGCCCACCGGCATTACAACCCACCCCAACCTCCTGTCTGGCTTCCTGGATCTGGAGGACAAGGTGCCGGCCCATATTTCCAACAGGAGACCGGGGCCGGCCTTGACTTTCGAGGAAAGTCCTTCAAGCTTGACTGTTAGCTGCCTGGGCCCTGGAGAGGGAGGCACGCAAATGTGGGGAATATGGCCACTCCTGTTACTGAAGAAAAGACCCTCAGGAAAAAATTTTAAAGGACTTTGAACCTTGTTTCAAGGGAAAGTATAGGGGCCCCGGGTGGCTCAGCCCGTCGAGCACCTGACTTTGGCTCAGGTCATGATCTTGCAGTACATGGGTTCGAGCCCCACCTCAGGCTGTCTGCTGTCAGTCTGTCAGCACAGAGCCCACTTTGGATCCCCTGTCCCTTTCTGTCTGCCCCTCCCCTGCTTGCACTCTCAAAAATAAATAAAAACATTAAAAAAAAATTTTTTTAAAGGGAAAGTATAAAGGGGGGCAGAGACGGAACCAGAGTCCAAATCCGGAGCTGGCTTGGGAACAATCAGTCTCCCTCCACGGGAAGCATCCAGCAAGGGGGCAGGAAGCAAGTGTCCTTGGAATGACCTGGAAAGGGGGCATAGTAAATGCAGCAAGGCAAAAAAGATTAAAATGGGAGAAAGGGGTTTCGATGGGTGGTTTTCAACTTTGTAAATAAGCAGAGCTGTCTTTTCAAAAGAAATCAAACTCAGATTCCCCAGGATGGATATAAAGCAGTAAAGGGAGCTGCTCTGCTTGAATGTGGAGGACAGATTTCCCCACCCCCACCCCATCATGGTTCACTCCGTCCCTCCCCGGACCGAGAGGGGTGCTGTTACTGCCTGGGGTCAGCAGGCTGGTGAGCGGCTCCGCCAGGTTTAGAAATCACACATGTTTATTGGAGACCTGATGCTCCTCACCAGCAAAACAGACCACCACTTTGCTCCCCATTTAGGTCCAGCGTCTAGAATCGTGTCTGGCACGTGCCAGGCCCTCGGTAAGTATTTGTGGAAGGAGTGAATCTACCATGGCTATTCTTTACACGGACTCAGAGCCGCACGGTTTACAAAGCACGTTCATGGGGGGGTTTCGGTGCTGATGTCTACCTTTAGCGGAAGGCTTTTGTGAGCTGCATCAGCCCAGACCAGTCCCTGGGGAGGTGGGGGCGGTGGGGGGCAAACTGAGTCTCGGCAGGTGTGATCTCTTACCTCTCCGTGGCTGAGGGGCTCCAGATCCCGGAAACTTGAGCCTGCCTCTGAGAAGCTTCATTCCTTCCCTTACTTGGTCACTGAGCTGCGATCCAGCCTAGAGACCCTCCAATTCCTTGCCTCCGCCCGCTTTCCTCTGTGTGGACCTTTAGTACAAACACTGGAGAGATCGGGGAGAGAAGAGTCCCAGCAAGAGGCAGAGGGTGGCCTGGGGGGGTCTCAGGGAGAGAAGGCCTGTGTCATTTGTGGGGGTGAAGGGCCTCCGGTCCCCCCACCCCCATATTCTCCCATGTTTTCTGGGAAAAGAGGAGTGTATTCACTGCAGTTCCTCCAGGACCCTCTGTCCCTTGCACCCCACCTCCTGTCCCCTTGTCCCCCCCACAGGCCTGCCAAGTTTGGGACATGAGAACCGGCCAGGTTCCCCTTGGGGAGCCCGGGGGGCGGAGCCAGGCCTGGCTGGGCCTCCAGGTCGACTTGCCCTGGCCCCAGGGTTTAATAAACTCTGAGAGAGGTTTTCAAAGGCCACTTGATCTTCCCCATCAGGCAGCCCCTGTCTCCCTTTCAGAGCCGCGGGACTGGAAAGAAAAAAACCCTCAATGAACAAGGCGGCCAGAGAAAGCCGAGCCGCGGGGCACCTTCTATGAATTTCTGATGAGCACACGGCACTGACTCCTGGGTCCCAGCCCAGTGCCGTCAAGGATGTTAGTTTAAGTCATTTCGCACGGTTCACTGGCTCTCTGAGAGCGGCTTGTCTCCAGCCTGGCCTTCTCTAACAAGCTCTTTTTACTCGGGGCTTCTCTGAGCAGAGACCTCAAACAATAGCAGCTTTCAAGGGGCTTGGCCCTCCTCTGGCGGCTTCCCTGTCCCACCCCCAGCCCTGCTCTCGAGCCTTCTCTCTGGCCTCCCTCCGCCTGCTCACCTGAACGTCCCAGCCCAGAGCCTGATGCGGAAGTTGGTGTTCAGGGAAAACTTGCCCCTTCTTTCCTTCTTTCCCTCCTTCTTTCCTTCCTTCCTTCCTTCCTTCCTTCCTTCCTTCCTTCCTTCTTTCCTTCCTTCTCCACGGTCCTTGCCGGGTCTCCCTGTGAGCAGGCAGAGTGAGTAAGGAGCCCTGCCCTCAAGGGCAGGGCACCATGAACGCTTTGTGACTGGCAGTCCCCGGAATTGTGCAGTAGAAGGGCCCTGGTCAAGAGCATCTCGCCCTGGTTCTCTTAGGCCTATTAGGCTCCCCTTGACACTTTGAGAAATGTCTTCCTCCCTTGAACCTGAGGAGGGTGCCGGCTTCCTCCACATTCGGGCGCTGTCAGCCTGCCACACAGGCTCAGGCCTGGCAGGGTTGGTGGACAATCTCAGGGAGGGCACCACGTGTGGTGCACCTCACCGACAAGCCAGAGAGGGGGGCGAATAAGGAGCAGGGTCCCTCTGCTGGGGTGGCTCCTGTCCAGACACAAGGCGGGGGGCATGTTTCCCGTGAGTCAAGGGCACTCTCTGTCGTCCCCATTCCTGTTGTCCCCTCTGTCATTCAGGGCCATGAGGAGCCCACTTCCAACCCACCCCTACCTCTGGTCTCCTCCCGAGGGTGACAGGTCTCCATGAAGAGACTCCTGATTCATTCATCAGAGGTGAGAGCCACTTACACATTTAGAACAAATCTCCAGCCAGAACAAATCAACAAACAAAGTTCATATCAAGAGAAGTCGGTATTTTGGCTTAATGAGAAAGGTCACGCTGACTCACAGTTGGCACTTGGATCTTTTGATGGTGACCTTTGACCTGGGGAGCTCCAGAAGGCTTTGAGCCACCATTCCATTGACATTCCATTCTGGGAGAGGCTCTGCCTCACTCCTAATGCACCTGCCGGCAATTAAATGTCCCCTCCCCAGTGACCTGGGCACTGCCTTTGGACCCAGGGTCTTTCACCTTCCAAGAGCCCCAAGCAGCCTGACGGTACGGGTCCCTCACAAAGCTACCTCCCTTACCTTCCTTGCATCTCACACCTGTCACACCCCTACCCCCACGTTTCATAACCCACCTTCTTCAGGAAGTGAGTCTGGCCAGAAATAGCATGGCAGGCTGAAAGCACAGTGAACTGGCAACCCAGGACTCGTATTCCAGCTCGACCTCAGTCACTGATGTGCTGTATGGCTGTAGCGAGGATGTCCCTTCTCCACCATCACTTCCTTGTGACAGTATTGGACTGGACCAGTGTTTCTTACGGGACGAGACGCTCTTGACCAGGGCCTTTTTTCCACTGTGCAACTCCAGGGGGTGCTAGCCACAAAGCGTTCGTGGCACCCTGCTCTTGAGGGCATGGCTCCTTACTCACTCTGCCTGCTCACCGGGAGACCCGGCAATCCCCAGATGTCCACGATCAAAATCCCCTGAAGGATTTGCTAAAATGCAGGCCCAAAGCCTCCAGCAGAATTTCTGGGCATTAGGCACAGCCTGCATTCTAACACATGCCCCAGGTGTGTCTTAGGCCCACTAAGGGTTGAGACCCACTGTCCTGGTCTGTTCCAAACCATGACTTTCACCGAGACTCCACCTCTGCACTCAGTGTGAACTTAGTCTCTGTTTGGGGATTGATTTTCCAGGAAGTGAGAGATCTTTACACAGGCTCCTGGTAAGGCCTTGGGAGGAGTCCTGGTAACTTTGTGATCATACTTGTGAATTCTTTTACTTAACAAGAACCCCACCACTACCGCATGATAAAAGATCAGGCCCCCCAAAATGTGGCCTGGCCCTTGTTGAGCTAGTTGACGGGTGACTTGTTATAGGGTGAAGCCTTGATCACCCCTCTCCCTCTGGTGACAGGCCCGTCCTGTCCTTGGCTTCTCTTGCCTTCCCCAATATGCTCAGCACAGTGAGAGCTAGGACTTCACCTTTGACAATCACTACGGTAATCCCAGAGGCCAAATCCCAATGACACTTTGGGGCCAGAGACACATGATTCCAGAAACAGAGGTGTGTCCCAGGCTGACTGATGCCTCCTAAGTCAAACGAGTTTCATGTTCATGTGTTGGAACAAGGTCAGAGGGAGCCAGGTGGAGAAGGCAGGCCCAGTTTTTAAGCTAATCAGCTATTTTGCACATCAGACCAGAGTTGGGCTCAAATCTTTAGTTGGCCTTTATCAGCTAAGTGCTGCTGGAGACTCTTCTGTCCCAGGACTGTGGAGAGGGTGGCTAAGACTGTGGATATAAAGGCCTTTCATAGCCCATAAGTACTAACCATTTGCAAGATATTGCTAATCAGGGAGGACTTGATACAACCCACAATCAAAGAGTTTGGGACATTTAATGTTGTGGATTGTGCCCCAAACCCTCCAGTGCAGCTGTACTGCAGAGGAGACCAGGGCCCCGTGTTGGCTAAGCTCCCAGGGGTAAGATTCCTGTCCAGCCTCGCCCACGACCCCTCACTGTTGGCACTAAACAGATGTCCTGTCATGCACTGCTCTCCCACTCTTCCTTGGCATGGGCCAAAGAGCTGGGCAGGGAAGTGGCAGGGGGAGAGCAGGATGTGGGTGAGGAGCCTCTCTTCCCCTCCCCCCCCCTCCCCCCCCGCAGACCTTGGAAAATCAGGGGAAGGAGGAGGAAGAGAAGGAGGAAACCACATCTGGTTTGAGTGAGGTTCCCAGCAGGGAGAGCAGGACCCTGGGATGCCAGAGGAGATGGCCCGCTGGAGCTGGGGAGGAAGGGAAGCAGGGAGGGCTGGCATGGGCCCCAGCCAATCTGGGAGAAAGGAGGGGAAAGTCATTGGGGCCAGGGGAAAGCAAATAAACAGAGTGGTTGGGACAATAATAATAAAGAAAGGAGTCATTAAAGAATGGAGATTGTGTCACACCCAAGACAAACAGAAAATAAACGGCCAGTAGATCCACTCTGCAGATGTTTGGCACTGAAGGGTGACAGATTCAAGACGCATGGAAGACACAGCAGCAGACCAGAGCTCCACCAGCAGCTGGAGAGCAGGTGGACAGGAGCCCCAGCCAGAGGGGTCTTCAAGGCTGGAGGGGAGCCAACCCCAGAGACCATTTCACCCTCCTCCAGCCTCGGGCAAGCCTGCCCCTCCCCTGCTCCTGGCACAGCACCGACAGGCACAGGGTGCGAGATAGAGGGGAAAGATGTCCCCCCCGGGGCCAGGCTGGGTCTCTCTGCCAGGGCGGCCTCTTTCTTCCCAGCCACAGATCCCCCCTTCCCGAGAGAGGCATCTGGAGTCTCTGCGTTTTTAGTTGGAATAAGATCTTCAAGTGGCCCCAAGGAGATAGGCCTTTTTACTGGTTGGCCAACAGCTTGCCGCCATGTTCATTTTAATGACTCTTTGGGGACTCGGACTTTTCCTTCCTGACATCTCTGGCTTCTGAGCTGACCTTTGACCTGTACTCGTGTGAGGGGTGGGGGAGTTCCGTTGGTAGGGTATTCACTCCCTCATTTGCTCAGTAGTCTATTTTGTGCCTGACACTGCAGTGGGCACCTCAGGGGTTACAAAGATGAGTAAGACACCATTCTTCCCCTAAAGGCATTTACAGGCCAAAGATAAAGGAATGAACATTTTTTGAGGGTCCATTCCATAATAAGCACTCTGCTAGGTGCCTTCCAATGGCCTGTCTTATTTATTTTTCACAGTAACCCTGTTTGGTAGATATCATCACAGAGAAGGAGGCGGAGGACCACTGTGATTCAGTGCTTTTTCGACGGTCGCAGAGCCCGGAAAGGGATCATGTGGTATTCAGACCCAGGTTCATCGGGTCCCAGAGCCCCCTGCTCTTTCGCTGACACCATAAACAACCATCGGTGGAGCAGAATTTGACAACTGCCAAATAAAACCGCGTGCTCTCAAAAGATAGAGGAAAGGGGTCTCCTGCCTCCTCTCCACCCTGCTCCCTGCCCCCTTAATTGGAACCAAATTTCATCTTTCTGTTCTGTGCTCCAGCAGGGAGGAGTCAGCACATCCCATCCCCAGCCAGGGCCAAGTGCCTGCAGGTGTCTGAGGAATGCTAATGGCCATGAATTGGGGGAGGATCCGCACCAGGCTCTTCTATGGCATTTGCTTCCCATTAAGCCCTCTCCCCTTCCTCTGCAGACCCTCCCTCCCCCTCCAGCAACGTGCAGCTTTCATGAGCCAATTACCATGGCCAGGTTTTTCTGTTCCTCTGAAGCCACTGGCACTGCTAACAAGTCACAGATGCAGGGGCAGGCCCCTGCTGTCCACTTCAGAGCAGGGGCCTTTTTTGCCCTGAAGGACCTCAAGTAGACAGAAGGAAGGTTGCAGACTCCAATTGCAGTCCAGCCCCCAAAGGAGGGGGAGGCCTCAGTGGGCAATCTGGTTACGAGTGGCCTCAGGAAGATGAGAGGGGGTGGCATGCACCATGTGGAGTCATGGTGACCTCAGAGACAGAGCAGGGGACCCAGACAGGATGAACAAAGACTAGGTTTGAGTGAAGGCACAGAGCAGGGAGGGACCCCCACACCCTTTAGTTAACAAGTATCCAGAGTCTAGGTAATTTTGTTCAAAACAAAAGGGGTTAAAACCTGCTCAGAAACTAGGCAGGCAGGCCGGAACCCCATGTTTTCCTACTGCTTTCCAGCTCTCCTTACCATATTCTCTGCCTCTTCCTCAGCCATGGGTCCTCAGTGATCCATAAACTTTCCCTGACATTCCTGCACAAAATTGAGCCCTCCTTTCCCTTAGTCCCTCGACACATTGGTTGTGCTTCTTTGAGTCCAGTTTCACTGAGATAGCATAGCTGAGTGTGAATTTATTCTTATGCGTCTTCCCCAGAACTCCTAAAATTTCTACAATCTAAGGATGAATGTCTTCCATCAATTCTGGAAAATTGAATATTGCCATTCCCCCATTCTCTCAAATTTCCTGCAAACCCCTGTAGGGGTCGTTTGGAGCCTCTTAGCTTCCTTTTAGCTCCCTTCATATTTTCTATCTTTCTGTGCAGCCTTTAGGGTAATTTCCTCCGATCTCCCTTTCAGTTCACTGATTCTCTGTTTGGCTTTGTCTAATCTGCTATTTGACACACCCCCATGAGCTTTTGTTTCAATGATTATCTTTTTCCCTTCTAGAAAGCATTATTTATTTGCTTGTTTTACAAATTTGCCTGTTCTCTTTCGAAATATCCTATCCTGTATGGTTTGTATTTCTTTCTCATCTTTTTAATCATCTTAAACATAGATGTTTTAAAGTTTCTTCCAGACTGCTCTATTATTTTACGTTATGAGAATGCTAAACTATTTTAATATGGTGTCTGACTTTCCCTAATGACATATCATTTCCTCATGTGCTTTGCAATTTGTTTTATTGTCAGTACAACTTCAAAGGTGACTATATGTTGCTGTGAGAATGCTGTTGTTCTGGAACACATTCTTCTGGAGTGGTCTTGCACTTCCTTCTCTTGATGCTCCATGAGTTTTATTGGTCTGCAACCTATTTTCACTTTAACTTCTCAGCTTAGGAATTCCAATAGTGAAAATTATGACACTCTAGTTACATATGGTTTGGGCCTGGAGCTTCCATTTCTCACTGGAGATGTGTTTCTAATCAGAGCCTTTCAGTGTCCTACCTTAAACCTGTGAGTGATATTTTTCTAATCCTGATTTCTTTGAGGATTTATTTCTTCCAGGATCCCAGCTCTGGCAGAGGTCTTTTAGCTGCCTGCTAAAATGAACTAGAAGATGACAAACTAAAGATCATGTCACCTGCCCCCATTTCAGCATCAGAACCCTAAGTCCCTAGCACCCAGGACCGTATCCAACCTGATATCCCCCATGGCACCATCGTCATGGCTTTAGCTCGTGGAATGTACCAATCAGACTTTAAGTTCTGTGTTTCCCTACTGGCAACTTTTTCATTGTGTTTTGTGTTCTAGTTCATGAGTTTTTGCAAACAGATCGAGCCTGTCTAATTCATCTTTGTTTCTCCTGTAGCACTTAGCACAGTGCTCTGTCAGAGGCTTCTGGCTTATGCACTGAAACATACAAAACCCTTTCCTCTGTGCAAGATCCCATGAGCCAGGTTGGAGCAGAAGATCGGAGGAGGAGGAAGGCAGCAGTGGGTGCTGGCCCTGGAGCAGGACACTTCCCTGCTCTCATTCAAATTCCTGTTTCTTTCCTCATAGGTAGTGTAGGTCATAAATGGAGATTTCAACCAAGAGTAGAGCTGGTTCTAGTCTCATCTCAGGCACTTATGCACCAGGTGAACTTGGGAAAGTCACTTCAGCTTTCTGGAGCATCAGATTCTGCATCTGTAAACTGGAGGCAGGGCGTGGCCTGGGTGACCTCCAAGACCCCATCCAGGTCCAACGGTCCATGAAGTTGCAAGGTAAGAACACACACTGGGCGAAATGGTCAGGTTCTCACTCAGGTGTCTCACAGTTTTTCCCCACCCCTCAATCACCCCCAAAGGACCCTTGCTCCTTTCTACCCAGCCTCCTGTCACCCAGCCCCCTGCTGCCACGCCAGGGTACTCCCAGGGGAGACCTGTGTCTGTGTCTTAGGAAAGGGGGGTGGGGGCTGTCGTGGCGATGAGTATTGCCCCCCTGTCCCGCGGTGGGGTGATGAGCCTTGGGGGGATCCGAGGGGAAAACAGAAGACAGAGTGACCTAGTGCCTGGGTGTGCAGAAGCCCCATCTGCCCCCTGCTTTAGGGGTTTCCTGGGCCTTGGACTGGGGACCCTGCATCTTAATGAGCCTCTTGAGTTGGTTCAGAAACAATGAATCAAATCCAGCTGGAAGCTGCCCTCCGACCCAGCTAATGACTTGTTTATTGTCAGAGCAGCAGTGCGTCATATAAGGGAATTTCAAAGTGTCACTAATTGGCAGAGGGCCAGTAAATAGCACCATATAAATCTCAAGGCACGTCCACTACGGCTGAGGGTTGCAGACCAGATACAGAAGAGGCAAAAGGAAGAAGGGTACCCCCTGGGCAGGTTGTGGGTACCATATGCTGCTGCTGTGCAACCCTGGGGAGACTGGGGGGCTTGTTCAGTGATTGAGGAAAGGAAAGAAAAAGCCCCGTGATGCATCGAGTCCTATCTTTGGTGACACAGTACTGCACACCCCCAACCTCATGACGCTGCGTTAAGAGAAGATGCCCTCTTTCTCAGGAAAGGACCAAGGATCTCACTTCACGGAGGATCAATGGGTTCTGTAGACATAAAATTCAGCCACGACACAGGAATGTTCTACTGACAGAAGAATCTCAGCCAGACCCTTACTCCAGTGGGCCTCTTAGTGACAGAGCTAGGAGGACCAGGGCGGAATGACGGAGAGTATCAAAAGGAGCCTCTCCTCACTCAGCACAACCCTTGAGCTCCTACCCGGAGCAAGGCCAGAAGTCAGGTCAGAGATGGGTGGTCAGTGAGAGAAATGGATGTTCCTTCCATGCTCACCACCTCCCCTCACGTACACATTCCTGCTGCCTGTCCCTCATCCATCGACAGATTCAAGCCCGTGGACGATTTGGAGAAGAGGAAAATAAGAGTGAAGGAGAAAGGAGAGAGAGCATCCAGCGGGCTGTGAAAGGCAGGTTGGAAGGGAGGCATGAGGTCGGCCTTTCAGAGCGACCTTACCCTGTTCACGGGGGTGCGGGGGGAAGGGGCCCAGACGGGCACACCTGTAAACACTTTGCCCCGACGCCCCTCAGCAGACAGGGCAGAATCAGGCTGCTTTGCCTCGAGGCCCTGCTGGAGAGCGGTTGGGGAGAGGGACCGAGGGCTGATGTCTTGGGGTAACTTCTGTCTGGGGTAATGGGCACTGAAGTTAGGCCCAGCCTAATGCCGGCTACATTTATGACCTATGGCATCAAGAAGCCACATGGGGAATGGTAGAAAGGCAAAACCTGTACGCCGTTGAGCTGACAGGAAGTCCGAGGACACCTGAGGTGTCAAAATGAGAGGTAGCACAGCCCAAATTTATCGGGCATCCATCAGGGCCAGTGGGGCCCCTGAGAATTCCTGGTACAACCTAGCTGACCTCTCACAGGTGCTAGGTTCCACGATTATAATTCCCATTTTACAGATGGAAAACTGAGGCTCAAAGAATCAGGACATACCAGGGCCCATCTGGGAGGTCCTGAGGCCTAAAAGCTACTCCCCACCTCCCTCCCTCATACAAGTATCTCATGTTCTGGGCACTGGACTAGGAAATCTAGAACTCCTGTGAGCCTTGCTCCCTGTCCTCAAGCGGCTGCAAAGCTAGTAGTGAGGACTGGCACCCAAAAGCCCAAGGATAACATAAAACAGGATGGGGGAAAGAATTAGAAAAGAGGAGCTAGCAATAGCTGTGTGAGAGGAGTTGGAGTGGATTCTGACTTGGCAGGAACAAGGAGGGCTTCACCGAGGTGGGATCTTGGCTAAGCCCGGAGAAAACACAGACTGTTAGCCAGTGAGGACAGCCAGCAGGGAGGGCTCACTGAGGCGGCCTCCAGAGGCACTGGCTGCATCTTCCTGCACACCCTGGCCCAGTGCAGCACTCACAGCCCGCCGACCCTGAGGGCCGGTGTCCAGCTCCCAGAAGAGCCCCTGGGACAAGGCACTTGGGCAAAAGATAACCCTCTGAGGAAGTTACTCCACACAGGTCCACAGGACCTCCCCACGGCCCCGACCTTGTATCCCAGGTCCCCTAACTTTCCTCTTCTGGAAGAACCCTTCACGATTAGGCCTTTGTCTAACTTAACCAAGCTCCTTGAGTTGGGGAATTTAAGAAAGCTTGGGAGGGGCGCCTGGGTGGCTGAGTTCGGTTAAGTGTCTGACTCTTGATCTCCGCTCAGGTCCTGATCTCACAGTCGTGAGGTCGAGCTCCGTGTCGGGCTCCGCACTGGGTGTGGAACCTGCTTCAGATTCTCTCTCCCTCTGCGTGCATGCACACTTGCTCTCTCTCTCAAATAAACATTTCAAAAAAAAAAAAAAGAAAGAAAGAAAGAAAGCTTGGGGAATTTCTCTCCCACTGTGTCTCCTTTTAAATATTTTTAACATTTAAATTTTGAATTTTATTAATTCTTTACCATAGGTTTTATACGAGGTAGACATAGAACAAAAGAGTAAAAAGGACATACGATGTGGGGCGCCTGGGTGGCGCAGTCGGTTAAGCGTCCGACTTCAGCCAGGTCACGATCTCGCGGTCCGTGAGTTCGAGCCCTGCGTCGGGCTCTGGGCTGATGGCTCAGAGCCTGGAGCCTGTTTCCGATTCTGTGTCTCCCTCTCTCTCTGCCCCTCCCCCGTTCATGCTCTGTCTCTCTCTGTCCCAAAAATAAATAAACGTTGGGAAAAAAAAAAAAAAAAAAAGGACATACGATGAAAAGTATCCCTCCTACCCTGCATCTCACCCTGAGTTCCCCTTCCTGTTCCTGGTGTTACCAATATTCCTAGGGCCTTGTGATCCTTTCAGAGCCTGTCTACCCGCACATCTTCTTAAAAAAATTTTTTTAACATTTATGTATTTTTGAGAGACAGAGAGAGACAGAGCATGAGCGGGGGAGGGGCAGAGAGTGGGGGAGACACAGAATCCGAAGCAGGCTCCAGGCTCTGAGCTGTCAGCACAGAGTCCAGCACGGGTCTCGAACTCACAAACCAGGAGATCACGACCTGAGCCAAAGTCGGATGCTTAACCGACTGAGCCACCCAGGTGCACCCCCCCTTTTTTTTTTAATTATTATTATTATTTTTTAACATCCTGCACATCCTCTTTAGAAGACAAATAACCTTTTTCTGCTGAAACAAACTTTCTGGGCTCTTTTGCGACTCCCCTGCAGGGGGGTAAGAGGGAAGAGTACGAAATTCCCAGCCCATGTAGAACAGTAGCAAAATCCTCCCTGGGACTCTATACACACAAATGCACACGGCTTGTCCTTGGGATGATAAAAGCTAACTTGTGTGTGTTCCCTGCGTTCTCTCTTGTAACGTTCACAGGAACCTTATGGTATTACCTTCATCACCTCCATTTTTCCGACGTAGAAACTGAGGCTCCGAGGGGTTCAGAAATGTCCCCCTGTTACCCAGGTAGTGAGTGGCAGCATTAGGATTTGAACCCAGCCCTCTCCGACAGCACATCTTTGATGCTTAACCACTATACATCTACTTCTGGAAAAAAGGAAGTAGAAAAGGAAGTGGATGTTGGAGACTGAAGTCTTTGGACGGTGCAGGGTGTGAGGAAGCTACACAGAGAGATGTTCTGGGAGAAATTCACTGTTAAAGAACAAAAGTTTAGGGGCGCCTGGGTGGCTCAGTCGGTTAGGCTCCTGACTTCAGCTCAGGTCATGATCTCACGGTTCGTGGGTTCAAGTGTTGGGCTCTATGCTGACAGCTCAGAGCCTGGAGCCTGCTTCAGATTCTGTGTCTCCCTCTCTCTCTAACCCCTCCCACGCTCTCTCTCTCTCGCTCTCTCTCTCTCTCAAAAATAAATATTTTTAAAAATTTTTAAAAAAGAACAAAAGTTTAACTGAGTAAATTTGAAGATCTGACAGGCTTTATTAAGTGATACACAAGTCGGACAGCATCCCATCTAGCAAGTAGAAGGGAGCTTTTGGAGGAGTTGTACAAAATAGAAGGTTTTGGGGGCACCTGCGTGGCTCAGTCAATTAAGCGTCCAACTCTGGATTTCAGCTCAGGTCATGATCTCACAGTTCATGAATTCGAACTCTGCACTGACAGTGTGGAACCTGTTTGGGATTCTCTCTCTCCTCCTGTCTCTGCCCCTCCTTGGCTTGTGCTCTCTCTCTCTCTCTCTCTCCCTCTCATAAAATAAACATTTAAAAAAATTTAAAACAAAAAACAAAACATAAGGCTTTTATAGAAAGGAGGCGGGGGCAAGAAAATTATTAGCAAAAGAAAAGTAAGGTTTGTTCCAGGCAAGGGTCACCTTCCCTTCGAGGGAAGGGCAAGGAGGTCTTAGTAGGTAAATTACCTCATCTTCCTCTGAGGGATGGAGAGGGCCCTTGTGACAGATTACCTCACTGGTGCCGATCAGAAAATTCCTAACTGGCCAGTTAAGACATACATTTCTAGGGAATGTTGTCCTTGGGAAAAGTATTAAGCCCCAATTTGGACTAAGCGACGCCATTTTGGGCCTGCAGTTTTCTTTTTAAGGCCACCTGCAAAGAACATTCCAAGTCTCTTCCTGAGATTTTTTTCCACCCAGCTCAGGTTTTGCACTGAATTTTTTGGGAGGGAAAGAGCTGTGACAAGGAACGGAACCCACGCACACAGAGAAATATACCTTCTGGACAAACCGAGTTTACAGGTCTCCCATGGGCAAACGCCAGGAGGAAAGGGATCCCTTTGCAAAGGCCAGCAACAGCTTTTTGGGAGGAGGTACCGAGAGACCCACCGACCTCGGATCTGACCCAACAGTAGCTGCATCCTGCATCCGTGGACCCTGAGAAGACCTAGCTAATCCTCGCCACCCCCACAGCAGGGGAGAAATGCCCTGCTCACTATGAGGACACAAGGCAGTGTTTTCCAGTGGCCTCACAGGGGCCTCTGTGTAGACAGGCCTCCAGGAGAAGCTCAGGCCATCACGCAGGACAGAAATGATTGCACTAATAAGGAGGAAGGTGGTCTGCAAGGACCCTGCCTTGGCCCCAAGCCTCCAGTTAATGAGACTTCACAGGGAGAAAGAGACTCTAGGGTGAGCGGGGGTGGGGTCCAAGGGGCTGCAGAACAGCTGGAAGCCAGCAGTGGCTGAGGCTGTTTATTAGGGGACAAAGAGAGGCCTTTGCTCCTCACACCGAGGTCAAACTCAAGGTATCCTGGGGAAGTGGCAAGGGAATTTATGAAGTGAGGAGGCGGCTGGTTTGACAGCTGTCTGCTGGCCCCTGCCCCAACACTGTTGCCTCAACCCCCGAACTATCCCGGAGAGCCTTCACCTTGAGGAAGCAAGATTCTCACCAGCAAGTGGGGCAGATCCCCAGGATTCCAGTCCACGCGAGGGGCCTCTGGGAGATGGTGCTCACACGACGGCACAGGTTGTAGAATGGGCTGGAAAGGGAGAAGACAGTGACCACTGCTCCCTTTTGTGTTCCCAAAAAAGTCCGGAACCACCACGCACTCCCTAACCCCCTCCAGCTCAGACTCGAAGATCGCCCCCAGCTCTGGACACCCTGAGAGATGGGACCGCCTCTGGTAGGGCTGGTGGCAGTCTCTTACTCCTGAGGACAGGCAACTGGGTCCCAGGTTTGTGGCCACGAGGTAGGAATGGGCAGACTGCTCCCCATCCCCACCCCGCAACTGTCAGACATAAAAGGGGGGTGGTGAGCTTGCATCAAAGGAGAGGGTGGACTTTCTGGGACCGAGCAGGAGAGAACTCGAGCACTGTATTCTGGAACACTGGAAATACAGGTGGGAGGAGAGACATTGTTTGACATTCAAGAATGTAAATTCACACACTTCAGTTATGTGGCCAGGTTTCCATGGAAAGCAGATTCCTTTTCTAATGAAAGGAAGGGGTGTGTGTGTGTGTGTGTGTGTGTGTGTGTGTGTGTGTTTGGGGTAGAACAGAAGATCCCGACAAGAGAAGTAGTTATCTGCTTTGTCTACAAACTACATCTAGATCCCATACTCCTCCAGCAGACACCCTGATATCTACACAAAACACATGCACATGGGTCCTTTAGGAAGACTGAAAACACAACTCAACATGGTCCTCTCTGACCAAGTTCCCCCACCCCCAGAGTGTACCTTAATCACCTCCCTGCAAGGGACCTATTCTTCCTTGCCCCACCACCCACCCGACTTGCTTCTCAGCTGGGAAATATCCTGACACCCACCTCCCATCACCAGTCCTTCCTAGCCGCCCCCACTTTGGGCATTTTGGCTACCAGGCGCTCCCTCCGCCCTCAGCCTGACCTTGCTGTGCAGAGGCTGGGGCCCCCGACCCGCCGCAGGGTGGCTGGAGCTGCTGCCGCCAGGGCCCATTCATCAGGCTTGCACGACCCGCCCTCCCCGCCAGCCCCCTGCACACCCAGCCTGTAAATGTCAGCCCTGCCGTCAGAGGGCCCACCAGGGGGGACTCCCAGGGTCTATCTGCCGCCAGTCCCCACTGGCAGCTCCTTCGGTGTGACAGCTCCTGGGCAGAGGAAAGGGATGATTCCTCCCCTCCCCTCCTCCTTTCTCTGAGGCTCACAGCCCCCTCCCACCTGGTGACCCGCTGGGACCTACAGAGACCAAAGCTTCCAGTCAAAGATAAAAAATGCCTGGCTATTGACTAAAACACAATAAAGGGCCAATTTGCATGTTATTTACGTAACCAGTTAGTGCCCGAATGAATGGCCGAAGGAAGGCCCCCATCCCCACTGCAGCCTTCACTGTGGCCCTCATCCCCAGCCTCTTCTCCCCTTCTCTTGGCCCCCAGCTTCTTCAGCTACTCTGAACAGTGGGCTCGACCCGTATCTAAATTCCCCACTGCCCTGTTTCCTCCTGCCCCACCCCATCCTCAGGGTAGGGGTCTGCTCCGAGTATCCCTGTGGATGGCCGGGCTCTGGAAGGTGCCTCTCCTCTGGCATGTTTTCACAGCACCGTGAGAACAGTCGGATCGCCCCTCTGGGCCCCTACAGACCTGCTATGTTTGTGCAGGAGTTGGAGGACGCCAGGACAAGCTGATGCTCCTGCAGCTGGGCTGTGTTTGGGCTCTGACAGGGGTGAGGGGAGGGCAGCAGGGCAGGTCCGAAGGGTGGAGGAGGGCGAGGGGGCAGCAGAACGGCTGGGGCCCCACAGTCACCGCTCACACATGGTTTTTTCTCCCCACAACCTTCTCTGCTCCAAGCCTGTGGGCCCCGCGTCGGAAGCTTACAGGACTGCCAGAAGCTTTAGTTTATACACAAACAGCTGCATTTTCCCACTACTGTTGACTGCAAAGGGAGCCAGCCCCACTACCCTCCCGGCTCACTTGGCCTCATGAGTGGGTTTAAGCTCGCTCCGCTGCATAGCCCATGCACGGGTCCATTACTCAGTCTCCTCCTTGTTTTCCCATCCCCCTGCCCCCCAGTTTTCTCCAACAATCCTCATCCCACTCAGAAACACACACAGAGAGGTAAAGAATGGAGACCGGTCACTTCAAATTCAGTTCGACCATTTGTCAGGCGAAGGAACCACGGATGATGTCCTGGGGGCTCCGTGCATTGTCACCTCTGTTTTAGGGCTGGTAACCCACAAGTGCGGCACATCCTCTACGCGCCCCTATCATCAAGGCTACTGCCAGCGCCCTACGCCTGGGGACTGCTACAAGATGCTACAGACTGAGCTCCATTGGGATGTGTCAAGGAAGCTCACTGCCCTGGGATCCTGACCAGCGAGTCAACCCTGCGGCTCGCAGGCCCGGAGGGCCACCTGAGGACGATGTGCGGCTGTCTCTCCCAGGCAGGTCTAACCTTGTCTCTTCTGATCTCCAGCCTGCCAGGAGCTAAAGGGAGTGATACTACCCCCTGGGGACCAGAGAATGGTGACCCTACCCTTCTCGCTCCCTCTGACCACCGCATAGACCCCTTGGAGAGGCAGTGAGGTAGCAATGGAGCTAGCTGGAAGCATTCCCCTCAGGCTTCTCAGTGGTTGCTGCCAGGTCCCTGGACCTCTGGCTCCCTAAGTAAACATGTTTCTTCTTCCCTCTTAAAATCGGGTGAAGTTGGGGCGCCTGGGTGGCTCAGTCGGTTAAGCGGCCGACTTCGGCTCAGGTCATGATCTCGCGGTCCGTGAGTTCAAGCCCCGCGTCGGGCTCTGTGCTGACAGCTCAGAGCCTGGAGCCTGTTTCAGATTCTGTGTCTCCCTCTCTCTGACCCTCCCCCGTTCATGCTCTGTCTCTCTCTGTCTCAAAAATAAATAAACATTAAAATAAATTGTTTTAAAAAAAATCGGGTGAAGAACCCCCTTCCCATGGCTGTGACAGGACTAAACACGTTACCCACATAAAGTACGTACCGTGGGCCTGGCACATAGTAGGTGCTCAGTGATGATGGCTGTGGATATCTCAAAGCAGGCCGGGCCTCAGAGGGCGGACAGGGAGGAGGGGGGTGGGAGGTTTGAAGTGGACATTGCTGCTTCCATCACTGCTGGTGACTGAGAGTCACCTCTAGGAATTCCACACCTCCCTTCACAATCTTTCTTCAGAAAAAGAAGAACCAAACTTTCTGGTCTCTGGCCCAGCCCCGAAGCCTCCACCCCTCACCCCTTGATTCGACTTCTCGGTACGGCGTAAGGGGAACGTAGACTTTGGAACATAGGTTGAAATCCCAGTTCTGCCTGGAGCAGGCTGTGTGGCCTTAAGAAAGTGACTTATGTGACCTAATTGTCCTCGGCTATAAAATCATGGCCGGTAGTATCTGTCTCACCGGTCAAGACCCTGTACGTGAGTGCACCTGAGGGCCAGCAGACCCTTGCTCTCTGTGACCCAGGGGCAAGTCGCCCCGCCTCTCAGAGACATAGGTCTCTCTGGAATCTGCTCCGAGAACAAGCAGTAATGTTCATAAAGGCCTCAGGGTGAAGGGCGGGACCAGAGGACTCCAGGATCTGGATTCATTGTAGCTCTTGCTCTGAAAAAAAGTTGGAGCCCCATCAATTCCCTGCTTCAACTCCTCCAAGGGTGAGCCAGATCAAGAAATGGCAGGTCCAGCCGTGAGGACCATGGAGATGAAGAACGGCTCGGGGACAGCATTTCTCAGACCTCAGTAAAATCACACAGTCACATGGCCAGCTTAGCCACCTGGCAGGCAGGCTCTGTAGTCACTAATGAGGCATCTCTCTCCTGTGTGTGAGGCACACGCACTTGGCCAAGGGCCTTGAACCATGCCTTGCCTGACGTGACCTGCACACACACACACACACACACACACACACACACACACACACACACCTGTGCACTCTGCCCTACCTCTAGGCGGAGCTACGGGTCACCCCCAGCTCCCGAGACCCAGGCTGGGCCCCAGAGCCTAGAATGCCCAGTGGATGGCCCTAAGGCTAAGCCCTGCTCTGTAGGGAGAGTGGAAGAGGGAGGGGTGGCTCGGGGAGAAAACAAACTTCAGACCCATTATCCCCCAGCCCCACTCTCTGCTCTCAGCACAATTAAAGGTCTCTAATCCGGAATGAAAAGCCAACACAACTCTCCTCTTGTCTCCAGCTTCCTCTAATCAGGGCCATGGGCCCTGGCTCCTGTTTTCAATACAAATATTCAATTAAACTTTCCTGGAGGTTCCAGTAATTGGGTCCCAAAGGGGGAGGTTCTCTCACAGAGTGAGACCTGGAGACAGTGAGGCCCAGGAGGTACAGACAGCCACAGCAGAGGAAGAAAGGGCGCCCCCCCACCCAGAGGGGGTTCAGGTTTGCCCTAATGGTCAAGAAACAGTTTTCTAGAACTCTGTGCCCACAAATTCTAGTTTCCTTTGAACCAGCCTGAGAAAGGAGATGAATCTTTGGGAAGGAACAGAGCTGGGATCTGACTGGACCTGCTGTGGACGCCATGACTTTCCACACGTCCGTGTCATAGCAACATTCTGTCAGCCACTCTTGTCCCCCAGGGCCCACGTCCTCTCCTTGTTAAAATCACCGCACCACAGGCCAGCTCCACCTCCAAATCCTTGTAAGTCTCCTCCGTCTCTGACACAAATTGCTGCTAGTAATAATCTCTTCCTTTCCCGCAGTTGCTTTTCTGGAGTACCTTCCAAAGCAGAGGTAATTCTCTCACACCTGTGACAAAGAGGGTCCAAGGTCACCCTGCAAGTTAGAGCCTGAGCCTGACCAGTCTCCCGGGCTCCTGGTGCCCTCCAGGTTATTTCCACCCCGTTGGCTCCAATCAAGGCTGCACCATGGATGCTTGGGCTCCAGCCCCAGCCCCACCGCTGACCTGCCGTAACACAAAGGAAAGAAACCTCCCTCCTCTGACAGCTTCCAGGAATCCATTTCCTCCAGCAGAAACTTTTCCCTGCAAGTCCTGAGGACACTGAAGGACCCAAGACCCCAGGATTCAAGAAGAAAGACCCAGGACAAGGCGATTTTTAGAACATAGGGGAGAGGTGAGGGTGAGTAGTTTTTATTTCTTTTTTTCTTTTTTCTTTTTGGTTCCATCTCCAGCCAGGCTGGGGGTGGGGGAAAGGGGGAGACTAGAGAAGGAGCCCAGCTGGCCCTCCTAATTACAAAACTTAAAGTCCTCTTGACAGATCTGCCTGGCAGTGTGGGATTGATTCGTCTTACCCCAGCACTGGCTCTACCTGGAGGCCTCTGCTCATGACCTCTAGACGAAGGACAAGGTTGACTGGAAAAGGAAGAGGGGAGGGGAGGGGCTAGGAGCCCCCTCATCAGAGTGGAAAAGACAGACTCCTGGGCAGCTGACTGGAGCTGGTGTGGGATCAGCACCCTGGGATGGCACCACACGAGGAATGGAGGGCCCTGGGGGCTGAGGCCTCCATGGAAGGTAACCGTGGGTAGATTTCACCTAAACTTTTCTTGGTTTGTTGACTGTCTGGGACTTCTTCAAAGCCTAAGCTATAAGACTGTCCCCAGGATGCTGGGTCAGCATCTCTGGATCCAGCAACCCCAAACTTTGGAAGGATTTGAGGGTTATGGTTCATCCCAAAGACACTCAACCATCGTGACCAGAGCAGGGCCAAGGCCTCCAGCCAGACGGGTAGAGGCTGCCCCACCAGAGCCAGAAGTCAATGTGTGAAGTCTGTTGGGGGAGAGGGAGAGTGGATTGGGAGATGCTCCCCGTGGCAGGGAGCCCGGGAGGCCGGGGCTGAGCCAGGAGCTTCTAAGGGAGTCTGGCTTGGGGATTTACGAGTCTCTTGTTTCCATTAAAAAAGACTGTAGGCCTCAAGTGCTCTGGAGAGGATCGTGATCCAGAGCCAAGGCACAAGGCGAGAAGAAAGCCGGCTTTCTTGAGAGGCACCATCCTGTCCCTTCTGAGGCCAGATTCAGGCCTCAGATGCCTGACACTTTGTCCCAGGCTGGGGCTTGGAGTTTCTCTATGACTCGGGACAAAGGACGTACAGAAGAGAAGGAAAGTACCTTGAGCCCAAGAAGGAGACTCAGGTTCTTGAAAAGTGGCAGTGAGGGTCAGATGTGCTGAGATCCTCAGGCCATTTGACTCGGGATGGGAAAAGTCACCATTTGTAACCTTGCTGTCTCTCCAGGATCACTTTTCTCAGTTTGTTCCAGAAGTTTCTCCTCTGTGACCCAAACTATGCTCCCGTTTCCCCTCTCTCTACAACTTCCTTTTTCACTTTCCATGCTAGGATTTGGGTCTCACGTCAATCCCTTGGTTCAGATTCCACACACATCCCCATTTGGGCACCGGATTGCCAGGCAGGAAGACACTGAACTCTATGGTGGCCAGCGTGACCTGTGTGCAGGTGACACTGACTGCGGCTGCTCCTGCTGATGTATCTTGTATTTGTGGAAGTCTTTTTGTTCTTGATTCTGCTTAGGGACAGTCCCAGAATCACTGGGACTCTAAAAAAAGAGATGAGAAGGGCCCCAGTGACCAGTTACATCAGGAAATGAGCTACAATGTTAGTGGAAAGAAAAGAGCCCTCCTGAAAGTCTCTAGACTAAAAGTGAGAAGAACATTTCTGGGATCTTACGGGGGCAGGGAGAGGAGCCAGAGAGAAGCAAGCGATGACACTGGTGTGTGTAGATTAAGAGGCTTGCAGCCATGGTCCCATTAGATAAGGTGCAAATCCAGCAGGAGACCAGAACTATTGATTGAGGTTATCTTCAGTGGAATAAAAACGCCCTGGAGATGGCTGAAATCCAGCCCGTAATCAACAGGCATACCGACTATAAGATATTTACAGCAATCATCTTCTCTGTGACAGAGAAGAATTGCAGGGAGAAGTATAGAGACCCCCCAGACTCCATTTGTGCATGGTGCCTCCACACCTTTGCACAGGTATTCCACCCACCTGCAAGCCCTCCCTTCCTTTACGTGCCTGCTCTTTGCTTCCCACTCTCCACTAAGATAGCTGGTCCTTCTCTCTGCTCACAGGGTTAGCGTGAGAATTAAGTGAATTGATTTATGTAAAATCTTTGGACAGAACCTGGAACCCAACACTCAAAGATTATTGTTTTTATTGTTATTCTAGCACAGTACCCTTCACCTACCTCTACACGGATTGGTGGGTTGGTAGTCATATGCTTGTCTATTGCACCCACTTGACGGTGAGTTGTTGGGCAGCAGGAACCATTCATTAAGTGTTCTCATATCCTAAGAACCTGGGAGAGGGGAGAGTTCAGAGCCTGGTATATAGTAAGTGACCAATAAATGTTGAATGAATATATAAATGAAAAAATGAACACCTATGCACTTTTGAGATGTGTGATGAGCAAAACACGTGCCTGCTACCAGAGGTGGTCACATTCCCTTGGGCGTGTGTTCCTTCACCCCTCACCCACTGGTTCAGGCTCTCCGCCAACAGCCCGTGGTCCACGCTCTTAGGGGAGAGTTCATTTTGCTTTTCTCCAAGGCAGCCAACATCAACAGCAATGTGGAGATGAAAAACAGACCAGGACCAATGAAAGCTGCTCCTTCTCCAGCTGAGGTTCTAACTGTTTTAATTCTGCTAATGAGACCCAGCTAGGAGTAATCAGGAAACATCTAAAATTAGCTGTTTTAATTTGAGCAAGAGGGAAAGGGACAACTCCGAAGGGGGCACAGTCTCTAGTGGAGAGAGTGGGATCCCAAGAAACTCCAGAAAAGCCAGAGCAACATCTGGTGCTTCCACGCCCAAGAGAGTGCCCCGGATGGACTCGGGATCTCCATGACTCAGCACTTACCCACAGATTAGAACAATTCACTCGTCAATTTTCCCAGAATCCATTGTGTTTCCAGTTAGCGGCCATGGCTACAACCTGGAAAAAATTAGCCGGAGTTTGGTTATGGGAGACCTTCCTCCAACTCAACTTACCACTTTCTACTGCATCATTTTGATTCTCATTTGTCACCAGTAAAAGTTAGGCACATGGTAGGTGCTTCACTGTCTTTGTCAATTTTGTTGTTTTTTTTTTTTATATCTTCTGAATCCCTATGAGAAACTTACTGTCTACCATTTATTTACTAATCCATCAAGCATTTATTGAGCACATGTTATAAGCTAGATACTGAGGGAGGGACAAGGGCTTCACACAAAGAGGAAAGAGACACAGTTCTGCCTTAAGAAGCTCAGTCCGCTGGCAGACAAAATGGAAACAAACAACCGCGCCATCATGGGATAATCGCTACGTGGAAGTAAGGTATAGACCGGGAATAATGGGAGCACAGGCAGAGACCAATCCCGGTCTGCCTAAGAAGGAGTTGGAGGAAGATTTTGCTTGGCACTTAGCACACATTGCCTTGTGTTACTAGTTTCCTTTTTTCTTTCCTAACTCCCCAGATACAAGCAACTTGCAGCCAAAGAATGTCTTCTAATTATTGATCTTCCCATCTTCACAGAACCTTTCACACAGTGAGTGTCCAATAAATGTTTTTCCTTGGAGATTGCTTAAGAATGTGGGCAAGTTGCATTATAGCAAATGGTGACTGTTTCCGTTCCTTTGAGAATCTAGAAAAGTAGTTGCAACTGCAAGGGAAAAGAATTAGGGCTCCTGGACCAACTAATGGATGACCCAGTGGGTTACAGGATCTCCCTTCTTTGAGATGCTGCGGACACAGGAAAATTGTTTGTGTGTCCACGGCAGTTGAGATCCGGTACCCCCTAAGGACATGACAATGGATTAGATGAACTTCCAAGGGCTTATTGGCCCTGAGGATTCTCTTGTGTTCCGAGGCCCCCAACAAAAGGCAAAAGACAAGTCCTATGAGGAGGAGAATTTACATGTTAGGGGAATACAATCCAAGTCCTTTGCTTCCACAGTGCTTCTCAGCCGGTCCCAACCCATCCCTCCAGTCTCTTCCTGATTATTCTCCCTGATGTGCCCAAGTTAGGGGCCATGGTGTCGCCGTCACTCTGAACTGCCCACTGTTTTCCAGGCATAACGGCTTCTTCATAACCCCGTGCCCTCTTACGTGCCTGGGACATCGTCTTTCTTCTTCACCTGACAACACTTACTGATCAACTTACACATCACCTCCTGAGGAAAGAGTTCCCTGACTTGCCCCTGCAGAGCCAGCCGGTTGGCTCTCTTAGCTCCTCCAGCATCTTATATCTCTGTTGTGACACTTACTGGGTTATACTGGGAGCATATTAATTAGACTGGATTACAAGGACAAGAGTGATCTTGGCTTCAAAGCCTGGACAACCTCAGGGAGCTCACATACTCAAAAAGGAGCTCTGGTGTTAATAGCAGTGTCAGCACTGAGTTATTTCCTAAAAATCCAAGTCCCTGGACCCTCTTCTGGGAACTCCCCAACAATATCACTTGCTGTTCCTTCTTCATTCTCAATAAAATCTCCCCCTTCCCTCGCTACCATGCAGTACTCCAAATCCTATAAATTGAAGCCCAAAGTAGTGGTCAACTCTGTCCACTTTGCCTTGCCACAGCTGCCACAGCCTTAGTTCCAGGGTTCGTGCCCTGAACGCATGGGTGCATCACCTAGAGAGCTTTTACCACCTTCCAGCGGTTTCCCTCTGCTCTTAGCTTAGAGACCACATCCTCACCTGGACCCCAAGACCCTCGCCAGCCACTCCAGCCTCGCGTGGGCCCCAGGACTACATCCACAGCGTCGGTGGCCTCGAGCATGTCACATGCTGTCAAAGCCACGCTTTCTTCATCATCGTGTTCAATGCACACTTTTTTGGTTTATTTTAGGTGAATCCGAATGCCTCTGTCTGGGTTCCCAAACAGACCCCTGCCTGGAGCCTCCTCCCCTCTTCCAGTGTCTGGGGCACTGGATCAGCCTTCCCCAAACTGGGCGATTTACAGCTAGAGAATCGTGACTTCCTCTCTCTCTGCGACCCGCCCCCCTCCCCCATAAAAAAAGCAGAAAGCAAGTTGGACATCAAAAGCCTCTTTAAAACCAACATTTTGATGACTTAAGAGTAAATGAATGAGAACCATACGGCTTAAATTTCCTTTATGATACACAAGGGCTCTTTCTGGACTCACTTTCCATCGCTGCCAAGCTAATGATGAGAGTGCAAGCGGCCCAAGCCCCACATCATCGACAGATGGCTCCCCATATTTGGAAAATCTTCACGTGGCCGAGGGAGGAAACTGCCAGCCCCCCCAAATCAGCTATGCGCCCATCCCCGTCAGAAAGAAATTCCACGCCCAGTGGCCCCAAGGCCCCGGGGCAGGCGGGGATGCCTTCCTGGAGCCGGCAGCCGGGGCGTAGCAGAAAGAGCACAGGACCTCAAAAAGATCGAGAGGCCTGGATGCCAGGCCGGATTTACCACTGGCAAGCCCGTATTACCTCCCGGAGCTTTGGTTTTGTCACTCGAAGACGGAGATAATGATCCTGCGCTCTGATAACGTAAGGATAAAAAAGATGACATACGACACATTGTCACCCAGCAAATAGCCAACACTAATGGATTCTAAACACAATAAGGGCACCAGAAGTCTTGATGTTCTATGGGTATGTAAGTCAGTAGCTGGCTTCTTATGTTCCCTGCCAGCGGGTGGGGGGGGGGGGGGGGAGTTGAGAGGAGATCCCAGCTTCCGAGGATTGTGGAGGAGCCCAGGAGACTTGGCCCTTGTTTTGACGCTGTGATCACAGAAGAACCATCGAGGAGACGCAGAGTTGCAGCGGTCAGTGCCCTTATCCTCAGAGCAGTGACGTCCTTCCTTCCCAAGGTCCAAGCTCACTTTCAGAGTCACAGGTGCATGGCTGTGACCTGACTGTCATCTTTGAAACCCTTCCAACCCTGACTGGCTCTGGCAGATAAAAACATATCTGAGTCACAGCTGGACAAAGCTGGCCGAGCTGGAGGCACAAAGCTCCAGACATCCCACAGCAGAAGAAAGGCCCAGCTGCATTTCCGTGAGCAGAGCCAGGCCCAGGTGGGTGCTGGCCTGAGCTCTGTGGGTCCTCCCTTCCCACTAACATCAGTCGGTGGTGAAAACCAGTTCAACATCAAGCAAAGCCAAGCAAGGGCGTAGGGGTGAAGGCTGGAGAGAGGTGGCATAAAATGGTGAGTAGCTGCAGGCAGGGTGGCTTAGGAAAGGCTTGAGAGCCGCCTCCTTCCCTCTGCCTCTGCCTACTGTTTGCAAAATCCACTCACTGATTTTCTAACCGTCTGTTCTGGGCCAGGCTAGGAGCCTGGAGACTAGGAGCAGGGTCAGAGTGGAGAACACGACAGCTGAGGCCCCTGTCTTCCTGGAACTTCTAGTCTAGCAGAAGTCTGACAAGAAAGTGAGTCACTTGGGGTGCTTGGGTGGCTCAGTCGGTTAAGCCTCCATCTCTTGATTTCGGCTCAGGTCATGACCTCACACTTCATGAGATCGAGCCCCATGGTGGGATTCTATCTCCCTCTCTCTGCCCCTCCCCCACATGCACGCATGCCTTCTCTCTCTCTCTCTCTCTCTCAAAATAAATAAACTTAAAAAAAAAAAAGAAGAAGAAGAAGAAAAATGAGTCGCTTCGAGGATACTAAGATCAAGGAGATGGGCAGGGTGCTTCAGGAACACACGCCTACTGGGCCTAATGGGAATGGGTCTGGGTAATCAGGGGAGGCTTCCTAGAGGCGGTGATAGTGAAGCTGAGACTGAAGGATCAAGAGCAGTTTGCTAGGCAAAGGGGTATGGGAGGGTGAGGGTGAGAGGAGGAGCTGAGAGTGTTAAGAGCTGTCTGGGTACAGGGAACAACATGTGCAAAGGCCCTAGTCAACACACTGACTTCGAGAGATTTCTTTTTTTGGCTCCCTTTTCCCTCCCCGTATTCTCAGGTTTGCAGATGGATACAGACTTGAGTGTCAATGTCTGAGTTATTCTCCACGGGGTTCCTGGTCACCTTGCAAACTGGTCCATGTGGCAAGATACAGTTGGGATAGACGAGGTCACCTCACCTCACGTGTTAGAATTTTCATTCTGACACAGGGAGATCCCTACTTCCATATGCTTCTTCGTGTTTATTGCTTCAATCATATTATCCCCATGTCTTTCCTTCCATAATTTTAAGGATTGATTGGGATGAAGACATAGGGATTATATACCGTCATGGTTAAAAGCATGTGCTGGAGTCAGATAGACGAGTTCAAATCCCTTTTGCACAGTGTATTCATTCTTGTAACCTTGGCAAAAGGGATTAATCTCTCTAATGCTCAGTTGCTCTGTCTGTAAAATGGAATTAATAAGATTGCCTACCTCCTAAATTGTGAGGATTAAAGAGGGAAATTTCCATGTCAAGTGATCAGATTCGTGCTGGCACATGCTGAGTACACAGCATGTGTTGGCTCTTTTGGAGAAGGTCAGAGACTCTTCGATGGGGCTGAGAACAACTGAAACTCCTTGGTCAAAAAAATCTGTGGGTGCCTGAGGGGCTCAGTCGGTTAAGTGTCTGACTTTGGCTTAGGGCATGATCTCAGGGTTCACGAGGTCGAACCCCACGTTGGGATCAGTGCTGACAGCTCAGAGCCTGGAGCCTGTGTCTCCCTCTCTCTCTCTGTCCTTCCCCTACTCGTACACTCTCTCTCTCTCTCTCCCTCAAAAATAGATAAAACATTAAAAAATTTTGTAATAAAAAAAAGAAAAAGAAAATCCAGATCTCAGTAGGTTGGACCTAGAGGGCAAGTAAGGCAAGATAAAATTTAATAAGAGGAAATGCAAGGTCCTGCCCTCAGATCTCTCTCTCGATCTTATGCACATACACATACACATCCCCCCCACACTATACCACACACACACACACACCCCACAGACACACCCCACAGCCCCCCGCCACACCTACCCCATATACACACCCCACCCCCCATACATACCACTACCATGGACACACTACCCCTCCCCCCCACACACACACATCACAGAACTTTATAAGGGTGAGAGAGGGAAGCCAGCAGAACACATGTGGGAAGAAGAACTTCCGGATTTTAGTAGGTTGTGGGAACAATGGAAGGCTGCTGCTAAAAATCTCAGGTTGCATTCTGTGGAGAAAAGCAGCATCTAGCCCAAGGAGTGTGCTAATGCAGCTCTGCTCCGTGGGTCAAGCTGCCCTGAAGTCTTGCTGTAAGCTCTGGGGGTCACATTAAAAGAGATCTACTCCAAGTAGACACCGGGATGGTCAAGCTGCCCTGAAGTCTTGCTGTAAACTCTGATGGTCACATTAAAAGAGATCTACTCCAAGTAGACACCGGGATGGTCAAGCTGCCCTGAAGTCTTGCTATAAACTCTGGGGGTCACATTAAAAGAGATCTACTCCAAGTAGACACCGGGATGGTCAAGCTGCCCTGAAGTCTTGCTGTAAACTCTGGGGGTCACATTAAAAGAGATCTACTCCAAGTAGACACCGGGATGGTCAAGCTGCCCTGAAGTCTTGCTGTAAACTCTGATGGTCACATTAAAAGAGATCTACTCCAAGTAGACACTGGGATGGTCAAGCTGCCCTGAAGTCTTGCTGTAAACTCTGGGGGTCACATTAAAAGAGATCTACTCCAAGTAGACACCGGGATGGTCAAGCTGCCCTGAAGTCTTGCTGTAAGCTCTGATGGTCACATTAAAAGAGATCTACTCCAAGTAGACACCGGGATGGTGCAAGCAGTGCAAATCATGGTTTGGGAAGAATGTTTCAAGGCTCTGGCATTGGTAGCCCAGAGAAGAAAAGGTCAAAATGCTGTCTTTCATTTACACATTCAAGTATTTATGGAATGGCCCTTAAGTGCCAGGTAATATCTATGTTACCATAAACATTACTATGGCAGTCAAAAAGCTTCCGTCTTCAAGGTAATACTCTGGTGCTCAGCCCATGTCCCCTGTTCAAGGCTGACAAACCCACCACCCCCAGCTGCTGGGAATGTGGGGCACTGGTGGCCTCTCTGGGAAATGCCCCAGTCAAGGTCGTGCTTCCTCCCTGGGGCTGGCCTAATGTGGAGAACGAAGGGCCCGGCCATCTTGCCGCAGCAGGGATGGCTTCGAAGAGCCATCCCGGCTCCAGAGAGGCGATGATGGGATGGCCTTCTCCCTGCTCAATCCCACCGTGCTCATTTTCTTGCAGGGGTGTCTCGCCATTAGAATCTGGCCGGTGGGTGAATGCTGACAAGGAAGCAGGCCGCGGTAATAGTTGACGGAGCTGGGAATAGGGTGCGGCACGGAGTGCTACGGAAGTACCTAGGCAGTGCACCTAATCCAGACTTGGGGGGTCAAGAAGGCTTCCCAGAAGAGATATTCTGTGAAACGAGACCCAACGTGGAGCACGGCCAGGGTGGAGAGAAAATGATTTTGAACCTCCAGCAAGTCCCGATGCAAGAGCAAAGACCTAGGCTCCTCATTGTGAGCCCGAGGCTGGGAGGAAGGTCTCAGGGGAGCGGCCCCGCTCAGCCTGTGCTCCTCCGGGGTCTCTGCCCAGAGCCGGGGCCCCTTGCTTGCAACTGCCAGCCTCACCAGCTCATCCGAGTGCCCTGGGACAGGGAGGGGGCTCACTTTTTGAGGATCCAGTTTTCCCGTCCCCAACCCCCACCCCATCCTAAGTGAGGCTGAGCTCAGAGATTAAAAACTCATTCCCTTACAGGAAATGAAGAGCTGTTGCCAGGACCGCCCAGCCGAGAAAATATGAACAAGATGCTTCATGCCGCCGATGAACTCCCAACTCTTACAGCTCCAGGGAAGGCAGGGAGATGGGCCACTGTCCCAGGCACTCCCATATTTGTTCTCAGCTGGGCTTCACCCCGAGTGTGGGAAGTCCCTGGCTGTGGTTGCTATAACGTCCTGGCTCCCATGGCTCTAAATTGCCCCGTTCAAGAGGCAGAGCGGCATGGGAGTGATTTGGAGAGGGCACTGGGTTCTAGACCAGCCTTGCAACCAACGGGTTGTATGACCTTGGGTGAGTCAGTTCACCTCTCCAGGCCCAGGTAATAAGATTGTTGGATTCCTGGATTTCTAAGATTTCTTCCATCCAATTCTAATTTTTGAGGAAGGAAATGGAAAAGTTTACCGATATAACCGGAATCTCACAGCCCACCAGCTGAGATGTCCAACCCCCCAGTCCAATTTCTACTTCTCTTCTTCCAAGGAGAGGGGAGGACCCTGGGGAAATGAGTGAAATGTCTCTTCAAAACCACTCTGGTGTTTCCCCTGGCCCACAGGTCAAGGTGAAGACTCAAGAAAGCTTTAGACAGACAAGGCAGATTTTTCCTTACAGGTTGGTACGCTTACTTGGGTAGCTTCCTCCCCGGATTCTCTTGCCCAGACTCCTGTCTACATTCTCAGTACCACAAGCCCTCTTCAAAGGTCCCACATTGCTCCCACCCTATGTGCCAGATGAACCATCCTAAGATTTAGGTAATAGATGTCCTTGATGGTGTCTGGCATTTCTCCATCAGGAATTGGATCAGATAAGTTGGCAAACACTTATTAACTACTAACTGTAAATCTACATGCTAGAGACTACGGGGCTAGCCAAGAATAGTCTAGTCCCTACTGTGAGTGGGGCATAGACAATTGGGAAACGTGTGTTCTCTTGTCCTTTATTGTCTCCCCACTTCCAGTTGTCAATTACTAGGTGTTATCCCTTAAATTAGGGGTGTCCAGATGGCCACATTTTCCAGGATGGGTGAGAAGCTCAGCTAGGACAAGGCTCCCTCAAACAGGTGCTCCCAGGCTAAGCTGTAGACTTCTGTAGATGATAACAGACAGGTATTATAGCCGTCTCATGAGTGACTCCAACAGCATGATGCTGTGGTTGAAACTCACAGGTTCGGGAGCTCACAAATACCTTAGGAAGTGTTAAAGTTGGCTTCCCTCTGTCCTCTAAGTATAAGTAGGACAACTACTAACGTGCAGGTTGCACACTGCACAAGGGCACCAGTTAAGGGGTGAATGGGGCTTAAGCTGCACTGGACTAGAAGAGTGTTGAAATTCACCCTCTGGAAATTCACAGGCAGACACCATATGGGCTATATGCAGCCCTGCCCCCAAGTTCCATTATGACCTAGAAGCCACCATAGAGGCCAAGTTCAGCTAAGACTACAACCAATCACTTGCCCTTCATCTTTAGAAGGGTCTTAAAGTGACATCATACCTGCTTCTGAAGGATTGCAGAGACAATGCCAGCTAGGAGATAAGAGTCAGCTCTTTACTTCGAGAAAAGATCCCTTCCCAAGAGTGAGCTCTTCCCTTCCTTCCCCACTTCCTGCAAGTTCTCAGTCCAGCCCTCACCCTGTCGTCCATACTCCTAGCCTCAGTGTGGAGCGGCCTACTAGATCAGTCAGACAAGTAATATCACTGTGTTAGAGATAGATAGACGGTCACAAGAAAGCCCCCAAAGAATAATCCAGATAGATAAAGGACAGAAAACCAGAAAAGAATAATATTACCCACCATTGACGGAAACATTTACTTTATTCAAGTTATGATCCAAGTGTTTTATAGAACTGTTTCATTAATCCTCACCACTACGGGGAGGAAGTTAATCACATTATCCTCATTTCACAGATCAGGAAACTGAGGCTCAGGGAGATGAAGTGGCCTGGCCATGGCCCATAGCTACTAGAAAGGTGGTAAGACCAGTACTTGGCCCAATGTCCATTTTCAACCTTGCATCTTTGTAGAGACCTCCTCAAACGGAAACAGGGAAGTTCCAGCTCACCCTCTTAGAAACAAGCAAGGAAACTGGGAATCACCCTGGTATCTCCCCTTCCCAATCCACCACAAGTCCAGAGGTCCAGAGAATTTCAGCTGCCCCACTAGACCGTAAGCTGTACTTGAACAATTCATAGCAAGTGATGGAAATAATCTGACTAATTAATTGGCCGATGGAGTGGTGAAGGGCAAGAAAAGTAAGAGAAGGTAGAGAAGGAGGAATCTTGGCCCAACGAATCCCCAAGACTCACCTCCAGACTTCATAAAGCGGCTGTCTCTGCCTGAACTGTTTACTTCTCCGTGCCTTTCTGAATAAACTGCAACCCTCTTATTTATAAAAGAGATGCTTCAGCCCACCAAAGTCCCCCTGAGCCTAGAACAATCCCAACCCATTGGAGATTATTAAAAAAAAAAAAAAAATCAAAAGACTGCCTCACCTCATGCCTGACTGACTCAAGACAGAGCATAAAAGGATGTTCTATTGCTGAGGGAGGGTACAAAAGAGTTAAAAGTGGAAGGGGCCAAGGATGTGCGTATAAAACAAATAAAATAAAAGGAGCGGATATGACAGGGAAAGCAGAGATCTTTCTATTCGTCAAACACAACGGTTCTACACCTGATAATAAGTGCTCATGAAATTTGTTCCACATTCCTTGCTCGGGAGTGGGGACGTGGGCAGAAAGAGAGGAAAAGGAAGACAGAGAGAGAGGAAGGGAGCTTTTCAACCAACAGCGCTGGGAGAGCTGGATGTCTGCATGCAAAACGAAGCTGGACCTCTACCTCACATCATATACAAAAATTAACTCAAAATGGATCAAAGACCTAAATATAAGCCTTAAAAATAGAAAACTCTTAGAAGAAAACACGAGCATAAATCTTTGTGATCTCGGGTTAGACAATGGTTTTTTAGGTATGACACCAAAAGCGCATGTAACAAAAAAGGCAAAGAGATAAATTGGACGTCACCAAAATCAAAAACTTTTGTGCCTCAAGGGATGCCATCAAGAAAGGGAAAAGACACCCCACAGAAGGAGGTAAATTTTTTGCAAATCATATATCTGATAAAAAAGAACTTACAACTCAGTAATAAAAAGACAATCCACTTTAAAAATGAGCAAGCGATTTGAATAGACATTTTTCCAAAGAGGATATACGGTGGTTGATGAGCACATGATAAGATTCTCAGCATCATCAGCAATCATAAAAATTCAAGTCAAAACCACAATGGGATACTACTGCACATCCACTAGGCTATCTTGAATCAAAAAAGACCAATAATTACAAGTGTTGCCAAAGATGTGGAAAAACTGAAACCCCCCTACACTTCTGGCAGTATTATACAATGGTGCAACCTCTTTGGGAAACAACCTAGCATTCTGCATAAAAGTAAAAAAGTGGAAACAATCCAAGTGTCCATCAACTGATGAATGAATAAACAAAATTTGGTGTATCCATACAATAGGATATTATTCAGCAAGAAAGGGAAATCAAGTACCGTTACATGCTACAGCAGGTTGAGCCTTGAAAACATTACACTGAGGGGCACCTGGGTTGCTCTGTCTGTTGAGCGTTGGACCCTCGATTTCAGCTCAGGTCATGATCTGGAGGTTGTAGGATCAAGCTCCATGTCAGGCTCTGCTCTGATGGCACGGAGCCTGCCTGTGATTCTGTCTCCCTCTCTCTCCCTGCTCATTCTCTTTCTTTCTCTCTCTCTGTCTTTCAAAGATAAATCAACGAACAGTTTTTAAAAATTACACTAAGTGAAAGAAGCCAGTTAAAAAGGACCGCATACTACATGATTCCATTTATATGAATGGAATTCATTGGTCCACGATGGACCAATCTTTAGAGACAGACCATAGATTAGATTAGCGGTGGGCTGGGCAGAAAGGGGGCTTTGGAGGTGATGATTTAGGGTTGAGCGAGTTCTTGTCAGAGTGTTGAAAATGTTCTAAAATTAATTGTTATGGTTGCCCAATTCTGTGACTATACAAAAAAAAAAAAAAACCCCCATTGAATTGTACGCTTTAATTAGGTGAATTTTACGGCATTGTGAATTCTCAATAAAATTCTGTGAGTGTGTGTATAAGAAGGGGAGAGGAAAATGAATCCCCTGGCATTGCAAAATATGATGTGGGAGAGCATTTGTGCATTTTCTAAGAATGCCTTTGGCTTTCAGCGGATTCTGCAAAGGGTTCAAGCGCCAAAAGATGGCCTGTTCTCAGGCTGACCTGGAGTGGGGACTCACATCTCCCCAGCTGCCCCGCACCTCCCCTGTGGGGCCCATCCGTTTTGTTCAGTCTACTTAAGCCCCGCTCAGCAGTGTAGAGTCGGGTTCGCCGCAGCTCCCAGAGCAGCCACGCGGCCACGGCCTGGAGCCCAAGCTTTGAGCCCTTCCAGCCCCTTCACCTCGAGGACCCCTGTCCCCCCCACACCCCACCCTGTCGCCCTTCCCTCCAGGGCCAAAGCTCCACATCCTGCCGCTGCTACTCACTCCAGCCATCAACTGGAAGTAGGAACTCACGGCTTCCAGCGCCCCCAACTCTGAAGGCAGAGTGACCCAAAAGTAGGGTGACTACAGTCCCGGTTGCCTACGGACAGTCCTGGTTTAACCCTGTTGTCCTGGTGCAATTATTGAGCGCCCTCTTGCACTCTCAACAGCATCCTGGTTTGGAAAAGACGTTTAATTGTCCCTCTGAGGGGGAGATGGGCATGGCTTCCTGGGGATGAGGGCCACTTCAGGGGCCCCCAGGCCATCCCCTGCCTGCAGGGTTCCCTAAGGGCCTCGGCAGGAGAGGACAGGTCAGGGCCTCACCTCCCATGCCAGCTGTCTTCAGGGGAGGGGGCATCTCCGCACAAATCTCTTCAAGGGCAGAGACGCTGTTCCTCTGTTACCTGTTGGGGGGCCCGCAGTCTTCTCCCTCAGTCCAGACTGAAAAATCCCAACTCCTTGACGTTTATGTCTCCTACCTGTCATCAGCGCCCAGTCTTCTCTGTTCCTTACGATCCCAAACCCTGTCCCTTCCATTTTATATCGCTAGTGCCTGGCTAATGTAAGTGCTCCATAAATGGTTACTTTCGGTAAGTCATTGTCAAGAGAATGAGATACTGGCAAAAGTACGGGCCTAGACCTGGAAGCGGGCAGCTCTTGATAACACCCTTTCTGGAAGGGCGCAGGGGGTGGGGGTGGGGGGCAGATCCCACTTAACCCCTCCGGATGCAGGCAGGAGGTTGGCAGGGCAGAGGGAAAGGAGCCCTTCTCTTTCATAGCTGTCCCTCTCTCGAATTGCATGCCTCTCTTACCCTTTTTAGCTACCCCCACTTACCTGCTCCAAAGAGAAAGGAAGAAACTCCTTTGTTGTCTGAACAGGCACCCAGTGAGGAAGGGGACGCTGTGTACTTTCTACTGAGAATCCTTTTCTTTTTTTAAATAATATTTACCAGCCATTTGATAAAAATTAATCAAGCATTTTTTACAAGCCAGACCTGTGCTAGGCCCCGGGGGATACAGTCATGAATAAGACAGACAGACAGGTGTCTCTGCCCGGGAGGGGTCTTTAACCATGAAGTCCAAAGCTGGCCCCAGGACTATATTTAGAATGCAATGAGACAATGATTTCTGGGTTCCTGGATACCAGACCCCTCAATGTTAATGGCGACCTTTACGTAGGTCCGTAAAGGCAATGGGATGGCATCTGCTTAAAAACAGAACTTTTCGAGTCAGAACCGTTTTCAGATCTCACACTTTGTCGTGTGGAATGTGGGTAATGCCATCTACCTTGGAGGGCCCAAGGGGCCAATGGCTGTAAAACACTTAGCACCAGAGAACCTGAGAACCGGAGTTTCCTACCACCGGTGAGCTGAAGATTCCGTAGCTCAGTGACATTCCCGTGTGTTCCGAAGTGGCATTTGCTGAACTTGGCTGAGCAAAAGAATCACTGTGGGAGATATTTTTTTTTTTTTTTTTTTTTTTAATACAGGTTTCCAAACCCTAACCCACACCTACCGAAGAAATGACCACAGAACCTCTGGGGATGGGGCCTGGGAATTTGCAGTTCTAGAAGTTTCCAGGTTTGCCATGGATGCCTCTCAGATCTAGCCTCCTGCTTCTGTTTTCCGAAGCTCCTGTTTAGGGAGAGCAGAGGTGCAGGGCTGCGATGAACCTAGCCTTCACCCCTGACTCCAGCTCTCCTTCTCTCCACCCTGGGGCTGAGCATCCCCAGTCCGGCCTTCCCCAGGCTGCATGCGGTGGGTCCCTTCTGAGTCAGGCGCCTGCTCGTAAAGCTCCCGTTGAAAGGCAGGACAGACAAGAGAGGTCAAAGTTCACACAAGCTGCTCCGCCTTCTGTTTCATTTACAAGTGGCAGTCACCTCATTAAACCCAGTCCCCCTCCACCCCCATCCCCCCCCCCTCACCCCACAGCCCACCCCACACATGCCCACGTCTGCCCCTCCTCCATTCAGCCCTGCCCAGGCGTCAACACAGACCTTGGTTGGAGAACAAGTGGTCAGACGCAGACAGGTGACTTCCTGGAGATGCCCGCTCACACCCATCTTGGCAAGTTCAGGCCCCCAAACTAGCCCAGTGGCCGGTGTAGAGATCGTACTTGACGAGTGTTTGTGAAACTCGAGAATTTGTAAGTGCATGCAAAGGGCATCTTAGCAGCCACAGCTCAACCCGCACTTGGCAGTCAGTGCCGATGCCTCAGGCAGAGTCCTGAGGAGGAGGTGGGTGTGGAGAAAGAGGGTCGCACATCTGGTGCCAAATCCCAGCTTTGCTGCTGTGTGCCCTGGGCTGACTTTCCGCCTCTCTGATCCTCAGTTCCTTCCTCTATAAAGGCAGGGTTCCTGAGATGATTCAATGAGGTAGGCCATCTGAAAATCCTGGCCTAGCAGCTGGCATGCTGTAGATTTCCAGCAAACATGGTCTCCCCGAGCCCGTGAAGGCCACAGAGTTAGCTTCAGTCATGTCAACCGCATGACGGCGTGGCGGAGGCGGCCAGACCATTGGGAAGGACCAGCAGTCGTGTAGAGGGTTGGCCGGTATTCCCTGAGACAGGGATGGTCAAGACGAGGCCTGAAGGAGAGACTGCAGCCAGGCCAAGGGGCCTTGGGGGCGCAGAGGAGCCAGACCGAGGAGAGGCAGACACGTGCGAGGCCAGATCTGAGTCAGGGAGGAGCCTGGCCCATCTGAGGACCAGGGGGAAAGAGATGAGGTGGCCGTGAGAGAAAGCAACAAGGGGAGGGCCCAGAGAGGTGAGCAGGATGCAGGCAGGTCTCCTCCAGGACACAGGGAAAATTCCAGATACCTGAGGAAGACTGGAAGCTTCTGAGGAAGTGGGTGATGACGTGGCTTGGTGTGCCCCATCCTTCTTTCTAGTCTTCAAGCTGCTGTGTGAGCCATGGAGCGAACCCAGCTTGGAAGTCAGACCCCGGGATTGTCCTCAAGATCCCAGCGGACAGAAGCCCCTGCTGCCCGCCCCTCCCCCATTTCTCCATGGCAGAGGGCTGTCTCCCCACTGCCAGCAGGACGCTCTGGGTGTGGGGCCTCAGGTTGAAGACAGCCTTTGGGTGATGGAGGTGTCAGTCCATCCTGTGCTGGAGGGGCTCAGGGGAGGCAGCCCTCCTGGAAGGGGAGGTGAGGGGCTGGTCTAGAACCATTTATAGAGCAGCACCTTTTGTCCTTAGGTTGTTTATCTGGGTGGAGATGGGGGTGGGGACTATCAGGGGCTAAAGATCCCCCCCCCCAGCTCCCCAGCTTCGGGGGGGCCAGGGAGAAAAGCGCCATGCATGCTGTGGTCTCTGCGAAGGGAAGGGTGTCCCAGGGCTAGGATGGACGGGGTGAGGCTCCAGGGGAAAGGGGAGGCTGGAGAGAGCAGGCAGCCGCCACCCAGAGGAGGGAAGGGCATTCACACAAAGGAAAGACAGACCTCAAGAGGCAGAGAGCCGGCAACAGAGGGGAAAGATCCAAGTCGAAACAGAAAGGAGAAGGTACGAAATAGAGGAAACAGCAGAGGGATGGACACATACAGAGGCTGAGAGAGAGAGACCGAAAGAGGAAGAGAGAGGGATAAAGAGAGACCCCGGCAGAAGGTACAACAGAGCAGAGAAACAGGTGATGGGCAGCCTGTCGTATCTCAGAGCCTGAACCTGTTAGGACAGTTCTTGACCTGGATCCTGGGGGTCAGGACAGAGGCGTGTGCCCTCCAATAGACACCTTCCTCTCCCTTTCTCCCACTGGAACCCTAGGGGCAGTTTCAAGCCTCCCCATAGTCTCTGTGAGATCCATTGTGCGGACAAAGACTTCTCCAGGGCAGTCCGGCTGGGGCGCTGGGTCTGTGAGCAGTCCACCCAAAGCCAGCCCTGGGCCACAGGGGAGGCTGTTTGTGGGGTGTCAGGAACCCCCAGAAGGATCCTAAGTGCTGCCGATCAAAGAGACTCCTCAAGGCCCCTTCCAGGCCCACCTGGGACACAGTGGGGCTGAATGGGGACCTCGGACCCAAGAAGAGCCATGTCCTTCAGTCACCAGCTGACAGCATCCAGGGGCCTCAGCCTTCCAAGTCCCCACAGCACTGGCCCACGGCAGCCCCTGCCCTACCCACCACCCTAGCCTGAACCCAGCCCACCAGGCTGGTGCTTCCTCCCCGGCCCTGCCCCTTCCTGCCCCAGGCCCTGCCCTCCAGTTAGACCACACTATCTGCAGACCCAGCCGTAAACCTGCCCTCTTTCCTTCGGGTGCCCTTCCCCACCCTCCACTGGGCGACCCCAATTCCCCGGGCTGCACCTACATTTGCTGGTGATCTCCTAACACCCCAGAAGCATCGCCCACAGTGTCTGGAATGGAGACCCAGGACAAGGCTGAGCATCGTGTGTGTGTCCACCCCTGCCCAGCAGAGCCCAGGCCCTGTAGGTGTCGGGTGGATGGATGTGGGGGAATGATTATAAGCCACAGCTCACCAGTCATCCCGGGAATTGGTTCCCACTTCATGTTTGGCTTTCCAGCTAGACTGCAACTCCCTTGGGTGCAGGGGCTGCGTCTCACTCTGCTTCTGCCCCTGTCCGGCTTTAGACACTCGTGGACCAGAAGAGGAGTGGAAGCCACGCTGTGGCCCCGGGGGCCAAGCTGAATTCAGGGCATCACTCAGAGCTCACAGGCACCAGGAAGGTTCTAAGTTCACCTGGGATTTCACCCCTTTCCAGGAACTGCAAGGTCAGAGATGCTCCCTCTCCTTCCCAATACTCTGAACCCTGGCCCAGAGCCCCCTCCAGGTTGACCTGGGGACAGGCCAGAGGACAGGATGGAATTGGAGGCTGGTGATGAGGGCACTTGTCTATGGAAAATACTGAGGCAGTTAGAGGAGGCAGCTGCTGCCCAGGAAGGTGGCCCGTCTTGCCCTGCCCGTGGGCATAGTCACTTGGCCTGATGCCTTTGGAATGAGCTGGGCTAAGGCCCAGGGCTTACAACCTCGGTCCCCAAAACTTCCCCCACAGAAACCCAAGCCTGTTAAGGGCTCTGCTTGATGAGGGTGTCAGGCCGTAAGGCCCAGGAGGACTTGGGGACCGGCGAGGCCTGGCCTGAGGTACTTCTGCTCCTCTCTGCTTAGGGCTCAGCTCCCACAGAGGCTCAGACTCCTCCCACGACAGACCCGTGCGGGGCGGCTTTGCGGGTCACCCGGGTGTCCACCTACGAGGACACCTCCCACCAGCTCACACACTTCCCAACTGGCCTCCAGCGTTTGACAGGCTGATTGGCATCTGCACAGCAGAAAACAGAGAGGAGAGGACAGGGAGGGCAGACACCGGACCGATGCCAAGATGGTCGCTGTCACCTTGAAGCCTGTCCTCATCAGGACGAGCTCTCCGGTGGAGTTCAGTACCTGGCCCTGAGCAGGTGCCAGGCGGGGGTGGGGGAGAGACACAGTGTGCTGAGTCCAGGTGTGGGGACACAAGACAGGGACAGAGCCCCCTGACAGGAAGCAGCCCGTGACCAGAGCTGGTCAGGTGCATACAAAGGTTGCTGTGTCCCCACCTGCCCTCCTCCCCCTGGTGGGCCCCGGGCCCTGCTCTTCCAGTCCTGTCTTTCCCAGGTGTCCTGAGCTGCCTGGCCTTGTCAGCAATTGCTGAGACAGGATACCAGCACTGACAGCTCTTGTCACAGGCCCCCCAGGCCTTATCCATGCCGCAGAGGCGAGGACAGCATAATTCCCTGACCCAGACACAGGGCGCTTGCCAATAAGTAGGGGCCACTGCTGACCCCCGCCCCTCCTTCCCTAAAAGTGGGCGCAGGGACAATGCTTCTGGTGTCCCTCATGCCCCAGGCCCCCCCCCCGCCCCTGCTCTCCCTCCTCCCCTGCCTCCTTTTACCCTCCCTCTGCACCAAATAGGCACTGGTGTCAGCTAAATGGCCCAGGGATGATTGATGCTGGGCGCTGGGCTCTGTTCGACGGGGAGGAAAGAAAGCTTTGACATAGCAACCTCAACCCTCCCCTCACCCTGATTTTGGGACAGGGAAAGGATGTGGGGGTTCCCGTAGCCCTGGTGTGCGGGGCTTCTGACCCTCGAGTCGGGAACCAAAGAACCTTGGCTTCACGTGAGCACTTCGAACCACCCTACACTCCTCAAGGAGCCCAGACCCTTCAGAGGCTGCGGGTGCTGTGTTCTCCTGCACGCCTGCACGCTTCCAGCCTGGGGACTGCCGGGCCACCTGCCGCATCCTTCCCTCCCTGCGTTCTGGTCTCCAGCTCCGTCTTTGGTGGACAATCCCATCTGGGGGACACCATCAGTGCACCCTGTTTCAGGGTGATCTCCTGAGCTGCTCCAGAGGCTCCTCACATTGGCTCCTGGGGTTCTGACCGCTCAGTTCCCAAATCAAGACCTCCACACGTCCAGCTTGGACCTCCAATCTCTGTCTGCAGCGGGGAGGACACGTCTCCCTTTCTCTTCCTACTTCTCCCCAAAACGTAGTAAGAATAGCATAGTTGGGGCTGTTTTCACCTCCTGGAGACTCTAGGAAAACATACTAGTGGTCCAAAGAGTCTAACATGACACCTGCCTCCTTTCTAGAAACATCGTTGAGAATCTAAGGCTGCATCTGAAGTCGGGCAGCAATGATGGGTAAGAAGGTGGGTTCAAATCCCAGCCCCTCGCTTCCGGGCCTCAGGCAAGCTGCTTCACTTGATTTCCTGGTCTGTCAATTACCTACTTTGGGGAACTCTTCTGAGGCTTTAATAAGATCTCACAGATAAAATAGACGGCAGGGTGGCCGCTGCACCCTAAGTGCTCAGCGAAAGGGAGTGGCTGTTGCTCTAACTGTAATGGCTGGTATGATCACTCACCACCCAGGACGGTGGCAGTTGCCACTGGGGCTCCGGGAGGCTCTTTTTCCAATGACGGACAAGACTCCTCAACGGCGTCCAAATATTGAGTTACTACTCTGCCCTCTCTGAGACACAGAACATTCTCAGGCAGGGACTGTGTGGGTCAAGGGGACGAGGGTGATACTTCTCCCAAATCCATAATCTCGGCATAATCAGACTCAGGGTCCTGCAACCAGAGGGGTGTCAGAGATTGTCTTAGTTAGAGACGGAAATCATAGGCTTTGTCTCATCCTGCCCATTTTACAGGTGAGGACACTGAGGCCCAGAGGGAATGGGACACAGCCAGCTCACGTGGCAAGCCTTGCTCTCTCCTCAGGGCTGTGTCCATCCCATTGGGGACCTGGGAAGGGACTGCTCTGGGGATGTCTAGGACACCTGGTCATGGGGGGAGATGCAGACTGAACGCAAGGGCTCCAAAGTTAGGCTTGGGTCAAAACCCAGCTCTGCTGTGGAAGCAGATGTGACCTCAGGGAGTCCATTGACCGCTCTGGGCTTCGTGGTCCTCGTCTATAAAAGAGAAATGAAAATTCAGGAGAATAGTATATTCCTCACAAGGTTATCATTGGGGGCTTTAAATAACCTCAGGTAAGTAAGAGGTTCTGGGTGGGCAACGAACATCGAATATTGCAATTACTGTTACAGTCAGGTTTCTGGAACTCCCTGTAGGAGAAAGGAAAGAAGGATAAACCTTGGGTTTGATTGTGGGCCCTCTGTCTTGCTTTCTGTCCCTCTTTGGCTTTTCTTTCCTAGGCTGGAGAAGTAAGGGGGTAGGGGAAATCTGGTTTATAACTCCAGGAAAAAAAAGAAAAACAAAAACAAAACAAAACACGGGGAAACTTCTGGAAAATTCTGTAACTTTAGACAGGAAAAAGGCCAGACTCCAGGGCTGGGCCAGGATGAGCTGGCAGCTTTTCAGGCCTGCCTGGAGGAGGCCCTGGCATGTGTGTGTGTGTGTGTGTGTGTGTGTGTGTGTGTGTTACTCAGAGAACTTTGGGGAGCTCAGAGGGGGCAGTGGGCCTCTCCTCCCTGTCCATCCTTCTGTCTTCCTCCTCCTCCCTCCCTCTTGCTCTTGACCTCACTCTCCCCCACCAGGGAGGTGGGAACCCTCAGAAGTTGGTGAGTTATCTGCAGTGCCAGCGTGGGGGACCAGGATAGGCAGCACCTGTTGGGAATATACTTACGGTGGAGCCAGTGACCTCTGAGGCCCCTCCCAGCACTGGACTCATGGCACTCAAGGGAAATACTCTTCCCTGACTTTCCTGCCTGAGGTAATTACCACAGGCTCCGTAGAGTCAACTACAGACTGAGTAGGTGGGTTTAGCCCCCATCCTAGGCACCCCCACAGTCCCTCTTGCACCCTCCCCCCCGCAAAGCGGGCATGTGAGCAGGCCCAGGACACCATGAAAGGCGGGACAGGGGGCTACATGCAGAACACGGGTTTGGGACAAGGAACCCAGAGCAGCCCAGAGGCTTGGGCAGAGACCTGGCCCCAGACAAGGGAGAGATGAAAGGGGCGACAAGACAAGCTGGCGTCTTCCCGGGGGAAGGCTGAGATGGGAGAGGAGATTGTCTCCGGCAGGCCCTCCCCGGGGCCCTCACCTCCTGCTCCCTGCCTGACCTCATGGCTCACATCAAAGAGGGGACCTCTTCCCCTTGCTCTGCTCCCTGAATGGGTCCAGACCATGCTGCCTGGGTCCTTGGAGCTGCTGACAGACAGGCGGTAATCGCTCCCAGAGTGCTGAAGGAAGGCTTGGTGTGCACGGGCCTCCGCAGTCAGAACTGGCCTTCATTGGCTCTCTGTAAGGGGAGGCTGCCATGTCCGCTGTCCCGCTGCCCACTGCCCCGCCCCCCCGCCACCCTCGAAGCTCTCCCAGGACAGTCTGTGCTGGGAAAAGGGGTGCACAGTCAGCCTTGACACCCAAAGATGCAGGCGGAAGGCACAGGAGGGGCAAGGGGTCTGGGGCTCCTACATCAGTGTCAGGAAGGCAGTGGAGGAAGAAGGGGTGAGGCCTGGCTCTGAAGGAGCTTATCACTCAGGAGGAGGTATGGGGCTTGAACCCATAAACCTGAGCCGAAATCCAGAGTCGGACACTTAACTGAGTCACCCCGGCACCCCTTCCCTCCATTACTTATTAAATATTAAATAGACATCAGCCTGTTTTTATTAGTCAGAATCATACATAACCATCAATCAATGCTTCTGATCAACAAAGAGATTGCAGCGTTTTCCTACAATTGAGCCAAAGTAAAATCAACAAAGACCTAAGAACTCTCGATGTTTTAGCTAAGCGGTGCGACCACGTGGTGGGTAAGTGTATTTCCAGTAGACGTTTTGGTAGTTGAGAACAACTTGACTATGCATTCTACATTTCTGTAATGAACCTGTCGTGCTTTTCTGAGTGTTTATGAATCAAATTCTATTTCAAATTCACCAAGGGAGACCAAACCACATCCTCCCCCCACTGTGTCTCTCCACCAGAGAGCAGAAAACTCCAGATTTTCTACTTAAAAAAAAAAAAAAAAAATTAGGGGACTGAGATTTACAAGCCTGGGGTAACCAAAGTCAGGGTTATCATAAGGTTAAAGAAAGACAGCAAAAGACTTCTGGAGGATACTTGATCCTTGATGAAAACCTGTTCCCCCTTTTTAGAGTAGCTCAGCCGGAGAGGAATAAAATCTTGGCGACTGCTGCCATCTGGTGGCCTAACCAGAAACTGCAATTATTTTTCTCTTTTCATTTAGTACTGTACTAAAACTAAATTGTAACCTGTGAGATTATCTAGATTCCACCAAGTACGACTTTCAGAAGTGGAAATTTACCACAACAGTTCTATGGGGGAAAGAATAATTTTTCTTTTTTTTTTTAATTTGAGAGAGAGAGAGCGTGCGCATGTGGGAGAGGGGCAGAGGGAGAGAGAATCTCAAGCAGGCTCCACACTCAGCATGGAGTCCGATGCGGGACTCGATCCCATGACCCTGGGATCATGACCTGAGCTGAAATCAAGAATCAGATGCTCAACCGACTGAGCCACCCAGGTGCCCCAAGAATAATCTTTTCAACAAATGGTGCTGGGGGCAACTGGCTGCCCCCACGCAAAGCTGGACACCTTCCTTAGATCAGATACAAAAATTAACTTAAAATGGATCAGACCTAAATGCAAGAGTTAAACTAGAGAACTACTAGAAGAAAATATAGGAGGAAATTTCCCTGATTTGGGGCTAGACAATGTTTTCTTATATATAAAACGCCAGCAGCACACCCAACAAAAGGAAAAATGAATTGTACTATATCAGAAAGACTTCTGTGATCTAGGTGATGTAATCAAGCAAGTGAAAGGACAACAGGAGGCAAGAAGACACTTGCAAATCATATGTCTGATCAGGGACTGGTACCAGAATAAAGAACTCTTGCAACTTCGTAAGAAAGGACAAATAACCCAATTTATTTTTATAAGGAGGCTCCATGCACAGCACAGAGCCCAATGTGGGACTTGACCTCACAACCCTGAGGTCAAGACCTGAGCTGAGATCAAGAGTTGGATGCTTAACCAACTGAGCCACTCAGGTGCTCCAAATAACCCAATTTTAAAATGGGCAAGATGTTTGAAGGTATTTCTCCCAACAAAATGTATAAATGGCTAGTAAACACACAAAAAGATGCTCAATATCATTAACCATCAGTGAAATGCAAATCAAAACCACAATGATAACGCCAACATATGGAAACAACCTAAGTGTCTATCGATGGATGAACGGATACAGAAAATGTAGTATATATACACAGTGAAATAATGCCCTGACATTAAAAAAGGGGGAAATCTTGCCATATGCAACAATATGGAAGGACCTTCAGGGTATTATACTAAGTAAATGAGTCACATAGAGAAAGACAAACACTGTATGACCCTGCTTACATGTGGAATCTAAAGCAAAACAAAGAGCTCATAGATAGAATAGATTGGTGGTTACCAGGGGCCAGGGCTGGGGGGGGAGGCGGTGAGTGAAATAGGTGAACAGGGTCAGAAGGTACAAACCTGCAGTAATGAAATAAATCCTGGGGATGTCATGGAAAGAATGGTGACCATTGTTAATAATAACTGTATTGCATAGTTGAAAGTTATGAAGAGGGGCGTCTGGGTGGCTCAGTCAGTTAAATGTCCAACTTCAGCTCAGGTCGTGATCTCACGGTCTGTGAGTTCGAGCCCCACGTCGGGCTCTGCACTGACAGCTCAGGTCCTGGAGCCTGCTTTAGATTCTGTGTCTCCCTGTCTCTCTCTCTCCCCCAAATAAATAAACAAACATTTTTAAAAAAGAAGAAAGTTTCAAAGAGCGTAGATCTTAAAAGTTCTCACCACGAGAAAAACATGTATTATTATGTATGGTGATACATTTTGCCATACACAGAAAAATCAGATCGTTATGTCATACACTTGAAACTCATATGTTATACGTCAGTTGTACTTCAATTAAAACACAACACAGGAAATCACTTCAAATCTACTGGGATGGTGATAATCAGAAAGACAGGTAATAACAAACGTTGGTGAGAAGCTGGAACCCTCATACATTTGTTGCTGGGAGTGTAAAATAGTGTCAACCCCTTTGGAGTACTGTCTTGGCAATTTTGCAAGTAGTAAGCAGTGTTACCACGTGACCCAACAATTCCACTCCTAGATCCCTAGGAGTACCCAAGAGAAAGAAGAACATACATCCACGTAAAAACTTATAAATGAATGTTCTGTAGGAGCCCAAAAGTTGAAAAAGCATTAACTGATAAACGGATAAGCAAGAATTGGCAAACTTATATCACGGAATGCTATTCACCGGTAAAAAGAAATGAAATGCTGATATATGTTTACAACATGGATGAGCCTTGGGAACGTCACGTTGAGTGGAAGAAGCTAGGCACAAAACGCCATACATGACATGATTTTATTTATAGGAAGTATGCAAACTAGGCAAATCTCTAGAGACAGAAAATAGATGAATCAGTGGTGTCGCTGGGTGTGCGTGGGAATGAAGAGTGCCAAATGGGTGTAAGGTTTCTTTTTTAAGAGTGAAAATATTATAAAATTAGGTTAGATGGTGATCCAATTCTGGGAACATAAAACTATTGAGTTAAATGGGTGAGTTTTATGGTATTGTGAAGTTTATCTCAAAAAAGAGGTTTTCCACATGGCAAATTTAATCCGTTTCAACCTAACCTATTACATTAATTGGGCTCTTATAATATGTCAGGAACTATTCTGGAAACGTACTATAAATTCATTGAATCCTTAAGACATCTAATAAAGGTACTATTATTTGACTCATTTTGCAGGTGAGTGAACTGAGGCTCAGAGAAGTTAAATGAATTACCTACTGCCATAGCAAATAAATAGCAGAGCCAGCATTTTAACCCAAAGACCATCTGGCTTCAGAGCCTGAGGACTAACTTCCCCCCACCCTCCAGTGCTACAGCTGCCTCTGTTCACTTGTCGCTTTTGGAGGGTTTACAAGTATAGGGCTTGGAGGCCAGAGACACAAATTTGAAGGACTTGGTGACTGCCCACCAGACGGTCGCATCTGGGAGGAGGCAGACAGAATTACAGGCAATGATTAAGATGCTCTGTAGTAAGTGCTCAATGACATGCTCATGGTGCTTTGGGAACACAGGGTAATGACCATCTTCCGGATCTCCTTCTGCACATGCGTGAAAGACATGGACTTGGGAGGGCTACCCCCAAACCTGTTCCCTCCCTATTTATTGCTAACTCACCTCATCTCCTTGGTTGCTCAAACAGACTCCCTGGGAGTCTAGACTCAACCTCTACCCCATATTCGATCGTTTCTACTCATTGGTCTTCTGGGCTGCATTTTAAACCTGTCTAGTCCACCCTAGGGCCTCGCCCTGGTGCAGGCAACTGTCGAATCTCAACTGGACTGTTGCATGGGCCCTTTACCAGTCTCCCTACTCCTCTGCTTATCTCCCCCCAAATTATTCTGCACACACCAACTGATGAGTCCCATAGGGTGATCAACAGGCAAATAGCCCTGCAGGTGTGAGAGTGGGAATCAGTCTGGGGTGGGGGATGGGGTGGATCTTAAAGAGAGCTGATATGAATAGTGTGGGGCTTCTGATGTGTCGACACCTCTAGGGTGGAGTGTGTGTGTGTATAGACGTACCGATGGGAGCTAGAAGGCATGGGTTACTTGTGCATTTAGGACATGTTTGGGTACAAGTCGCTGTGACTGCATCTACACAGCAAGTGAAAAAGCCCATGAAAGAAGGGCTTTGCCCTGTGTAATCAGCCCCCATTAAAATCCATTTTCACCTCTGGACTGTAGCAGATGGCAGTGTGCTAAGTGGGATGCAAGGAGGTGAACAGAAATATCTCAAGGTCACTTGCCTAAAGGACCCTAAGGGTGCAGCAGATGGAGACATCTACATAGACAGGCCACCAAGACTGTCACTCACTAGGGGACAGAAAGGTGAAGGGATCTGGAGGGAGCTGGGGTGGAGGGGGAAACTGAATGTTGGAAGGAATTTGCCTGGCCTTTGTCCTTGACTCCTTCCTGGGAGGGAGCCTCTAAATCCACACAGAGTTTCCCAAGTGATAGGAGTGGCTTTGTTATTTGGGATGGGCCCTGATAGTATGTGCTAATAAGTGACCCTGTGGAGCTTCCAGAATGGGGCTGGCCTTGTGAAAAGGTTAACCTTGGGACTGGAGGGTTGGGGCTTTGAGACGGAGAAAAGAGCTAGATTGAGTTCAGTCATCTGGCCACTGCTCTAATCAGTCCTGCTGAAGAGCTGAGCCCCAATGAACACTCAACACGGTACCTTAAGTGACCTTCCTGGCTGAGAACACACATCCATGTGCCAAGAGGGTGCCGTGTCCTGATTCCTCAGGGAGGAGACATGGTAGCTTTAAGTTCAGAACCTTCCCAGACCTCGCCCTTTCCTCCTTTTGGCTGTCCCGACTTGTATCCTTTTATTGCTACTAATAAAGCAGTAAGTATAGCACTTTCCTGAGTTCTGGGAGTTGTTCCAGTGAATTATTGAGCCTGAGAAGGGAACGGGAACCTCTGAATTTGTGGCTGCTAGGCAACGGGGTTCAGGACATGCTACCCCAAAACAGGTCCCTTGGCACACTGAATATTTTAAGCTGAAGAAGCTTGAGAAAATGGCAGAACCAGGAGGGTCGCTTTGACCTCTCACCCCTCATTCACATGAGGTCATGCCCTCATTTGGGAGGTGCCCTCTCTATACCCAAGGAAAGGAGAATCTCCTTTGTCCGAAGACAGAGAGACGCCAAGAATTCTAACATGCTTTGCTAGGTTTTCCCTCGGTTTACGATGACCTCACATTTCTTCACCTACCATATTCCATGACCATCCATCCACTCCTCATCACACCCAGCATAAAAATACACAAGTCTGGGGACACCTGGGTGACTCAGCTGGTTAAGCATCTGACTCTTGATTTCAGCTCAGGTCATGATCTCACAGTTGGTGAGTTCGAGCCCGGCATCTGGCTCTGTGCTGGTGGTGCGCAGCCTGCTTGGATTCTTTCTCCTCTCTCTCTCTGCCCCTTCCCTGATCTCTCTCTCTCTCTCTCTCTCTCCCTCTAAATAAACAAACATACATTAAAAAAAACACCACCACAAGTCTCATTTTTTGGATCTTCATTTCCTTATGAAGACCCCCATGCTGTGTAAAACTCATTATCACATAAACTTGTATGTTTTTCTCCAGTTGTATCTGTCGGTTTAATTTTTTAGATCCAGCCAAGGACCTAAGAGGGTTTGAAAAGAGGACTTCAACTGCCTCCATTTTGATCTCAGTCTGTACTTCCTAACTGCTTCAGTTCCTTCCAGCTTCTCTCTTAACTCAGGCCAAAGATCCCAAGGGCAACGCATCCCGTGATGGGAACTGAAACTACCCCCTGAAGCAGTAACAGCTGTCCTGACACCAGCAGGACCCCACGTGATCGACTCCAAGACAATGATGGACCTGACCTCTACTGCCCACCTGCATGTACCCACCGACCTTTGCCCCACATTTTCCTTCTATCAACCTGGGAGTATTTTTGGCACCTTGGAGATGGTCTTGGAGACGCTGGTCTGCGGTCTTCCTGGTGTTGGCCTCGCTGAAATAAATTCGTCCTGTTTCACCTCCACCCTGCCTTTGGGCCAGACCTGGTCTGTTTGGGACCCTTCCAGCCGTGAGCTCGTTTCCCTTGAGCCCGTTAGAGGCTGACCAACACTTATCCCTCCCTTACATTGGTCAGAAGGGTGGGGGATTGTCTGGGATTCCAAGCCTGCAGCTGGTGTCTGGAGAGGAGTCTGGGGTGGGGGGGTCACTGCACTTAACTTGTGGAGACTGGCCTCCTCAACCTGGGTAGTCAGTATCGGAGTTACACTGCACCAAGCCAGCACTTTCCACCGCACTGAGGAAAAGGAGTCTGCATCCCTAAGGCATGCTTTGCGGCAGCAGATAAAAGGTTGTGTCTTTGTATATCCTAGCAGGCACTCTGGCTAAAAGGAGCCCCGAGAGCCCAGGGCAACAGATGGGGCAAACATAAGAACGTGTTTCGTGATGTCCCTGTCCTAGTTGGAACCACCCTACCCTCTCTGACTTTAGGGAACCTTAGGGACCTGGGGATGGTCTCGACACTCCCGTCTGCATTTGGTTTCTGGTGGGAACTATCCTATCACAGTCGGAGGGAGTGGAGCCAGTGCTCAGGAAGACGTGGTAGGATTAAAGAGGAAAGCACATCTCCAGAGAAGGGGTTCTAGAGCCAAACAGGGCACCACGTTTGTGACCACCTGGGTTTGGGGACAGGTGTTTGTTTACAAATCTTATTTAGTGAGCGATATACTTGGAGATTTCACATAAACACAGCTGATCTGCAAAGAACATGGGTTTGCACTGCATAGGCCACTTACACACAGATTTTCTTTGATAAATACAGTACAGTTCTGTAAATGTATTTCTTTTCCTTATGATGCTCTTAATAACACTTTTTTCCCTCTTTATTGTAAAGAATACAGTATAGAATACATACAACATACAAAATAGGTGTTAATCCACTGTTACCAGTAAGGCTTCTGGTCCACTGTAGGCTATCAATAAAGTTTTTGGGGAATCAAAAGTTATGCGTGAATTTTTTACTGTGCAGCGGAGCAGGGGGGAGGCCGGTGCCCCCAAACCCCTCAATGCTGTTCAAGGGTCAAGTGTATCTGGGTTTCTTGGAAAAAATTAGAAAATCTGTTTCCACATTGCAACACCCAGCTAGAGCTAACACTTGCCCTCTCTGGATGCTCCCCACTGGGGCCTCACACCTCGCCTGCCATTTACATCTGCTTTTCTTGCTTATCAAACACCCCTTCGCAGGCTCCAGTCACTCATGCAGCAAGGCTCCTGGGCTCCAGCAGCAGAGCGCCCTGCATTCTAGGACACGGGTCTACAAAATGCAAGACTAAGCAAATGGAGCACAAAGGTTCTGCTCCATTTGTCCATGAGGACAGTAACTCACTGCTTCTGAATCTATCAGTTAGAGAACCATTATATGCTCTTTCCAAGCACAGGAACCTTCCCGATAGATCAAGAACTTTATTGTTGGACGTAACCAGTTTCTGAGCACAGATTCCGTGCCGTAGTTCTCCTTTTCCGATCATTGACCCAATCGGCCCGGTCCCGGGCTCTCTTCTATCTTGGCAGGGAGACTTCCCGCAAGCTCTTCCAGAGAATGGCCAGAGCATTGGTAAATATTCAGTGTCCAGTAAAAGCCCAGAAGCAGCTGGGTTTCTTCCACTTATAGCACCTGACCCTTCTGTAGTCTGTCCCCGGCGAGAAGCTAGCAGAGTCCACTAAACAGTGAAGAATTCAGGGGCCAAACTGCCCAAGGGTCTTCACTGTGCTCTCAGATGTCCAGCTTCATCGTCCCCACTTTGATCCTGACTTGGCATCCGTAAGTCCAGACGTCTCAGGGAGCACAGAAAGTAGCGAGGAGGCCTGCAGACCAAGTTGAGTTCCTCCTTCCTGGACCCCAGGGCTGGCAGGACCAGCTGGCGGGCATGCAGGTGAAGGGGGATGTGGCGGGCCTTCGCCTGTTTCAGCCCCAGCTTCTTCAGGGTACCGACAGACAGCTTCTGTACAAAGACAAAAGAGCTTCTTGAGAGCCAGGCCAATGGCTCATCCTTGAGCAGCATGCAGGGCCAGAGGCCTTTCACCTAAAGAAACCAACACTAACTCCCCCGGAAGACACAGTGGTGGACAGCCCGTCAGGGACATTGCCAGGAAGGTTCAGAACCCAGGTAAGAGAAAAACCACACCAGAGAAGCTCATATCAGCCAACGCTCTGGCCTTCTTAGAGAACAGGCTGTAACATCAAGAGATAAAAAAGCTCTTCAGCAATAGCATGAAAGGCTGCTCAGAGCCTTCAGAAAGTCTGCTCTCCCTGCCCCCGACCTCCTAACAAAATCTAAGACTAAGGAATAAAGCACAAAGGTTTTGCTAACAGATGGTGCAGCTCCATAAGAACAGTGGCTGTTTCTCTATAAGCTCGGGAACTTACACAGCCTTGTGGTGACTCACTTCAGGGCTTAACAAGGGGAAAGCATTAAGTTCTCCCCCTTATCTGTTGCACCTTGGGTCAAACCAGTATCACCTGGGGGGCCAGCTTATTCCAGTCTGAGTACTTGTGATCACCAAGGATTGGGCAATCCAATCCAAAAGACAGGTGAACTCGAAGCTGATGTTTTATGCCTTTAAAAAAAAAAGAGAGAGAAAACTTGAGGAGCGACAGAAACCATACCACCACTTCCAACCATGTTAAATCAAAGCACAGTAAAACTGGCAAAGCCCCACCTACAATAAAGTATAAAGAACAACAACAAACTGTAAGCTACCAGGGAGCAAACATTATACATACCGTTGAGCCTCTAAATTCCCCTCTCCACCCTCCACGGTTCCCCTTCCACCACATATAACCTGGGCTTTTTTTTTTTTTTTTTTAGCTTTATTACATAATGCTAAATAGTATTGCTTTCCACATTTTCTCACTGTAGCAAAATATACAGAACAAAAAATGTATCAGTTTAGCCATTTTTAAGTGTGCGGTTCTGTGGCATGAGTACATTCACTGTGTTGTGCAGCCATCACCGCCATCCCGCTCCAGAACTTCTTCCTCCTCCCACACTGAAACTCTGAACCAATTAAACAACAGCTCCCCATTCCTGCCCCCGTTCCCCCAGCCCCTGGTAACCACTATTCTACTCGGTCTTTGAATTTGAGTATTCTAGGGATCTCATACATGGCACCATACAATATTTGTCCTCCCGTGTTTGGCATCTTTCACTTAGCACAAAGTTCATCTATGCTGTAACACGTGTCAGAATTTCCTTCCTTGTCAAGGCTGGATAATATTGCATCGTATGTACAGACCAGATTTGGTTTATCCATTCACCTTGTCCGTGGACATCTGGGTTGACTTCACCTTGTGGCTACTGCAAATAATGCTGCTATGAACACTGGTGTGCATGTATCTTCTCGAATACCCACTTGCAATTCTTTTGGGTTTATACCCATGAGAATTGCCGAATGGTAATTCTACACTTAATTTTTTGAGAAACCATTTTTGCAAATTTTTAAATAAATGTAACCGAACTAATTATATCCCTCTGCTACCTAGTGTTTTTTCTTTCTTTCCTTTTTTTTAAACAACAATCATCCCCATTGGAGCTCCCAGCCTCAGATTAGCACCAGAAGCACACTCTTAAACATGCCAGCTGCAATCCCAGCCCTCTCACAATACCAGCTGCTCAGAAGAAGGGCAGAGTCCAGCACAAGGCCCCGGACAGAGCTGAGCGGCCCTGGGGTTTCGCTGTCCCACCGATCCCACTGCACAACAGTGGCCCCTCACCGGTAATTGGCTGGAGCTCTAAGAGGGCGGAGGACAGAGTGCTGCTTAGCACCTGGTATTGAGTCACAGCTACATGCGCGTTCCGGCTCGTTCGTGCTCTCACCATCTTCCCATTGTCCATGCGGTAGCCTGGGGACAGCGTCATCTGAAACCAAAAAAATCAAGATATGTCGCAAAGGAAGAGCAGAAAACCCATCCCTCTGGGCCACAGCTCACCCACCTTGTAGTGCTGCTGCGGGCCTTGCACCTCCTTCTCAACGATGGGGATATCCACAACTCCCGCTGAGGGCACCGGGACACGCACAGTGATGGCCCTGGGAGTGACACACAGACCCTCACTTAAGCCACAAGGTGAGGGGGAAACTCCTCGGATTTGGCTAGAGGCGTTAGCACTGGACCTTCCGTGGTCAGTTCTTAAGACGGGAGCATCCCAAATGACCTCTCATGATAGCACTTAGCCTGAGAGCTCGATACAAACACATCCGTTTTTCTACCAAAGTAATATTACATATATACTAATTACTAATATCTACCAATTACAGAATATTTGGGAGAAAACAATAGAAAATTTATCATAGTAGCATGCTCTTTCATTCTAGCCTTTAAAAATGAATATTTATAGTTTAAAACAAAATTGGGGTAATATGGTTTTGTATCCCGGTTTTTCTTATTATCTTTAAGTTTATTTATTTATTTTGAGAGAAAGAAAGAAAGAAAGAAAGAAAGAAAGAAAGAAAGAAAGAAAGAGTAGGGGAGGGGCAGAGAGAGAGAATCCCAAGCAGAGTCTGCACTGTCAGCACAGTGCAAACTCACAAACTGTAAGATCACGTACGACCTGAGCTGAAATCAAGAGTCGGATGCTTAACCTACTGAGCCGCCCAGGCTCCCCAGGTATCCCAGTTGTTTGGGGGTTTTTTTGTTGTTGTTTGTTTACCATTTACAGCTTATTTATTTGTTTTTAAAGAGAGAGAGAACGGGGGAGGGTAGAGAGAGAGGGAAAGAGAGAATCCCGAGCAGGCTCTACGCTGTCAGTGCAGAGCCCGATGCAGGGCTCGAACTCACAAACCACAAGATCATGACCTGAGCCGAAATCAAGAGTCAGCCACTCAACCAAGTGAGCCACCCAGAGCCCCCATGTATCTTGGTTTTTAAAAGATGGCTAAGTTCTGGCTGCACATGAAGTGGATGAACAAGTAAGCGAATTCACAGAACCACTCCTGCCGGATTTGCCAGATACACAAAACCGGGGGAACTGTGCTCTGTGCTCAAGGTCACAGAAGCAACTACCACCACGTGATAACCATTCCAGATCACGTTTGTTGGAGGTCTCCTTTCATTACGGGTAGAAGACTCTCTAATCTGTCCCTTTGCTTACGCATCTTCCAGGTAAATCACAAAGGAATCCTCCTGGGCACTTGGTGGCCTATCACTGACTGCCCCTCATACATTTCACACCCTGGACTCCTCACTTCGGGTTGGTAGCAGTTTGGGCTGTTCTCTGACATAGTTTATCACACTTAGACTGAGTTTTAACTGCTAGCTCACTCTTCCTAAGGACCTAACATTATTAATGTTCGCTCACTCCGCATTCAGCAAATGTAAAGAGGCACTGATTTAGGTAGGTACTAGTTCTGTATAGAAGAGCAAGACAAAAATCCCTGCTTTCAAGGAATTTGAAATTTAGTTAGAAGATTCAAACAAGTAACTGTAACAAGTCGCTATCATAGTTAAGTCAGCAAATACTAATTGGTTGCCTACTACGTTCTAACTCCTACTTCCTGCACTTGGTATTTAATATTTAAGGTCAGCATTAACTGTGTTCCAGTCAGCTTTCCAGCATTATCTGTCACCATTCCCCACTCCAGACTAGACTGCATGTTCTACCCTTTTGTGCCTACCATTCGTACAATCTATAACACGTTTCTCCATCTTGTCTTTCAAATCCTATTCATTCATCAAGACACAATTAACTGATTTCAATTCCTCCATGAAGCCCGATCCTCAGAATGGTTAGTGATTCTAAACTCTCAAACAATTTTCACAAATAACATAACACTTTTTGATAGACTTAACATCTGGATTACTTATATGCATGAGAATAGCCTCAATTTTCTGCCTTTCAGCTTTTACTATGAGCTACATACTGGGTCAAAACGCTTTACATGCATTGTCTCACTTAATTCTCTCCTCAACTCCATTATTCTCATTTTTCATATACAGACAAAGCTTGGAGAAGTTTCATAACCTGCCTAAGGACTCCCGCTGTTAAATGGCACAGCTGACAGGTGAACACAGATCTTGCTGAGCTCTGAGCTACTCTGCTAAACTTCCTCCATTATCTATAATCTCTTCGTACAGCAGTTCTTACATTTGATTCCTCATCAGAGTCACTTGTGGAGCTTCTGTGGGTGGGCCTCAGCAGAGATTTTTTGAAGGCTCCCAACACCACAAAGTAGCTGCGAAATCTGTTAACACCAAAAGAACTAATATCCAAAAGATAAAAAGAATACCCATGAATCAAATAGAAAATAATAAACAATCCAACAGAAACTGGGCAAAAGAAATAAACAGTTTGTTCACAGAAAAGGAAACTCAATAAACATGAGAAGCCAATAAACATGCAGGCATAACATTGCTGGTACACAAGAAACAGAAAACATTTTTTTTTTTTTAACTCATCAGAGTGGCAAACCTTTGAAAAATGAGTTGGTCAGCTATAAGGGGAGGTGGGTACTCACTACTCTATTGGGAGGAAAACCTGGCCCACCTAAGAGTAGTAACATTCAAATATTAAATGTTTCAGCCTAGCAATTCCATCTTTAGGAATCTGTCTTAAAAATATACTCACATATTCTTTGCAATAGGCTCAGAAAAATGGGAAGTTAACCAAACATCCATTAATAAGGAAATTATGATATAGCCATACAACAGAATACTATAGAGCTCAGAATGTACACACAGGGGTATCTGGGTGGCTCAGTCAGTTAAGCTTCAGACTCTTGATCTCGGCTCAGGTCACGATCTCATGGTTTGTGGGTGTGAGCCCCCATCATGCTCCCTGCTGATAGCTCAGAGCCTGCTTCGGATCCTCCCTCCCTCTCTCTCTCTCTGCCCCTCCCCTGCTTGTGCACTCTCTCTCAAAATAAATTTAAAATAACTTAAAAAAAAATAAAAATTAACTAAAAGCACACACAAAATGCTCTCCAAGATATATTTCCCAAGTGAAAAAAAGCAGGATCCAAAGCAGTGCAAAATATATTGCCATATAACAATTCATTTATACATGCCCGGTATGACTCTGGAAGTTTACACAAGATAGTAGAATACTGGTTGCCTCTGGAAGAAAATTCAGCAGATGGGGGACAGGAGTAGGTTACAGTTTTGTTCATTTATCTTTCCTCTATTAAAAAAAATGGAGGTGTGGCTCCTGGGTGGCTCAGTCAGCTAAGTGTCTGAGTTCAGCTCAGGCCATGATCTTGTGGTTTGTGAGTTCAAGCCCCACGTCGGGCTCTGTGCTGACAGCTCAAAGCCTGGAGCCGGCTTCAGATTCTGTGTCCCCCCCCCCCCCCGCCCTTCCCCCCACTTGTGCACACATGCTCTCTCTCTCTCGCTCTCTCTCCCTTTCTCTCTCCAAAATAATAAGTGAATAAACTTAAAAAAAAAAAAAAAATGGAGGTAAAGTTAAATGTACTAACATGGAAAGATCTCCAAGACAGTTAAGTGAGAAAAGTAAAGTGTAGAGACGCCTGGGTGGCTCAGTTGGTTAAGCATCCAACTTCAGCTCAGGTCATGATCTCATGATTCGTGAGAACACTGCCCGTGCTCTGTTCTTTCTCTTTCTCAAAGATAAATAAACATTAAAAAAAATAATAAAAGTACAGCGGACACTGTACAATGTAATGCACACACACAGTCACACTGTATATACTAGACATGTACGTAAACGCATCGGGTGAGGACCAGGGGAATAAAAACCAAACTATCCCAAGGGAAGGGACTAGAATGACAGAGTGGGTGGATTCTCCAGGAGTTTTTTTTGCTTGATCTTTGATTACTTCACCACAGGAATGAAATCATGTGTTACTTGTGTAATTAATTATCAGTAATTTTTATGTACAACCGTAATTAGGAACCACTATTCTATCAGACTCTAATAGGCTAAGCACTTAGTCTGTTTCCTACACTCCTCATATGCCCACAGGTCCTAGCACAGTGCCTTCTCCTAACAGGAGGTCCTTCTGTACGAATGGACAAAGAGATAAAAGGATGCCCTCATTGACACCAACTCTACCACCAGCGATGGCCTTCATACCAGTACTTCTTTACCACCTGACGGGTTCTAAACAACTCTTGAACTTGATGTGCCATTTCCTTCTCCCATGCCAACACCATTACACCTGTGGTTTCCTTGTCCAGCCGGTGGCACAGATGCAATGGCTCTGCCTTGTGGCCACGAAGCATTTTTGCCAGGATAGGCAATACATCGCTGATGCAGAGCTGGACCCCAGGGCCACCTAAGAAGGGGAGAATCAGAGGTTTTAGTGGCCAGTAAAAGATCCCACCAAAGAACTCTGCTTGGGAAAAGAGTCAGTGCTTTCTAGAGCCTTATTACTGAAATGTGGGCCAGGAACTAGCAACATCAGTATGCCCAGGGAGCTTGCTGGGAAGGAATCTCAGGCCTCCAACTCAGACTATTAAATCAAAATCTGCATTTTAACAAGATGTCCACGTGACTCACACTCGTATTAAACTTTGAGAAGCAATGTCCCAGAGCATGTGGCTTTCTCCTCAGACATATATATACTTATTAACCTACTTGAATACTCGCAATAAAATCAGCAATCAAAATGAGGAAGTCGGATACTTCACTATATAAACAAAGGCTTGAGACTCTGCCAAGTAAACTCAAGTGATACATACAAGACTGTGAAGCTCTTCTGGGGTATTACAGGCATCACATCTTCCTGTAAAGAAGATGGGACTTTACGTGAGACATTTCTCGGAACTATTCTATGCCTAAGTAGCTGTTGAGCTTGAACAGATTATTTTGTCTTTCTAAAGTGCAGTTTTCTCATCTATAAAATGCAAATATCTGTATAATAATTATCTAATGGGGAATGAGAAGGATCAAGAGTGAAAAAGAAAACACACAAAACACATGGCAATGTCTGACTTAATTCGTTCTGTATGCTTTTATCTACACCTCCCCAAAAAGCATTCTTCTACTTCAATTATGCTTTTTCCTCCAGCACATCCCTTTCCCAAGTGCATTTTTTTCCTATCACTCTCCACTGGTCACACTCCAACTGTCTCAGAAAACTGCATTCAACAGTTATTCAAAAACATTTCATTGTCCATCGAGTTCTAGGCATCTTGGGGTTTTGTTAGGCATACTCTGACACACACACATCTGTTTTTTAATTCCTTTTTAATATATTATGAATGCATAATTTATTATGTATTTTTTGGCACCTGAATTTTATAACAACATGAGTATCTTCTATATTTTGTAATTTCTATGACATCTTTAAAGAAAGTCATCTTCTACACAGGTTTATATATGTCTTTGTGGGTGCGTGGGTCCTGAGTATGTTTTTAGTAGCGGAGGCCCGTCTACAGAGCAGTTTAATTTTTGCTTTGGCTGGAGCTCCATTTTCTTATCGGTTTTCATACTGGTTTCTGTGACTGGAGTTTCTGCATGTTTAGGTGATCCCTATTTGATCCTTGCCATGCATAGTAAAAGATCTGATTTGTCTAAGGCTATTCTGTCTCCACTCAGGGCTTGAAGTGAGTGACTGATTTATGCTGCAGTTTTGGGCTCCTGGATTGAGATTTTCTGATCTTTGTTCAATGAAGATAGAATGCTTTTCTTGATCTGGACTTAAATGATGAAATTATTGTCTGGATCATGTGAACAAAATTGTGCATTAAATCAACCTGGTTAAAAAAAGACAACTGAAGCAAATTCAGAGCCACTATATTGAAATACTCCTACTTACAGAGGTAATAAACTATCAGAATACATTACCCATAAGAGATTTACAGGCTGAGGGGCGCCTGGGTGGCGCAGTCGGTTAAGCGTCCGACTTCAGCCAGGTCACGATCTCATGGTCCGTGAGTTCGAGCCCCGCGTCAGGCTCTGGGCTGATGGCTCAGAGCCTGGAGCCTGTTTCCGATTCTGTGTCTCCCTCTCTCTCTGCCCCTCCCCCGTTCATGCTCTGTCTCTCTCTGTCCCAAAAATAAAATAAACGTTGAAAAAAAAAAATTAAAAAAAAAAAAGAGATTTACAGGCTGAAAATACAAACAGTATTTATGAAAATTAGAGAAAGTGGGAAAATTGTTAACAAAGACTAAAATATGTGGTGTCACTATTGAAAGGGGAAGTGAAGGGAACCTTAATATATTAAGTTCTGTTTTTTTCTTATGTCATTTCTTTTTTTCTCAGTTTTGATGGAAAACAACATGAAGACAAGAACCACACAGCCTTAGTATCTCTCTATAAAAATCCCTGTGGAGGTCTACACACAGCACATTCCATATATCACTGCTGACTGCCAAATGTTTGGAATGCAGAGACTGACCTATATATCCCAGTATCCTCAGTAGTGCCTCATACAGGACTATACATATATATGTAGTGTCTTACAGAGTACTCCCCCAAAGCTTAATTATTTTGAATGCAAGGCTTCAAGAAGCCCCACAAGTAATGTGTCCGAATTGTCCATAGGTGTAGCGAAAACAGAACTAGCAGCACCCCTCTCCTTCCCACGTGGTCCTTACCATGCACGGGGAGACCGTAGGGTTTATTGATGACCACGAGATCCTTGTCTTGGTGCACAATCCCTCGGCTCAGTGCCTTAGCAAGCACGTTGGGGTGGACTCGCTGCAGCTGCTGTGTGAACCGCACGAGTTCCTGCACTCTCCGCTGAACAGGGTTTGTGGGCACCTACGGGGAGAGAAGGAGCGACAGGAAAAGCCTGGTGAAGATCTTCAATAAGCCTGGGTGAGAATCTAGGTTGGGAATGACTATCTCTGCATTGGACTCGCGCCTTCCCCGAATAATTTGAGAGCAGCGGTGCGCGTCTGTCTTAACTTGTCCCATCGCAGTGCTCAGGAGCGAGGCCGGCAGAAGCCAAAGACACAGCCCGCAGGAAGACACGGACCTCTTCCCTTTCCCTTTCTCCCCATTCTCCCACATGTCCTCCACATTTGCTTAACAGCTGTCAGAGGACCCTCCTACCTCACTCCCAGCCCAGGAATCCAATTAACGCGCTGCCTCTTGGGAGTTGTGGTCCTTTCGAACTCACCGGTTGCTTCTTCGTCTTTTGTTCCTGTTTCTGGGATCGGAGTTTCTCCGCCAACCTCTGGGCATTCAGAGTCCCAGACGCAGCAGCAGAGGAACAAAATGGCTGGCAGGCGAGAATGAAACGACTCCCTAAACACTGCCCGGAACCCCTCACCCAAAGGCCCAGAGCATTACAGCTGGGCGCCGCCATCTTGCCAAAAAGGGAGGGGCGAGCCAAGACCACGTGCGAAAGAGGGGCTTGGGGGAGGAGGGGATGGGCGGGCTCTCGGGATCACGTGGGCGTGAGGCGGGCTCTCGGCCGAGTCACGTGGGGCGGTGCGCGCAGAGTGCGGCTGCGCCGGCCGGTAGCTGCAGCTGGAGCGGTGGCGTTTGGAGGATACTCGGTGAGTGTGTTGGGAAGCCAGGCTCGGGCTGGGAAATGCCGGTTCATCAACGCTTTAACGTTTTCACGACTCTGGGGTTTCTGTTCTCGGAGAGCATTGCACTGGGAACCGTTTCTCCCTTTGCGAGAAGATCCCACTCACGAACACCTCCCCGCCCCCGCGCCCCGTGGAAGCGATGCCCCATAAACGCTCGCCCCAGAGCCTTCTTGGGCGCTCACCTCGTCCCTCTTGGCAACCACATCCCTGGTGTCCGGCGAGTCCCCTGAGGGACGCATCGTGTCACCTCTCATTTCCTTGCCGTTCGACCTTCGGAGATGCCCGGATCTCTGTAGCCTCTCCACCCCTCACCTCCTCTTTGTTTCAGGTTGTAACCTGTCCTCTCCCGGGGATGATGGGGAGCCCCTCCGTTACCCAGGGGCCCCAGCCCGTATTTCCTCCTTAGGGAATACCTTGAGTTTCTTATGTTACTCTTCAAGAATTCATTTTTTGTTTGTTTGTTTTGGAGTCTCCTCTCCCCCTACGCTCTCCCTGCTCCTTCCAAAGACTGAAAATACAGTACGGAGCACGCACCTTCCTTTCCCTTTGCTGCTTCCTTCATTTTTTTTTTCCCCTCCCTACTTTGCAACCGCCCTAGACCCTCTCTCCCTCTCTTAACAAGGTGCGGTGCTGGGACTCTCATGCCCAAACTGTAAGCGACTCCCTGTGACTTCACCCCGGGGGTGGCCGAAAAGATGAACATCTGGTTGGGGGTGATAATGGGAAAAATATCTCGGGACATACCTGCCATTTGTTAAGAAACCTAGTGGCGAGTTCCGAAGAGCTGTTTGGAAAACCAATGGATCTGTACCGACACTAGAGGACACAATTTTTAAGACTGCTTAGAATGAAGGTTCCCTGAGGAGTTAGTGTAGGTAGTGGAATTCGGTTTGCGATTACGCCCCTTCGAAAGGGACGGGCAGAAGGGAGCCATATTGGGCATGCAATAAAGTTGAACAAGTAAGTGGAGCTAACCTATGGAAAACTTTAAGTTGAAGAAGAGTTTGAACTAGATGTGATAAGTATTGAGTGTTGAAGCTTCTTGAGCAGGAGAGAGACTCCTTGAAGTTGGAATTCTAGAAATGAATCTGGCAGTGGAATGCAGGACAGATTAAAGAGAGGAAGGCTTTGATAGCAGGGAAATCAGCTGGGATACTTCAATCTAGACGATCAGTAAAGAGGTTATGCTTCATCCGGTGGTCTTTTCCCCTACATGGTACTGTTCTTTGAGTTTGAATTGCTTTTGAATACAGGTCAGGATGCATCATTGGCAGCTGCTGTTGAAGCCTGAGTCCCTTGAGGATTGCTCATGTTTTCTTTGTGAAACCCACATCTGGCACAGAGTAAACTCACAAATATTCATTCTTTAGATGGCTGCATGCATCACAGACGTGTGTTAGATGTGTCTGAACATTCGAATTGTCTTCTTTCTGTCAGTTTTTGACCTGAAGAATGGAAGTGTGGGAGTAAATGTATGAAGAATGGGAAGGAAGGCTTGTGTATGTTTCTGTAATAAGACAGGTGATCATGATATAAATTTGAAGAATCCTGAGGGAGGTTGGAAAACAACTTTTCTTCTTCTTTTTTTTTTCTTCTTCACATTTACAGGTAAGACATAGATCTGTAAAAGGTGAGAATTACTATCTTTTGCTGATATGCTCCAGATGCAGGTTCAAATCTTATTAATTTCAGTTAGGGACATGAAGCCTCCTTTTCCAAGGACTCTGAAATATGGATGTCAGGATTTAAATTCAGATCCTTGTGTTAATTATGAACTTGTTTTAGGTATAGTATTTTTATAATTTTGTGTAAGGGCTGTTTCTGCCTTAACCTCTGCTTGGCATTCAAGAAATGACACCTGTTCTTGCAGAATTGGCATTCTGTAGCACGAAACAAATGAAGAACCAACTCAGATGTCAATGCTGGTGACAACAGAGCTTGTGTTCTTGGGTTTCAGGGTAACCCAAGGTACAAACTGTAATACCGAAGAATAAAAAAACTGGTCACTTTTTTTCTGAAGAAGGAACTTTCAGGTTTTTCTTTTTGTAACTGTAAGATATTTGAAGAGTTCAAAGGTTTTGTTTGTTTGCTTGTTTTCACAGTACAACTTTAGCCAATATGGGTACAGAAGTTAGATCTTAATGCTTCTCCTAGGAGTCTAGGCATTTGGTCATTTAAAGTAGAGCCGCTCTCTGCATATACAAGAACTTATGCAAATATATTTTCTGTCTTTTGTTTTTGTAATGCTATATTGTATCTTAATGCTATATTGCCTCCTTTCTGTACAGACAGGAAGCAAGTCTGTACTGTTTTCTCAGTACAAGGAAGCAAATTCTACTAGAGGGGTGTGGTGGTATCTTCATTCTTAGAGAGTACAAACATGACTTTTTTTCATAGATTTTGGTATGTCATAATGTGTTCCCCCAAAATAACCATTTAAAGAAGCACTTGAGGGGCACCTGGGTGGTTCAGTCGGTTAAGTGTCTGACTTCCGCTCAGGTCATATTTCACTGTTTGTAAGTTCAAGCCCCGTATCAAGCTCTGTGCTAACAGCTCAGAGCCTGGAGCCTGCTTCCGATTCTGTGTCTCCCTCTCTCTCTGCCCCTCCCCCTGCTTGCATGCTCTCGTGCTCTTTCTCTCAAAGATAAATAAACATTTGAAATTTTTAAAAAAATAAAAAGAAGCACTTGATAATTCATTTTTGAGGGCATTTCCTGCTGTGCAAGAACATGGTCACCTTTTTATTTCACAAATATAAACAAAGAGTGACTAACGAATAAAGGAACTTGTGTTTAAATATCACAAAGTGAAGATTGATTAGTGGCATGAAGGTAGATTCTGGCTCCTTAAACGGTGATTTGCTAGTTGCAGATTAACCAGTAATTCAGTTCCCTCAAGAGCAGGAAGTATGTGGATATCATTTTATGGTTTTAGATTCAAGGAAGCAATTAGCAGGAGCTCCCTGGAGGTGTCCAGGAAAGTGAAGTTGTTGGCAGCTGGGAGATCTGGGTACTAGTCCCAGCTCAGCTCCTGTGAACCAAGTCATTTGGGCTCTAAGCTTCGATTCGTTGAAGATTTTCCATTGACACTTAAGTACTTTCTTAACAAACGGGATTTATTTCAGACTTGTCTTGCATACATTTAGCATAAGCACAGAGAATCAGGATTCTGCTCTTGTCGCCAGAGCCACTGAGCTAACATTTATATTTGGGGGTCACCCACCTCTTTGGTGCTGGAATATACCTTAAGATTTCCTAAGTGGGGCATAAGAGAGAGTACAGATAGAGGGGGAAAAAAAAAAAAAAAAAAATATATATATATATATATATATATATATATATATATATAAGAAAACAGTGGTTTTCTAAAACATTGTGTTATAACCTATACTCTGGATGTTAGTTCTTTTTTCCATATCAGCATTTTAGAGATTCCGTTATGCTCCTACCGCTTGTTGTACTTTTATTCGGCTCTTGAATGACGCTCAAGACAGGTCTGGCTTAAACTAGTCTTCCCAAACTTTCCATATCATGGTATGTGTGGAAATAATTGTTTCATGGAGGAAAACTGGAGGTGACCCACAGAGGACAACTGGCCTGGATGCTGAGGCTGACCCCACCTGACTCCACCATAGGCTGAGGGGATCCCTAGCCTGTAGCCTGTTTGACCATTAGGAAGGTCAGTGTTATAAAATCAAGGGCTTGGACCCAAACTCTATTGGGAGGAATTGTATTATCAGTTATGTTTGTTAAGTCCGCTTCTAATTTATTTCTCTCTTATGTGCCTTTATGCTCTTAGCTAGTTTATATCTAAGGATCATACTTATCCTTACAAAGTGGCCCTTCTAAAAGTTTGTAAAAAGTAGTTAATTGATGAAGAGATGGGGAATGCTTTTGTCACAATGTTTTGACCTAATTAGATTATGGGCAGTTTTGCTCTGCCTCTTTAGAAGATAGAGAATTTCTTTAAAAAGTGTATTTTATGTTTTCCATTATAAAAGTAATACAAAAAATGTGTAAAATAGTAACAAAAAAAGATGGGAAAAAATCATTCATAGCTCTGTTTCCCAAATATGGTTAAAATGTTTTTTCTCAGGTTTTTTTAATCTTGCATTTTTTTTCTTAATTGTAAATTCACACATTTATAGAAGTAGAGAATATAATGAACCCCATGTTTTCATCTGCCAGTTTCTACAACCAGCCAATACAGGGCCACTCTTGTTTTCCACCCTACCCTGATCTCCGAGATGGTTTTAAACCATCAGTAAACACGTCAGTATGTATCTATAAAAGGTAAGCACTGGTTTTTACCAAAACCACAACACCATTATCACCCTTTCAATATATTTCTTAGTATCATCAAGCAAGCAGTTGACACATTTTCAGTTGGGTTTCTCTTTTTAATAGTTAATTTGTTTGAATTGGGATTCAAGAAAAGTCCGCATATCATGCATATTCTTTTAATTAGAAGAACAAAACTGTGGGCATTCAGAGGAGACGTGTGGCCTGTACCTTAAAGGTGCTTGGTGCACTGGCTTAGAGCTTACACTTGGGAGTCAGAAAGATGGTTTTGGAATCCTGGCTCTGCTACTTGCTGGCTGTGTAACCTCGTGCAGGTTACTTCTCTTACTTTAGATTTTTTACCCTGTGAAATGTGGATGATGTCTGCCTTAGGACTGCTGTAAGGAGTGAGTTAATGTGGGCTAAAGCACTCGTGTAGAGTTGAGCACATAGTTAAGGCTCAAAAAATATTAGGTATGTCCTGCATACAGTATAGCACCAGGTTTATAGATTTGTTTAAAAGGTCTTAAACAGGGTAAGAATCAAGGGGTATGGAATTTAGTCTAATTCTGCCACTTAAGTGATACACTTCCGTGTTTTGGCCCTTACTTAAGTTGCACACCCCAAAAAGCAGGTGGGGTGAACAATGATGATTTCTAAAATCCCAGTGCTTGCTAGAAGTAAGGCAGCTTGGTATTTTTAGAAAGAGACTGAGGTTTGCATCACACTTTGCCATTTATAAGTGTTAATTCTCCTCAGCTTCAGTTTTTTCATATGTGTAACGGAATTAATACTACCTAACCTAGTATTGTTGCAGTAAGTGCTAAGATCAATATATATATGGTGCCTAGCATGTAGAAGATATTCAAATTATTAGTCAGCATTTCATGATTATAAATTAAAATAAGATCATTACGTTAGAGTATTTTCAGTTGTGAAGAAATATGTATTTTGTGGTGTTTATATAAATGAAGATGAACAGAGTGTCTTAAGGGAAAAGGAATATACATTGGAAGGGTGAACATGGAAACCATGTTTCCAGAACATGAACAATGGAAAATTGAGGGACTGTTCAACCTTTGTGGTTGGATAAAAGCCGGAGGATGTCAGGGTCCCTAGAGAAATTTAAGAAGGTATTTGCAACAACTAGTTGCTTAAGTTGAATAAACCTATTTTCTGCATTATTTGAAAATTTGAACAATAAGTTAAAGAAGTAGATTGTTGTTTGTGTGTTTTTCAGTTGTTAATAATTGGAACATGCTGTAAGTGTTTAATAATACTGTTAGGGTAATGAAAATAACCTCCACTAGCAGTTAGTAGGAGAGCTGTAGTGTAACTGAGTTAGAAAACCAAATACAGGGGTGCCTGGGTGACTCAGTCGGTTGAGCGCCTCTGACTTCGGCTAAGGTTATGATCTCGTGGTTTGTGAGTTTGAGCCCCGCATTGGGCTCTGTGCTGACAGCTCAGCCTGGAGCTTGCTTTGGATTCTGTGTCTCCCTCTCTGCCCCTCCCCCGCTCGCTGTCTGTCTCTGTCTCCCTCTCTCTCTTTCTCAAAAATAAATAAACACTAAAAAAAATTTAAAAATTAAAAAAAAGAAAGAAAACCAAATCCACGCTGGAGTCTACTGATCCCAGTATACTAGGCAACATTTCCCCATTTTAATTTTGTTTTTTATCAAAGTAATTCACGTGTATGGTTTAAAGAGTCAGGTAGTGCTAAAAGACTTAATGGGAAAAAAAGCCATTCCCTCCATTCTCCCCACCTCATAATCTCATTCTTTAGAGGTAGCCCCTCAGTTATTTTTTTTCTTTCCTCAGGTATTATCTTCATATTTCTTTCTTTTTTTTTTTTTTTAAATGTTTGTTTATTTTGGGTGAGAGAGTGCGTGGCTGTGCAAGGGAGGGAGAGAGAGAATCCCAAGCAGGCTCCGTGCTCAGCATGGAGCCCCAGCTGGGGCTCAGTCTCACAACCCTGAGATCACAACCTGGGCCAAAATCAAGAGTCGGACGCTTAATGGACTGAACCACCCAGGCACCCCTCTAAATCATTTGATATGTTATTTCTTGCTTTTTTCTCCCTCCAGTGTTTGGCCTGTTGAGCTAGATGATTTGTCTCAGCTCCACTCTTGTGTTTAGGTTGACCTTTGCCTGTTTTTTCCCCACATACCTACATACCGTTAATTTTTTTCCAGATGCTCAAACATAATTGTCACATTCTTACCAGTAACCTTTTCTGTGAGCTCAGATGTGTCACTTGATGTTTCCTATGGAGAACTACTACCCAGGTATATCATTCAGGAACATGGGCTGTCACCCATGTCCCATTTCTTGGCTTACATCTTTATTTCCTAAGAAGTATTTGCCCACACACTTGTTTGATAGTTTGGAAATGTTGCAGAATTCTAGGTTGGAAGTAATTTTCCCTCAGAATTTTGAAGGCATGGCTGTACAATCTGGTATCTGTAATTGCTCTACAGACATAGCAATTCAAATCCTTTTTTTATGAGACCTCATTTTATTGGGTTTTTTTTTCCCCCTCTCTTACTGGAAGCTTTGAGAATATTCTGTCCCTGATGTTCTGGAATCTCTTAATGACATACCATGGTGTGAGTCTTTCCTCAACTGTTGTTCTGGGTATTCAGTGGACTTTTTCATTCTGGAAATTCATGTCCTTCAGTTCTGGGACATTTTCTTCTATTATTCCTCTGATTTCTGTCCCTCTCCATCTCTTCTTTTTCTTTGATTCTTTTTCATAATATCTATTCTTGCTATGTGGATAGGATAACTTCAAAGAGGACCCATTAAAGTTTTTCACTTTTGCTCTCTGCATTGGAGTAGGTTTAAGATCTATTGCCAGAATGAATATCAACCCCCAAATAATGGCAAGCCCTGCATGTGAGAAGAGCTTAGTGCTTCACCCCTCAGTTTTGTAGATTGCATGAAGCCATGTGCTCCGGGACTGGGCAGGATCTAGCCTTCCTCACACTCCCTCCCAGTTCCCATTCACCCTGATTTCCTCACTGCCCTCAGGCACTAGGAATGTACTGCTGCTTTATTCTACTGTAGAAACCTCTACTGCTCCTCTTTTGATGAATCCGTGAGCTATTTGAGTACTGTTCGAAGTTCATTTTACTAAGATAAATGAAGAAAAGTTGAAAGAAAAATAAGATAAATGAAGAAAAGTTGAAAGAAAAATAAACGAAAAGAGGGGCTGGTGTGTAATATAGAAAATTTACAGTGTAAAAGCAACTGCAAACTCTAGCAAAGTTTTTTTGAATTGATGAGCATGAAACCAGGATGCTTGCACTTTCTCCGAGAGTTTCTCTTGAAAACTGCCAAAATATCAACACATAAACCAAAATGTCAGCAGTTGTTATCTCCAGGTAGGATTACAGGGTGGTTTTCATTTGCTCTTTGTACTTTACTGTACTTAACACATTTCCTGCAGGGCCTAGGGGGGACCTTTTCCTCTCTAGTCAAGGAGGAGGGGTGCTTTCTTATGCCAGATAAAGTGTCCATGTCCCTTGGGCTCAAGCTGCTCAGCCCACTCTTGCTTCAACCTCCAGGTCCTCCCTCCATCTAGCACTGACCTCCTTTGCACTTTTAACAAAGTATGTTTTTAGGTCTTCCTAACCTTTTTTTCTCTCACCTATTTTGTTTCCTCAGTTTTTTTCACTGCTACTTTTTAACACTGATGCTACCTGCTCAGCAAAGCAGTGCTTTTAAAGCTGTTTCTTCTCCCTTAGCCTGATCTTTCTAGTTGTTCTGGTGGCCTCTGTGGCAGATGATACCTTTTCTTTTTTTTTTTTTTTTTTCTTTTTTTTTTTAGCTTTCAGATTCTTGGTTCAGGTCTAAATAATGCTTTCATCTTGGAGTTCATTTCCAGATCAAAGAGAATATTTTTGAGTTAATTTTTGTTAGAAAACAAATATCCTGAAAAGAATATCAAGCCAGATTAAGGTTAGAAGCTAAAACCACTTTCCTGAGTTGCCTGTCATTTATCATTCTCTTGTTCTTAAGGATGGTTGAAATTGCTTTCTAAGTACATTCCTAAAGTATATGATAGGTCTTTCAAAATCAAAAAATAATTGTGTTGGTGCTTGCAACAGAAAGAGGGAAATAATCACCTGTAACCCTGTGACCCAGAGATTACTTCTACGGGTCATAGACCTAACACCACACGATAAGGAACAGATTGTTGAACTGTTTTTTGATCTTTAAGTTTGAAGTATGTCTTAAAGTACCTTAAAGTATGTGAAGGACTGTGTAACCCAGGTATCTCCTGGGTCTGAAACACAGGAGAGATCTGAGCTGAAGATTGAGATATGGGAGTTGCTAGCATTTAGTTGGTATTTTAAATCATTGGAGTAACTGGAAGGGGAGGCGAGGGAATACGTGAAGTGATTATATGGAGAACTGAAAGCAGTTTGCTGAGGACCCTCAACATTTAGGGATTAGATGGAAGAGGAAGAAGAGCTTCCTCTAGAGGGACAGGAGGAAAATCAGGAAAATCCTATGTCACTGAATTTTGAAAATCAGGAAAATCCTATGTCACAAAATTTCACTGAATTTTGCCATGGAGGGATCTGTGTCCCCTTTTCTTGATCTTCCTTGAACACAACTGTTAATCTTTACCACGTACAAACATATTAAACTTAGCACCAATGTGTCATAAATAGTTTACAGTTCTGTTTCCCCTAAAAGGTGGAGACTTTTGAAGGGTATGGCCCTTCAGGGTATGGTCTTAGTCACCTTTGTGGAATAGTGTTGCATTGTGTGTTCACAACATGGACTCTGGAATCAGCCTTCCAGTGTATTAATAGCTGTGTGACCTATAGCAAGTTACTTAACATCTCTGATTCAATGCCATCGTCTGTGATGGCTGTGGTGTGTGATGATAGTAGTGTCTGCTTCACAGAAGAGTGAACATTTTAAGGTGTAGACACCAGTGCCTGGCTCATTGTAAATATTAGGTAGTGTTTGGTGGAGGGGAGCTGGATGTGGTGGTAATAACATTGTTAGCATAGTGCCTGGCATTTAATGGACTTTTGAATGTGAAAATTCAACAACTTGGGACTAATACAATCCCTGTCATTTTCAACTCTGTAAGCATATACAGAATGTAGCCATAACCAGCCATAGGAAAACTGTAGAATAGATAGAATAGAATAGGAGAATAGAAGTGGACAGAGTTCAGTGCATGTAGCTTTGTTTTATAAAACAAATCTATAGACTTTTTACAAAAGTACTCAGTTTCTTTTCATGTGGTGGGGAAGGAGAAAACTGAAAGACGATTTCCAAAGCAGGTGAGAATTTTTATGTGTAGTGCTGAACGTTTATTGTAAACAGGTAGCCGGTGGATATCTGTCACAGAAGGTATTTGTGTGGCATAAAATAACACTTCATCCATTCATCTTGTTTTTACAGCTTATAGAATTAAAAGTATCTTTTAGACCTTAATTTGATCTCTTAAACCTTACATTAATTCATGGTAGGTGCATACTCATTCAGCCAGAAAATATTTGAGCATTTACTGCTCTGTATAGACACTTAACTGTATAACAGAGATTGTGCTAGGGGTTGGGGATAGGACTATAAATAAGACCAACTGTACTTGTCTTTAAAGAACTTTAATTCTTAAGGGAGAGGCCAATAATTGCAGGTGTTAGAGATGCAGATAAGGAGCCAAATGGGACGATGGGGGGCAGATGACCAGCCACTGTAAAGTAACAGGTAAGCTGAGGCTTCAAGGATGGGATGGAGCCAGAAATACTTGTAGAATATACCACCCTGAGCCGTGTTCGGTGTGTGGGCCAGGACAGTGTGTGTCCCATGTGGCTCTAGAGCCTGGTGAATGAGGGAGAGGGCTGGGTGGGATATTGTGAAGAGGGCTGCAGATGTCAGATCAAGCCTATCTTGTAGCCTTGATGTAAGGAGTTTAATGTTATTAACCACAGTGAGAAGCCATTGAATGGTTTTAAACTATGACTTAATCCAATTTGTGTTTTGAAATCCCTTTTACTGCTACATAAGCTTTTCTTCTTCTCTAGTTGTGTGTAAAGAAAGTACTTTAGATAGATTTAATCTATAAAATACAGAAACTGATATCTTAGCCTAAATACTGATGTACTGATGTCCTTGAGTCATTTGCCAGAAAGAGTTCTTGCCTTAAGAATCCACCCTTAAGAATCAGTTTACATCTTAGATATCAGAAACTTGAGTTACAAACACAAAATGATTCATGTATAAAATTGTTCAATAAGTGACAGAGGATAGTCTTGAAACCTTAAGTCTGAAATCCTATTGCCTGCTAGAATCAGATTACCGTCCCTTGTTGCCATGTCTGGAAAATGATAGTCTGAATGTTGATTTACTGTGCACACAAGTATTCACAGGAATGTGACTTTTCCCATGTTTCACTTAAAAAAGAAACGGTCTTTCATGGTTTTTGTTGTATTAAAAGCATTAATGGGAGGGACGTGCATCTGGTTATCTCAGTTGGTTAAGCATCTGACTCTTGATTTTGGCTCAGGTCATTATCTCATGGTTCACGAGTTCGAGCCCCACGTCAGCCTCCACACTGACAGTGTGGAGCCCGTTTGGGTTTCTCTCGGTCTCCCTCTCTCTGCCCCTACCACGTGCTACCTCACTCTCTTTCTTTCAAAATAAATAAACTTAAATAAAGAAAAGCATTAATGGGGTGGGTATTTCTCTTAGTAGGAAATGCTTTTTCTGTCATGGGAAATTCTTGTAGTTGTAATCATGAGCAGCATTTTGCATTTGAGTTAATTCATTCAATAAATATCTGAATGCCTACTCTGTTCCAGGTACCGTTCTAGGATCTTGGGATATATTGTGAACTAAACAAAGATTCCTACCTTTGAAAACCTTACTTCCCACTGGGAGGAGACAGATGACCAAAAATAAACATAATTAGTGTATTTATTATACTAATCATAAAAATAATTAGTACGTTAGAGGGTGGTATGTGTTTTGAAATAAAAACTAGAGCAGTTAATGCGTTGAGTGGAGAAGTTGCACTTTTATTTATTTATTTATTTATTTATTTTTAACGTTTATTTATTTTTGAGACAGAGACAGAGCATGAACGGGGGAGGGTCAGAGAGAGAGGGAGACACAGAATCTGAAATAGGCTCCAGGCTCTGAGCTGTCACCACAGAGCCCAATGTGGGGCTCAAACTCACCGACTGCGAGATCATGACCTGAGCCGAAGTCGGAAGCCCAACCGACTGAGCCACCCAGGCGCCCCAGAAGTTGCACTTTTAAATAGGGTGGTTGGGGTAGCATGATTGAGAAGGTGTGATTGGAGGAACGACTTGGAACTTGGGAAGAGCATACCAGGCAGAGGGAACAACGAATACAAAAAAAAGCCCCAAGGCCAGAGTGTACCAGGCTTGTTTGAAGACCAGGAAAGAGGCCAGTGTGTCCAGAGGAAGGGAGGGAGTTCCTTGGCTTTCTAGGAACAAGTTTCTCCTCAATTTCAAAAAAGTTCATAAGCCAAAATAAATGAATAAGAGGGCATAGAATTTCCATCCTTCAAATGTTACGTAGATGGTAATTGATGAATACCTAGATTCATGTCTTGAATCTGGTAATTCCAAAGTAACACAAAATTTAAGTTAATTTCATAGGGCAGCTAAACAAAAAAAATCTTTTTCTATCAATAAGAAATGATGTTGGATCACATGCTTTTAAGACCTAGCATTTAGTAGAAACTGAAACTTAACATTCCAGTTTATACATTTCCAGATTAAAAGCCAGAAGGCTTTGTTTTATAGCAAAGATGGCAAGGGTGTGCCAAATGTTCTTGTCTTTAAGAAGGGCAGTGAGGGGCGCCTGGGTGGCGCAGTCGGTTAAGCGCCCGACTTCAGCCAGGTCACGATCTCGCGGTCCGTGAGTTTGAGCCCCGCGTCAGGCTCTGGGCTGATGGCTCAGAGCCTGGAGCCTGTTTCCGATTCTGTGTCTCCCTCTCTCTCTGCCCCTCCCCCATTCATGCTCTGTCTCTCTCTGTCCCAAAAATAAATAAACGTTGAAAAAAAAAAATTAAAAAAAAAAGGGCAGTGATAGCCCTGAGGTTTGGGCTTAGGGAGAAAGTGCCCTTTAAGAGCAGATTTGGTTTACTTCCCTGATTTCTTTCAAACTCAGTAGCTCTAAATCCTTTTAACATTTTTTTTTTAATGTTTATTTTGGGAGAGCGCACAAGAGACCGAGGGACAGAGAGAGGGGAAGAGGGAGAGGTGGGGGATGGGGAGGGACAGAGAGATAATCCCAAGCAGGCTCCTTGCTGTCAGCACAGAGTTCAACAATAGGCTCAAACTCCAGAACCTTGAGATCATGTGACCTGAGCCTAAATCAAGAGTTGGATGCTTAATCGACTGAGCCACCCAGGCACCCTTCCTTTTAACTTTTTTAATTAGGTGGTCTAATTTTCTGTTTTCTGACTCTGCACAGTTTTCCTTGTTTTTTCTTAAGTTTCCAGTCTAAATAAATCATTACACTACATTCATAAGGTCCTCAGCAATAACAATCTAATAGAGTATAGCCTATGTCCCATGCATACCAAGTGTATTACATTGGTATATGTATTCAGTGTCCTTTAAAAAAAAAATTAATGTTTACTTTTGACAGTGCACACACGCTCACGAGTTGGGGAGGGGCAGAGAGAGGTGGGGACAGGGGATCTGAAGCGAGCTTGGTGCTGACAGCAGAGAGCCCAGTGTGGGGCTTGAACCCATGAATGAGATCATGACCTGAGCTGAAGTCAGATGCTTCACTGAAGGGGCCACCCAGGTGCCCCCAGGGTCTTTTGTTTCCGAAGCACAGTGCTTTAAAAAGAACCAGTTCATCCAGGACAATCACTGGAGTTATTCCACCCGTACTTGCCATAATCTTTTCTCATGTTTCTGAATTTTGTTTTTCATAGAGTATCTTTGTGTACTTTCTTAAACTTCTTTATCATCTATTCCTTTCCCAATGTGTCATGGTTGTTTTTTATATTTGAGTCCTGTCTGTGAATTGGTGTTCGTTGTTTCTAGTCTAGTTTCCCCTGAGGTTGAAGTTGAAGTAAGATCACTGAAGAAAATGCTCAGAAGCATGGGTCTTTGACTTTCTGAAGCAAAACATTCTGCAGTTGACCCTTGAACAACACAGGTTTGAACTGCATGGGTCTCCTTATATGCAGATTTTTTTTCATCACGATAAGTGTACTCTTTAATCCCCTCCCTGCCCACCACTCCTCTGGAAACCATCAGTTAGTTTTCTATAGGTAAGAGTCTGTTTCTTGGCTTGTCTTTTTTTTCCCCCTTTGCTCCTTTGTTTTGTTTCTTAAATTCCACATATGAATGAGATCATATGGTATTTATCTTTCTCTGACTGACTTATTTCACTTAGCATTATACTCTCTGGCTCTATCCATGTTGTTGCTAACGGCAAAATTTCATTCTTTTTTTTTATGACTGAATAATATTCCAGTGTGTGTCTATCACTTTTTCTTTATCCATTCATCTATCGATGAACACTTGGGCTAGTTTCATAGTTTTGACTATTGTAAATAATGCTGCAATAAACATAGGGGTGCATGTATCCCTTTGAGTTAGTGTTTTCGTATTCTTTGAGTAAATACCCAGTAGTGCAATTCTTGGGTTGTAGGGTAGTTCTATTTTTAATTTTTTGAGGAACTTCCCAACTGTTTTCCACAAAGGTTGTACCAATTTGCATCCCCATCAACAGTACAAGAGGGTTCCTTTTTCTCCACATCCTTAACAACACTTGCTGTTTCTTGTTTTGTTTATTTTAGCCATTCTTCCAGGTATAAGGTGATACCTCATTGTAGTTTTGATTTGCATTTCCCTGATGATGAGTAATGTTAAGTATTTTTAATGTGTCTGTTGGATGTCTTGGGAGAAATGTCTGTTCATGTCTTCTGCCCCCTTTTAATTGGATTTTTTGGTTTTGGGGTATTGAGTTGTACCAGTTCTTTATATATTTTGGATACTAATTCTTTATCAGATATGTCATTTGTAAATATCTTCTCTCATTCAGTAGGTTGCCTTTTCGTTTTGTGGATTGTTTCTTTCATTGTGCAGAAACTTTTTATTCTCTTGTAGTCCTAATAGTTTATTTTTGCTTTTGTTTCTCTTGCCTCAAGAGACATATCTAGAAAAATGTTGCTATGGCCAGTGTCAGAGAAATTACTGACTGTGTGCTTTTCTAGGATTTTTATGGTTTCATGTCTCACATTTAGGTCTTTTTTTTTTTTTTTTTTTTTTTTTTTTAAGTTTATTTATTGTGAGAGAGAGAAAGAGAGCGAGGGAGGGGCAGAGAGAAAGGGAGAGAGAATCCCAAGCAGGCTCCTTGCTATTAGCAAAAAGCACAGCTCCGGACTTGAACTCGTGAACCATGAGATGATTACCTGAGCCAAAACCAAGAGCTGGACATTTAACCAACTGAGCCACTCAGGCACCCCTCATATTTAGGTCTTTAATCCATTTTGAGTTTTATTTTTGTGTATGGTGAAAGAAAATGGTCTAGTTTCATTCTTTTACATGTGTATGTCCAGCTATTCCAACACCACTTGTTAAAGAGACTGTCTTTCTCCCATTGTGTATTCAGTCCTCCTTTGTAGAAGATTAAGTGGCCATATAATTGTGAGTTTCTTTCTGGGTTTTCTGTTCTATTTCATTGATCTATGTGTCTATTTCTGTGGCAATTCCATACAGTTTTAATTACTTCTGCTTTGTAACATAACTTGAAATATGGAACTGCGATACTTCCAGTTTTGTTTTTCTTATACAAGATTGCTTTGGCTATTCATGGTCCTTTGTGGTTGCGTACAAATTTTAGGATTGATCTAGTTCTGCGAAAAATGCCATTGGTATATTGAAAGGGATTGCATTATTTCTGTAGATTGTTTTGGGTAATATGGACATTTTTTTTTTAATGTTCACTTATTTTTGAGAGAGCACAGGAAGGGAAGGAGCAGAGAGAGAGGGAGACCTAGGACCCAAAGCAGGCTCAGCGCTGTCAGCATGGCCCCCAATGCAGGGCTCAAACTCATGAACCATGAGGTCGTAACCTGAGCTGAAGTGAGATGCTCAGCAGACTGAGCCACCCATGTGTCCCAGGTAGTATAGACATTTTAACAATATTTGTTCTTCCAACCCATGGGCACGGAGTGTCTTTCCATTTCTTTGCATTGTCTTGAATTCCTTTCATCAGTGTTTCAGAGTTTTTAGGATACAGGTCTTTCACCTCTTTGGTTAGGTTTATTCCTAGATATTTTATTGTTTTTGGTGCAATTGTACATGAGATTGTTTTATTATATGCAGATTTGTTTTTGATAAATATAGGACACTACTGTAAATGCATTTTCTCTGCCTTGTGATTTTCTTACCATTTTATTTTCTTTAGCTTACTTCATTATAAGAGTACAGTACATAATACATATAACATACAAAATATATGTTAACCAACTGTTCATTTACTAGTAAGGCTTATGGTCAACAGTAGCTATTATTGGTTTGGGGGAGTCAAAAGTTATGTGTGAATTTTCGACTGAGCAGAGGGGTTTGGGGTACCCCCCATTGTTCAAGGTTCATCTGTACTTTATGCTCACTGAAAAAAAGGAAAATGGTATGCATTCATAGAACTGCAAATTAGAAGTGCTTTTGAAAACATTGCAGGGCGTTTTTTCCTTCTTCCTCCAGATAGGACTGTATATGAATCACCCAAGAATTTAACATTCTTACCGTCTTTTTTGTTAAAAGGAAATATTACAATCTCTTTAAGCCACCAATCCATTGCCATTCTAAGTGGGAAGTTCAAGAGCCTAGCATTTTGGTAGACATTATAGCTTTATTGTATGACAAGATTAAAAGAAATTGAATACATTCAAAGTGAGCTTATTCTTAAAATCACTCTTTCTTGGGCATTCTGATAACTGAGTTTTTAACATAATTAACCTAAGATAGGTGTCTATTCAAATTTTTCTTATGTTTATTTATTTATTTTTGAGAGAGAGAGTGAGCACAGAGGAGGGGCAGAGAGAAGGAGATAGAGAATTACAACCAGGCTCCAAATTGTCAGCACAGATCCAAACACCAGGCTCAAACTTACAGATCCTCACAAACCGTGAGATCATGACCTGAGCCAAAATCAAGAGTCTGACACTTAACCGACTGAGCCACTTAGGTGCCCCTATTCAATTATTTTTTATCTGCTCTATCTGTTAAAGTTAACTGTGCACTTCAACATGAACTTGAAAGTAATGAATAAGTTGAACCTCAGTAATTTTTTTTGTTTATCTTAATGTTGAAGAACATTTTCTTTTCCTTTTAGTTAACTCTAAGAGTAATTGTAAAACAAATCTACTTTGTATCTTATATTCTGACCTTGTTTTTGCTGTTTAATGGAATTTGGATTACAAACCCACAGTGTGGGGACCTCTGAGGTGTTTCACCTTGTGTTGACGTGAATTCACTTAATCATTATTTAAAAAAAAATTTTTTTTTAATGTTTATTTTATTTATTTTTGCCAGAGACAGAGACAGAATGTGAGTGGATAAGGGGCAGAGAGAGAGGGAGACACGGAATCCAAAGCAGGCTCCTGGCTCCGAGCTGTCAGCACAGAGCCTGATGCAGGGCTCGAACTCACGAGCTGTGAGATCATGACCTGAGCCAAAGTCGAATGCTCAACCGACTGAGCCACCCAGGCACCCCTATCATTATTAACATTCAATACACTTAGGGCTTTTTTTTAATGTTTATTTATTTATTTATTTATTTGGACAGAGAGCGAACCTGAGCAGGGGAGGGGCAGAGAGGGGGAATGAGAATCCCAAGAGGGCTCCCTATTGTTTATATCAGTTATTTTCAATTATAAAACCAAAGTAGCATATCACGTGTAAGGAGCAAAATTGTTTTTTATTTTATTTTTTTTATTTTAGAGTGAGCATGGGCAGAGACAGAGAATCTTAAGCAGGCTCCGCGCTCAGCACAGAACCCCGTGTGGGACTCCATCTCACAAATCGTGAGATCATGACCTGAGCCAAAATCAAGAGTCGGATGCTTAACCGACTGGATTTGCCAAACTTCATGTTGTCAAAATAGAACTTTTTTTTTAATCGTCAAACTCAGTTCTGTTTGAGTCAGATCCTCAAGGAGGTAAAAAGCAGCAGGGGGTGGAAATTAGGTGGCATAATCTTAGTAAACGTTTTTATTTTTATTATGACAGAAAAGTCTTCCCTTTAAGACTTGTCAAATTAAGTCAAAGAGCAACACTCTGTAATGAGAATATCTTCTGGGGTCGCCCAAACTGGGATGAATCTACATTTGTATGCAGCAGTATCCTGTGTGCTCTTTTGGCAAGAACAGTAAGCCCTTGAGGGTTTCTCCACACTGTCTTCAGAGGAGAAATTTAGTTTTCAAGGACTCCATAGAACATAAAACCTTGCCCTTAAAGATTTACTTAATCTCATTTTCTTTGAATAGCCTGTGTCATTTGTGATGAAATTGTATGATTGTACTATTTGATACGTGGAAAATATTTTATTAAAAAGTCTCCTTCCAGGGCGCCTGGGTGGCTCAGGCGGTTAAGCATCTGACTTCAGCTCAGGTCATGATCTCACAGTTCAAGAGTTTGAGCCCAGCGTGGAGCTCTGTGCTGACAGCTCAGAGCCTGGAGCCTGCTTCGGATTCTGTGTTTCCCTCTCTCTCTGCCCCTCCCCTGCTTGCCCTCTGTGTGTCTCTCTCTCAAAAGTAAAATTTTTTTTTTTTTTAATTTTTTTTTTTTTTCAACGTTTATTTATTTTTGGGACAGAGAGAGACAGAGCATGAACGGGGGAGGGGCAGAGAGAGAGGGAGACACAGAAGCGGAAACAGGCTCCAGGCTCTGAGCCATCAGCCCAGAGCCTGACGCGGGGCTCGAACTCACGGACCGCGAGATCGTGACCTGGCTGAAGTCGGGCGCTTAACCGACTGCGCCACCCAGGCGCCCCTCAAAAGTAAAATTTTTTAAAAAGTCTCCTTTCTTAGCAACACGTGTTCTTGTTTTCAGGATATACCTTCTCAGAAGCTTCACAGGAGAGAAAGCAGTGACAAAGAAGGAAGTTATTTTTTGCATGATAAAATCATCAACTTTAGTCACCAACTTCTAATTCAAATGAAATTTGAATTTGGGTGTCTTACTATTCCTTCTTAAAACAATTTTGGGGGCACCTGGGTGGCTCAGTCAGTTGAGCATTCAACTCTTGATTTTGGCTTAGGTCATTCGTGATCCCAGGGTTGTGGGATTGATCCCCCACATCAGGCTCCATGCTGAGTGTGGAGGCTGCTTAAGATTCCCTCTCTTTCTCATTGCCGCTCTCGCCACTCATGCTGGCTCTCTCTAAAATAAAATTTTTTAAAAAATTGAAAAAGAGGGGCGCCTGGGTGGCGCAGTCGGTTAAGCGTCCGACTTCAGCCAGGTCACGATCTCGCGGTCCGTGAGTTCGAGCCCCGCGTCGGGCTCTGGGCTGATGGCTCAGAGCCTGGAGCCTGTTTCCGATTCTGTGTCTCCCTCTCTCTCTGCCCCTCCCCCATTCATGCTCTGTCTCTCTCTGTCCCAAAAATAAATAAACGTTAAAAAAAAAAAAAAAATTGAAAAAGAACAATTTTATTCCTTATATATATGTGATGTGTTACTTTGGTTTTATAATTGAAAATAACTGAAACAAATAACATCTGAGCTCTTGAGCCTGGAATACCAATGTGGTTGATTTTAGGACTTGAATAAAAAGACCATAGAATTTGGGGTAAACCTCTCAATTCCTTAAAGTTTTTCAGAAACCCTACCTCTGATGAGGTCGTTCTCATATTGCTCATATATGGGTCATTGCTTGGTAAAATACCAAGAGTAAGTAGTGTCAGTCTGCCATTTTATCAGTGACTACATTAAAGCATATTTTCAGGAAATAAGTGTGACAGATCTTATGTGACAGAAGATAGAGGATATCAGGCACATACAATTTAGATACAGAAGTAAGAGCAAACTAAGTTAACCAGAGGTAGAGGAAACACTTCAAGACTGGGGGGTACACAGAGGAATCCAGTCCTCACATATAGTTCTTATATATCAGTCTCACCTCTCTGTGTTATTAGGAAGAAATGGAAAGTTTGTTTTACACATTGATAGGAAGGGGTGCAAACTATGTTATAGAATTGAATTTATCAACTACTTTAGTAAAAGTAATTTGTTAATTGGCAATAAGCTTGTTGCTTTTGTATTACTTTTGTAGTACTTTATACTGGATATCTTTTCCTTCATTCCTCCCCCATAGTTACTGAAAACCAGATGTGTTGGAATTAGTCCAAAAGCCACAACTAGAAGGATTTGGTTTCTTCCAAGTCAGAGGGTGACTGTCTTTTTCTCTTAAAAACTGAAGTTAACCCTTTTCTGTGTTTATGCTAGAGAAATAAGCCAGTCTTTATTCTAGTCAAGGTTTTATATATTTAATAGAATGGGGGAGAGCTTACTGTAAATACAGCTGGTCTTTTATTTTTTTTAAGTTTTTTAAATTTTGTTTATTTTTGAGAGCGAGTGAGTGGGTGAGGGGCAGAGAGAGAGGGAGACACAGAACCTGAAGAAGGCCCCAGGCTCTGAGCTGTCAGTACCGAGCCTGACGCAGGACTCAAACTCACGAACTGTGAGATCATGACCTAAATTGGATGCTTAACCCACTGAGCCATCCCGGCACCCCAGAGCTGGTCTTTTAAGGCAAGAGATGTACCACTTCCTCAAGCTAGTCATTTGTAGATTTTTTTATTTCCAGGCAAAAATGCCATCATTAGAATTTTTCTCTCCTTTTGATTTGTTCTGTCTGCCCATATACCAAAATGTATTATCCTGAGTTCCTTTTGGCCTGTCAGTTGTTTGAGCTGAAGATTACACACTGGAAGCCTGGGGAGAGACCACTAGGTCAGCGTGAAGAAAGCAGGCTGGGAGACCTCACTCTCATTCTTCAGGGAACCAGATTTTGCTGTCATTGTAGCACCAAGAGCAAGAGCTACTGTGATTTTTCACTGTTTTCAAATCCACAAGTCCTCTAGTTTATATCAAGTTAATTTCAGCCCCCTTTCCACTTGTCCCTTTTCTGTTTCTTACTGGATTTTTCCAAGGATGCTCGCCTTGATTTTTGCCTTTCATTCACGAGATAGAAGCATTCTATTTCTTGCCAAGCTGATAGGTTTCAAAGTGTATGTGTTCTATATGAAGACTTAGGCCTTAAAAAATTGTTAATGAGGTTGCTGTTACTTTCCTCAGCATTTACCAAATACCTGACTTTTATTTTGCTGAACTCTCTCGGCCTTGAAGGAATTTTCAGTGGCTTTAGCAGTAATTATAGTAACAAAGACACTGCCACAGGTGATTGCCTTTGTCTTTTTGTGGCAGAAAAGCTTTTCCCCCCTCTGTTGTACATAGCAAGTCCCCCTAAAATGAAAACTCAGTGATCACATAAATAAGTGTGTGAACTAGTTGATGCATGTTAAGAATTCCTTGTCGGGGCTCCTGGGTGGCTCAGTCCATTAAGCTTCTGACTTCAGCTCAGGTCATGATCTCACAGTTTTGAGTTCGAGCCCCAGGTCGGGCTCTGTGCTGACAGCTCAGAGCCTGGAGCCTCCTTGGGATTCTGTGTCTCCTTCTGTCTCTGACCCTCCCCCACTTGCTCTCTCTCTGTTTCTCTCTCGCTCTCAAAAATAAACAAACATTAAAAAAAAAAAAAAGAATTCCTTGTAAGATTTTCGTAATCATTGTGAAAACTCTTTATGGGTAACTGCGTGTTGTTTAGGGTAAACACTAAAATGGGTTTGTTTGTTTTTTTTACTGAAACAGTACTCTAGAAGAAATAGGATACGGTTTATGCTCCAATGCCACTAGAGTGTATATGTGAGATTGTATGAGGCATCCTTTTGCCTGAAGGAAAGATGTTATCCTGTTAGAAAACAGGATGTGTATATGATTACATCTAATGTGGCCATATTGAATTTCTTCTCATTTAGTTCCTAAATAAGAGGACCCAAAACATTGCAGTAACAATTCTTAGGACCCGTTGGCCATATTCGGTTCTCTTAAATTATGTAGATAGGATGGACCTTAAGAATAGTTGACTCTGGGGCACCTGAGTGGCTCAGTTGGTTAACCGTTCGACTTCAGCTCAGATCATGATCTAATGGCTCGTGGGTCTGAGCCCCACACTGGGCTCTGTGCTGACAGCTCAGAGCCTGGAGCCTGCTTTGGATTCTGTGTCTCCCTCTATCTGCCCCTTCCCTGCTCACGTTCTTGTCTCTCAAAAATAATAAATAAACGTTAAAAAAAAATGTTTTTAAACAAACAAAAGAATAGTTGATTTTGTAAAGAAAAAAAGAAAGCTTAGTATTCAGGTGTAGACACCAAGAATTTACCATCTGTTAGAATCCAGGGAAAGTGGCCTAGCATATTTTCCAGGAGAAAATGACACGACCAGTCTATATAGATTAGTGGTGGTAGGGGGTACGTAACAAATGGCATCTGTCACCAGAAAAAGCTGTTTCATTCAGCTTCTGAATTTAGGTGAGTGCCATGATTATATCAGCAGAGTGCCTGGTCATATAGCAGCTATCAAGCATTACCCAGAATTATTTTGTGTAAATCTGTCTGGAATGTGGGATCTCCTTTTTTGATAGTTTTGGTGTGCAAAGTAAAAACAAACAGGGGCACCTGGGTGGCTCAGTCCATTAAGCATCAGACTCTTGATCTCGGCTCAGGTCTTTATCTCAGGGTCATTAGTTCAAGTTCCACATTGGGCTCTCCCCTGGGCATGAAGCCTTCTTAAAAAAAAAAAAAAAAAAAGTTGCTAAAACTTGGAGGACACTTTTAGGTTGTAATAGAGTGGTTCAGAGAATGAACTTGGAAGGCAGACTGCCTTGGTTTGAATTATGGCACCCAGCCTTTCTGTCCTTCAGTGTTTCTCATCCCTAAAATAGGATAATGTACTTAATAACTCTAAGCACTTCTCCAGTCTAGAGCCCAGGCTACACTTTACAATTTAATGACTTCACATAAATTAAAACTTAATGGAAATATTTCAGTATGTTAAATGGTGATTAACTTAGTAAACTGGGAAGGTGTTGACTAACAAATGATTTGTACATTTATTTATTTATTTTTACAAATGATTTGTACATTTAAATGAAGGGAGGATGACATCTGGTATGCTTACATTTAACAAAATAGCTGGATTGTAGAAAAATTGCTTGCATTTCATTTGGTTGTTTTCTATTTGCCTCATCATAAGAATTTCCTGAAGATTCTGGAGATTCTGGTTCAGTAATTTGGGTTTGGATCTTGAGAACATACACTTTTTTAAGTCAATTGGATAGATTTTTATCTTTTAAAAACATACATTTAACAAACCTCTCAGATGATTATTAAGAGACAGTTTACAGAGTTAAGTATTGTGTGTCTTCTCTGAACCCCAGCTTTCTGACCAACAGAATCAAAGATTTGACTAGAAAGATGGTCTGCTTCCTAACTCACTTTATGATTTTGAGATTCCTATCTATTGATTATGATATCAGAGAATTCCATTACATGTGATGCAATATGGGGTGAGGAACTGAGCCTTCTATTTACCAGAAAAATTAATTCAGCAAACTTTAAACAAATGTTTCCATAAAGAAAAAAGCTTTCTCATAAAATAACAACCTTGAGATAATTTGTATTGATTCAGTTAATTCTAAATATCGATAATGAAGCAATAATAAAGCACCCAAAACTCTGGTAATGTGTATTGTCTTTTGTTGGACAAAATAGTGTGAACACACTATTTAAAATACTGCTGTTTTAGAATTACTGGTCCTTCGATTTAGCAAATTTACTAAAATTGTGAGCAGTTAAAACTTCTCATTACAATCTTCATTCTAATCCATGGCAATTCTCTTTTGCTAGTTATCCCATCACCTGAGCACAGTCTGTCATTTCTCATGCATCTTTGCTTGACAATCCATACCTTTCCCATTATCACAGTGTCTCAGAGTCCACACTGTTGAGCTCGGGAGACATGCCTCACTGCCTGCCAGGACACACTTGTTCAGCAACAAAGAATGTCTAACAATCAGCAAATTGGTGTTGATTGTTCTATTCTTGACCCAGTGATTTCTTTAGCTGATAGTAGTAAGTAGATAATTGGGGGCTATTAGCACACTTATCCATGTGTAGTTTTTAATCCCCTAAATCTTCCCAAGCCTATCTCATGGGAGAATAACAGGTATTTCTTAGGCTCCACAAAGTGATGGCCAGCAATTGACACGAATTGACACAGGTTTTTGTTTTGTTTTTGCAGGGTGGTGGGAAGGGTTGCAGGGGAGCCTTCAGGAACAGAAACAAGATGACAGTATGGAGCACCAGTCATAATTTCAAGATGAATTGAGTTCCTGAAGTTTGGGATGCTCATTAATTAGTGGATTTCTCTTGAGCAGGGGATATCTCTAGAGCACCTTTAGGGTATACAGCTCATTAAAACTGTTTAATGTATATGCTATTTTGAATGGTATATATTACAGATCTAATTGTGGTCTGTGGTGTTTAATCTATTTTAGAAACTGGATGGCTTCTACAGGGAGCCAGGCCTCTGATATAGACAAGATTCTTGGATTCTTCAGTGATGGCGCACCCCCCAACAAAAAGCCCAGGTAAACAAGGGAAGGGAATCTGAGGAACACAGTTAATTACCAAACAGACTTGCCCCACATCCCAGTTGTTTTCAGAAATTAATATTGGTCTTCATATAAAAATTAAATTATTTTTATTTTGGATTCAATTTTTATTTTTATCCAGGTCATAAATGTACATAATTTTAAAAGTCAGTACCTGAAAGCTTATAATGCCTTGTCCCTCTATAGAGATAATCACCTGCAGCCTTTTAATTGATTTCTTTAATACTTCCATTCATATTTTTAAATACTTTGTATGTACTGCTGGTTTTTAGTGTTTTGGTTTTATCTATTTCCAGTTAAGAAAGATGAGGATTAGGCTTGCTCTTCTGGAGCCTCTCCTCACATGTTGCCCCCCTCCCCAGTGTGTTTTATATCATAATTTTTGGTTAAGTCAGTTTTTAGTAGTTACATTACATGACTGTATAAATAGTTCATAGGTGAGCCTAATCGTGTTTTGAAATGACAGTTTTTTGTCCATTTTTTCCTCCAAGTTATTAAAGATTGTCTCTCTCGTTTTTTTTTTTTGTTTTGTTTTTTGTTTTTGTTTTTTTTTTGGTTTGCTTTGTTTTCTATGTACCTATCAATTTGTCTTCAAACTCTGTGACAGAAGAGTAAATCTCTTAGATATGCTGACACTCATCAGTAATTTACTAGTTTAAATTGTTTTGTGGGGTTTTCCTTTTGGACCATATTCTGCTGAGGATAGTTCTCCAGGCCTGCTGAAAATGGCTGATATTTGCCATTTTCCTTCCCCATGACCTCAAGGATTCCTCTTACATCTCTCCTGTATTGGAGCCTCTCTTTCCTAGATACCATGTCACCTTTTTGGTGTAGTCCTTCATTTTGCTGAAAACTATTTTCATTAGCTTCCTTAGTAAGGATTCACATGAGAAGGGTTTTTGGAGACATTTGCAAATGTCTTTATCATATTTGTACATTGATTTGATGATTTGGCTGAGTGTAGAATTTTAGGGAGGAAGTCATTTTCCTTAGAGTTCTGAAGTTACTGCTCATTCTCTGCTAGCAGCTAAGTCTTCTGCCAAAATAGGGACTCTGTGCTGATTCCCAGTCATTTGTGTCATGTGGCCTCTTCTTTTCTCATTAGAAGCTTGTAAGGATAGTTATTTTATTCTCAGCAACCTGAAATTTCATGGTGATGTACCTTCATATGAGTCTAGATATCAGGTGGCTCTTCAGAGCTGTCTACTGATAATTCATTTTTGAAAATTTTTTTTCTTATTTGATAATTTCCTTTACAGTTTTTTCTGTATTGTGTCTTTGTAGAACTCTTGGTATTCAGATATTGGACCTTCTGGAGTAGGACTCTAGTTTTTTTATATTTTTCTATTGCTTTTGTTTTTATCATTCTGCTGTCTCAAGTAATTTTGTTTTCTTCCAACCTTATGAATTTTTTATTTGTTATATTTTTAGTTTCCAAGAAATCTTTTTGTTTGCTCACCCCCCTCCTTTTTTTCTTAAGTTTATTTATTTATTTTGAGAGAGAAAGAGCAGAGGAAGGGCAGGGAGAGAGAAAGAATCCCAAGCAGGCTCTGCACTGTCAGCGCAGAGCCAGATGCAGGGCTTGAACTTAAGAACTGCAAGATCATGACCTGAGCCAAAATCAGTAGTCCGATGCTTAACTGAGCAAGCTGCCCAGGTGCCCCATGCCCACCCCTTTTATAGCATTCTTTGTTTGTTTGTTTGTTTCATGTTTGTTTATTTTTGAGAGACAGAGTGAGACAGAACGCGAGCTAGTTCTGGGGGGGGAGGGGAAGAGAGAGAGGGAGACACAGAATCTGAAGCAGGCTCCAGGCTCTGAGCTGTCAGCACAGCCCAATGCGGGCCTCGAACCCACAACCGTGAGATCGTGACCTGAGCAGAAGTCCGACACTTAACCGACCGAGCCACCCAGGTGCCGCATACAGCGTTCTAATGTTCATGTTTCATAGATGCCTTTTTTTTTTTTTTTTTTTTTTTTTTCAATTTATGGAGATAACTGTTTTCAGTTTTTCTTCTTTCTCTGGTATTGTCCCTTGTTTCCTGCAGGTTTCTTTCTAGGTACTAGTTTGTTTAGATGTAACTCTCACATTGGGGGCTTTGTTCAAATGTAAGGTGACCTTTCTTTGTCTGCTCATATTTAAGAGAAGACACTAAAGAGCCAGTTGGAGAATCTGTGTGTGTGTAAAGGACTTGGTCTCTCGTGCTTCATTGGGGGTGTCAAGCATGGTTCTGGAGCTGAGGAATCGCCGCCTGTTAGAACCTGTGGGTCTTTTCTCTCATGCTGGCTATTATCCCCAAAAGAAGATGAGTGGATGGGGAATAGCGTGCAGGTATAAGGTTCACTGCCAGTGTCTGAGAGTCTTCCTCTGGGAGAAGGGGGCAAAGGAGAGTCTTGCATTTCATATGCTGACTTTTACTTAATCTCCTTCCCCAAGCTGTGCACAGTGTTCTCAAATACTCAACCTCTCTGGAGAGCAAGCCTCCAGTCTTAGAATTCTAACTGCTTCTAAGACAGCCTTGCAGTGACTTCTCTTATCTTGGCCCCACCTGCCCCTCTACCTTCAGACTTATTTGAACATTCCCAAGGTTCTGTCGAGGGAATCAGCTCTTACCTTACAACTTCTAAAATTTTGTGGGCCTGTGTTGTCTGCTGTCATCTTTTCCTATTCTGTTTTTTATGAACTTATGCCTTCTAAAAAAATTACTTTATAATTACTTAGTGGTTTTAGGAAGAATCAGAAACAAAAAGTGAGGCAAAATTACACCTCAGACCTATAATGGATGAGGTAAAAAATTCAAGTAATACAGCACAATCAAGTGAGAAGTAAAAATCATTGTTCTCCCCAATCCCCAGAGCTAACCACTATTAACAGTTCTTGTGAACCCTTCTAGAAATTTTCTGTATGTATTTTTTTATGTTTCAATATCTTAATTCCCTTGAACTGAAACATTTTTCATCATCAGTTTCTGACATCTATTGTCAAGTCTTTTCCCATAGACTAAACTTTTGAGACTGGGGACTTGATTTTATTCATAGGAACATCATTAGTGCCTACCCTTATGTCCTAGTACTTTGTAAGTTTTTCATATTTGTTGAATGACTGAATGCAGGAGTTGGGGATAGGGAAGGCAGTTCTAAAGTTTGGTTTCCCAAAACAGGTTTCCCAAGGCTGTTTCTTACGTTATGCCAAAATGCGAATCCTTTTTCTATTTTATTATTTCGACAAAAGATTGAGAAAGGCAATTTCTTGGAAAACACCTACCATTAGCAAAAATTAAAGTGAATAAACATATTTCAAACACATTTTAATGTAGTTTCCAGATTGAAGGGGGGGGCCAAAACACAAAAACTTGTGCCCCTGCTATCTCTTCAAAACAGAACTCTGTGGTGCTTCTCATGATAAGAAAGGAATGTTTTCTCTTCTTGTCGTATCTGTTGAATAGTTTTTTTCTTTGTTTATTTAGGTAATGTGAAGGTCCTGTGTTTCACAGTTCTCTTAACTACTTTTTTTCTTCCTTCCTTCCTTTTTTTTTTTTTTTTTTTTTTTTTTTTGCCTCAAGATAATCTAGAACAAAACCGAAGTGGAATTTGTTCCCATATTTGACCGTCTCATTCTCAGTTTTATCTTTTTTTTTAAAATTTTTTTTTTTTTCAACGTTTATTTATTTTTGGGACAGAGAGAGACAGAGCATGAACGGGGGAGGGGCAGAGAGAGAGGGAGACACAGAATCGGAAACAGGCTCCAGGCTCTGAGCCATCAGTCCAGAGCCTGACGCGGGGCTCGAACTCACAGACCGCGAGATCGTGACCTGGCTGAAGTCGGACGCCCAACCGACTGCGCCACCCAGGCGCCCCCTCAGTTTTATCTTAATAGTGTGTATGAAATCTGAGCTTAAATTTGGCTTTCTTTCATCTCTTCTTTTATATTTGCCAACAGTGGGAATTTAATTTGTATGGATTTCTTTTCTGTCTGGAGTCCATGTTTTTTGAAATTCAGTGTTGGTTTAAAATATAAGTTAGTAAAACTCAGCTGGGCTGTAATGTGATCAGATCTTTTCCTACTGTTAGTGGGTTTTTTTAGGTTGAGAGAACTATGAGGGAGAAAATTGATTTTAAGAGTGCCTTTTAAGATTCCTGAAATAGGTTTTTCAGCAAGTCTTGGCACAAAATTCTGGTCTTTTTGCTTAAGATACTCAGGAGAGGATGGGGCACCTACCTGGATCAGCTGGTTAGGTGTCTTGACGTTGACTTGGGTCAAGGTCTCACGGTTCTTGAGATCAAGCCTCACGTCAAGCTCTGTGCTGACAGCATGGAGCCTGCTTGGGATTCTCTCACTCCCTCTTTCTCTGCCCCTCCCTCCCCCCATTCATGCACGTACACATGCACTCACTCTCTCTCAAAATAAATAAACATTAAAAAAAAAGATACTTAGGAGAGGTATCAGAAACTGGTACTTTATCCTCTTTGCAATTATGAAAGTGATAGCTCAAAACCGTGATTTTCAACAGTCCTTCCGTGTGCCTCCTCTTATCTGTTGGATGTTCCAATCCTCTTCATTTGGTTGACTTTTTCAGGAAGCTGCTTCCAAGCTTAAAAACTAAGAAGCCCCGGGAGCTCGTGCTGGTGATCGGAACAGGCATTAGTGCTGCAGTTGCCCCACAGGTTCCAGCCCTAAAGTCCTGGAAGGGGTTAATTCAGGCCTTACTGGATGCTGCCATTGATTTTGATCTTCTAGAAGATGAGGAAAGCAGAAAATTTCAGAAATGTCTCCATGAAGACAAAAACCTTGTCCATGTTGCCCATGACCTTATCCAGAAACTCTCTCCTGTGAGTACCCTCCTGTGTACCCTGGGATTTGATATTTTTTGAAACCATGGCACATATGCCAAATGTAATAAGAATATTCATTTCTAGTTTATAGATTTGCATGACATTTTGCTCTTTTACAAAATGTCTGTTTATGGACCGTATTCAGGGTAGTTATCTTGACCCATTTGCGTGTGCGTGCATGCGTGTGTGTGTGTGTGTGTGTGTGTGTGTGTGGTGGTGGTGATGATGGTGATGATGATGTTGTTTCTGAGTGATGTGGAAATGTTAGAGTTCGGAGCCAATGGCCAAGAAAGAATTCTTGAGACATCTTTGGTGCAAAAAGGTGGTTTTATTAAAGCACGGGGACAGGACCTGTGGGCTAAAGAGCTGCACTGGGATTGTGAGGGGTGACTGATTATATATATACTACTTGGGAGTTGGGGGAAGTAAAGATGAGGAGAAGTTACCAAGGGGACTTTCATATGCTAAAGAAGACTCCCAGGATCCTGAATGATAAGGGCCTCCTTGTCTTGTATTGTCTTCAACATGCCTTCAAAATCAGGATTCATTTAATATATTTATATATTTGCAAATAATAGAGTAGCCAAAGCATATTGTAAATCTTTTCTTTTAATTTTATTTATTTTTTAATATACGTCCAAGTTAGTTAGCATATAGTACATTTTAACATTTTTGTTTATTTATTTTTTAATTTGCATGTTGTAAATCTTACTAAGTCATATTTTTGAAGAAAAAGAAGAAAATTTTGAAGAAAAATGGTTCATGACTCATTTCAGAAACTTAGTATGTTTTACATCCTCTTTTCATTTCCTTATCCTTAGTTGTGATAAACTGTTAACTAACCTAGAATAGTGTAAATAAATAATAGGCTTTTAAAGGGCTCATGTGACCTCTGTCCGGTACCATATACAGAAATGAACTCAAAATGGATTAAAGACCTAAATATGGAGCTAAAACTATAAAACTCTAGAAGAAAACAGATTTAAAACTTAATGACTTTGTGTCACATTAAAACGCAGTGTTTTAAACATGACACCAAAAAAGCACAAGTAGCAAAAGATAGGTAACACTGGACTTTACCAAACATAAAATCTGTTAGGTTCAATGACCACTATCTATAAGAAAGTGAAAAGAGAGCCCCCCAGAATGGGAGAAAATATTAGCAACTCCTGTATCTTCTAAAGGTGTAGTATCCAGAATATATAAAGAAGTATTATAACTTAACAATAAAAAGGCAAATAATTCAATTTTTAAGTGGCAAAGGACTTGAATAGACATTGTTCCAAGGGAAACGGCCAATAAGCACACGAAAAGAGGCTCCACATGAGACGTCATTAGCAGAGTGCAAATCAGAACCACCTGAGGTGCTACTTCACTTGGGCCAGGACGGCCAGAGTCAGACGGTCAGATAATTAAGTGTTGGCGAGGATGTGGAGAAATTGAAATCCTCATGCACTGCTGGGCTTGTGAAATGGTGCGGACAATGTGGAACACGGTCTGGCAGTTCCTCAAACAGTTAAATATAGAGCTACCATCTGACCCAACAGTTCCACTTCTGGATACACCCAAGAGAAATGAAAACATGTTTGGACAAAAACTTACAAGCAAACATTGATAGCATTATTCATAATAGCCAAAAGGTGGAAGTAATCCAGAGGTCTGTCAGCTGTCAAATGAATAATCAAAATGTGGCATATTCATACAATGGAATACTTCTTGCCAATAAAAGGAAATTCAGTACTGATACATGCTGCAGCATGAATGACCTTAGCATAATGTATGCTAAGTAGGAATCATTTACAAAAGACCCCATACTAGATGATTCCATTCATACAGAATGTCCAGAATAGGGAAACCTGTTAGAAAAAGTATAGTAGTACTTGTTGAGGGCTGGAGCATGGATGGAGGGCAGCTGGGTGATATTTAAAGAGTACCTGGTTTCTTTTTGATATGGTGAAATGTCCTAACATTGACTGTGGCGACAGTTGCGGTATCTGTGAATCTAAAAATTATCATTGAATTTACACTTCAAATAAGTGAATTGTATGTCATGAAAATTGTATCTCAGCACAGCTGTAGAAATAAAGGTAAAAGGATAGAAAACAGGTATGATTCAAACACTGATCAATAGAAAGTGAGAGTGGCTATATTAATATCTGATAAAGTACACTTGAGAACAGGGAGGAAAGAAAACATAATTTCTTAATGTCTAAAAAATAATCCAAAATTCCGTCATATAAAGAGTCAATTAAAGAGTATAAAGCCAGAAAATACAAGGGAAAATGTTATTGGAAATGTGTCAGCTAATTAATTTAAAAAATGTTATCTTTCTGGGGGAGACAAAAAAAAGAAGGAAGAGAACTCATGAGGAAAAAGAGTACTGTGTCCGACTAGGAGGATTGGTCTGTGAATGAACAAGTTCTGTTTCCAACTAGGATGTAGTGTTGTCATGCCCTCTATTGTCTTGACCATAGCCGTCTCTAATCCATCACCATGGTCTCTTGAGAACAGAAAACATGATTTTGCTAGCTGGATGAGTTGATTGAAAGTAATGAGATTTAAAGTCAGTGTCATTAAGTGTATACCTACCAAATGTACCAGACTGGGGTCACTAATTATCTTTGGATGAAGATTTATTATTAGCCTGAAAGTGTAGTTGTGGGTTAGTGTCAGTTGCATCAGAGGAGCAATTATCAAACCTTTTGGTCTCAAGACTTGCTTTATATGCCTAAAAATTTTTGAGAATCTCAACTTTTGTTCTTGTGAAGTATATCTGTCAATATTCACTGTATTAAAAATTGAGAAATGTTTAGGGGCACCTGGGTGGCTCAGTCGATTAAGCATCTGACTTCAGCCTGGGTCATGATCTCACCGTTCGTGGGTTCGGGTCCCACATCGGGCTCTGTGCTGACAGCTCAGGGCCTAGAGCCTGTTTGGGATTCTGTGTCTCCCTCTCTGTCTGCCCCACACTCACTCATGCTCCCTTTCTGTCTCTCAAAAATAAATAAACGGTAAAAAAAAATTGAGAAATGTTTAAAATACTAATTCACTTAAAAATAGCAATAAACCAGGGCGCCTGGGTGGCTCAGTTGGTTAAGCATCTAACTCTTGATTTTGGCTCAAGTTATAATGTCACAGTCCTGGGATTGAGCCCCACGTCAGGCTCTGTGCTGACAGTAAGGAGCCTAATTGGGATTCTCTCTCTCCCACTTTGTGTACCTCTCCTTTGCTCAAGCTCTCTTTCAAAATAACAAAGTTTAAAAAAAAGTGACAATAAACCTATTACATGTTAACTAACATGTTTGTGAAAAATAATTATATTTTCCAAAACAAAAATAAATTAGTGAAAAGAATAGTATTGTTTCACACTTCTACAAATCTCTTTAAGGTCTGGCTTAATCAAAAACAGTTGGAGTCACATATCTGTGTTCTATAGTGTGTGTTGTTTTGGTGTAAGTATGTGGAAAAAATCAGGTCTCACAGATATGTAGTTGAAAAAGAAAGTATTTTAATAGTCTTTTTAGATAATTATAGATATTGTTGATACTACACTAAAAACTAGGTAAGTAGTGACTTCCTTCCTTAAGATTAATAGCAATAGGGAATCTGAAGTCAAATCCATATTAATAGGAATATGGAATCTGAACTTCTCCTATTTTGTTGCATTAAAATCCGTGCATCTTGCATTTATTTATTTTTTTAAATTGTTTATTTTTGGGAGAGAGAGAGAACAAATGTGAGCGGGGGAAGGGCAGAGAAAGAGGTCGACAGAAGATCCAAAGTGGGCTCTGCACTGACAGCAAAGAGTCCAGATGCAGGGCTCAAACCCGTGACCGCGAGATCATGACCTGAGCCGAAGTCAGACACTCAGCCGACTGAGCCACCCAGGTGCCCCGCCATCTTGCATTTAGGATGAATCTTTCCCCCATCTTTCACCCTTTTGCAATATTGTGCATTTTTCATTTGGAAAATATTGGTTCTCTGAGTTATATATATCTTCTAGATACTGACACATTTCACTACAGAGTCAACAAAATTGCATCCATTAATGACACCACCCATCCCTCACAGAGGTATCTGGAAGCAGTCGAGCTCATGGTGGCAGAATAAGGTTTTCTAAAATTCTGGTTTTTGCTTGAAAGCTCAACTTTTGTCATTGGCAGCCATGGCAGCAATGCTCCGTTGTTTTCCTCGAAACGGCAGGCTCACTTTTTTTTTGCAACATTGCCTGAGAAAACCCAAATCTGAATAACTGTAGTGTGTCTGTCATTCATTCAAGTAAAAATAACGTTTGATGAGAACAGGTTGCCAGTTGAGTTTACAGCTTGGCCACACAAGTATTTTGCCTGGAGACAGCCATCTTACTTCAGTCTGCAGCACCTGTGCTCTGTGCAGAGCTCCTGTTTCTTCACACAGACTCTTAAGCAGACATGTGCTCAAGGAGCAAGGTTTAATACAGTTAGTAATGTTTACTGTTTCGTTAAGGGCATTCTTAAGGGAAACTGAGGTTTTTTTCTTACTGTAAGTCTTTGGTAGTGAAGAATACAGTGATCACTGGCACAGCTTGGTTCCACTGTCTGGATTCACACTAAGGCACCAACAGTTTTACCCACCATTGCTTTTGTACCATCAGTGCAAATATCAGCACAGTTTAAAAGACAAAAATCACCTTAATATTAATTATGAAAATAATTTTACTTTTCAGACTCATTAAAGGATCTTAGAGATCCATGGGGTCCATGGGCCACATTTTGAAAACCACTTTAATAGAGGATATGTGAGAAAAAAATAACAGGCAACCCAGAGGCTTTAAGAAAAAGATACACTGGGGCGCCTGGGAAGCTCAGTCGGTTAAGTGTCCGACTTCGGCTCAGATCATGATCTCATGGTTCCTGAGTTCGACCCCTGCATTGGGCTCTCTGCTGTCAGCACAGAGTCTGCTTTAGAATCCTCTGTTCCCCTCTCTCTGCCCCTCCCTCACTCATGTGTGCTTTCTCTCTCAAAATAAATAAATAAAGCCAAATTTTAAAAAGACACACAAACTTGGAAATTTGAACACTAGATATTTGATATTAAGGAATTTGTATTACTGCTTTTTTTTTTTAGGTGTGATAGGTGGTAGTGCAGTTTTGTTTTATATGTAAAGGGGAGTCCTTATCTTTTAGGGAACTGTTGAAGTATCTGCATGAAATGATGTTTGGGAATCGCTTCAGAAGAAATTCCACGAAGGGGAGAAGGTGGCAGGGGTGTGGTAGAGGGGAGCTTAGATGAAATAAGATGGGCCATGTGTGGTAATTGTTGAAACTGGATGATGGGTCTACAGGGGGCATTATGTTCTTTTTACTTTTACGTGTTTTGAAAATGTCCTTTCTTTCTTTCCTCCTTCTTTCCTTCTTTCCTTCTTTCCTTCTTTCCTTCTTCCTTTCTTTCTTTCTTCCTTCCTTCCTTTCTTTCTTTCTTTCTTTCTTTCTTTCTTTCTTTCTTTCTTTCTTTCTTTCTTTCTTTCGAATCTAAGAGCAGTAACATGGCAGGGTTAATAGACCTGTCTACTGGGCCAGTTTTTTGTAAGGCGGTGACATTGTGCATTCAATGCAGAGAACTTGGGTTTCAGAATCAGACTTGGCATTTAAATGAACTAGGACCCTGGGAAAATCACTGAACTTCTCAGAATCTATTTTTGCACCTGTAAAAACTGGGCTAATACTACTTAACTCATGTGAAGAACAAGTGAGATAATGTATATGAAGTGTTTGGCACATAGTAAATGTACTATAAATGGTCATAACCTTCGTTGGAAAGAGTCAGGATTTTGTTTCTTACTGTATCTGGTATCAGAAAGATGCGAGTTACAGGGTAAAAGGAAATGAAGTAGCACTGGATTCAGTTCACTGTTTTAAATGAATGAGAACATGTCCTTAAAATTGTGTGGGAGTTTGGCATTTCCTTTGGACCATGGAACCTCCTTGTTTGTTTTCATTCCTTTGTCTTTGCTTAGACTGCTGGTGGGAAACTTAGTTCTAGGGTCACATGCTTTCAGGGAGAGAAGTGTTCGTTTTAAAGTCTGAGGAAATCAGTACAGCTGCAGAAATCTCTCTCGTTCCTCTCAGTGTTGATATGCAAGATGTGATAAAGGAATAGAACTAAGAGATAGCTGAAATAAATGACTTATAACATTTATTCCCAGGCTTTAACCTTTTGTATTTCTTTCCTTAGAAGCAAGGAACTATTCCATACCCATGATTACCTACCTGATTGTATACTCAGGTGTTTTTATCTGTGTGCGTAATGATTAACTGGCTCTAGAATATACTATTATATGACTTTGTATGAATCAGAGTACAAAATGAAGATATAAAGCACAATAAGGAAGTTTTTAAAATCACTATAGTTTTTATTTCATTTGAAACTTAATTTTGCTTTTTTGAGTAGGTATTATGCACATTGCAGAAATCAAAATGATGTAAAAAGGTTTACATTATGTTGTGACATTTCACTCCCACCATGTCTTTGTCTATCTCCTCTTCCCACATTTCACCCCTCCCCCATAGGTCACCACTCTTACTAGCTTTTTGAGCATCCTTCCAGTGTTCCTCTTTGTAAAACAAGCAAATATTCTTACCTCACTACCTCCTCCATCCCCCATGTCAACAGGTACATTCTTTTTTTATTTTTTTAATAGATTTGTTTTAAGATTATTTATTTTGAGAGAGAGAGAGCATGCACACAGGGGGGCCAGAGAGAGAGAAAGAGAATCCTAAGCAAGCTCTGCATTGTCAGCACAGAGCCTCATGTGGGGGCTCATACTCACGAACCATGAGATCATGACCTGAGCCGAAGTTGGGTGCTTAACCAACTAAGCCACTCAGGCACCCCAGGTACGTTCTAAAGGTACTGTTCTGCACCTTGTTTGTTTTACTTAACAGTATATCCTGGAGATCTTTCCATACCGGCTTCCTTTATATGGGTTCTTGGCCATATCCGTCTCCTACATGTGGATACTTCGCTTGTTTCCAGTCTTTTACTACTACAGATAACAGAGCAGTGATAATCTTGTATATGTCATTTCATTTGTTTGAAGTATATCTGTGGGATATATTCCCCGAAATGGAACTGCAAGACTGTAGGGTAATTGGGTTGTAATTTTGGTAGATATTACAGGGGCATCATATTTTTGGTAAGTGTGATTATAGGTTCTTCACAGTTTCTGATCAGATCGTTCATTCTGATAAAGTGTTAGAGTCCCCAATTGGTTGTCTGTGGGTTGCTAGTATGTGATGTAATTATTAATGCCATTATGTAATGAAAATGGACAAGTTGAAAAACATGACCCACATTCTCAGCCACATAAATATGGTCTATAGCATCTAGTTAGCCCTAGAAGAGGATCTTTGAGCACGCTGATGAATGAGAAGCCTGTCTAGTGGTAGATACAGCATGGAATAGTGATTGATAGACAAGATAAACTTCAAGGTGTCTCACCATCAAATACAGAGGTACTGTACTGTTTCACCCCTGTGCTCCAGTTTTTCTACAGTTTAAATATTTACCATTTTTTGGTAGGTATAATTTTTAAAGAATGGATAGTTTTTAAAAATACCTGGAAAAATTAGGAAAAGAATTTGGCACATGGAAGTGTATTTTATGAATCTGCTTATGTGGTTCCATGGAAACGGATTTTTCTCTGAGCATTGTGCTATTAGAAAGATACACAAAGGAAACCAGGAAGGTAGGGGGACTACTTTGAGGAAAAGCAGAAGGAGCTCATTATCTACCTGTCTAGCTGCTAATGGCAATTGCTTGGAGTTTGAATGGGAAATATTGGCGCCTGTATGAACTAATTCTTGCTCTGATATTATCTACTGAAATAGTATTGCAGGAACAAGATAAGGATCAGGCATTTGTTGTAGCACATTACATAGTTACCTTCCCATTTGAAACTCCTGTGCCCCAGGGCCACTTTGTCTTTCAAGTTATAAAGCCACATTCCTGGGGCGCCTAGGTGGCTCAGTCGGTTAAGCGTCTGGTTAAGCATCTGACTTTGGCTCAGGTCATGATCTCACAGTTTGTGGGTTCTAGCCCAGCGTTGGGCTCTGTGCTGATAGCTCAGAGCCTGGAGCCTGCTTTGGATTCCGTCTCCCTTTTTCTCTGTCCCTCCCCCACTCGTGTTTTCTCTCTCTCTCTCTCTCTCTCTCTCTCTCTCTCTCTCTCTCTCAAAAATAATAAACATTAAAAAAAAGTTTTTTTAATGAAAAAAATAATAAAAATTACAAAAAATAAAGCCACCTTCCTACCTGAGGTTTGTATTATAGTTCCTCATTAGTTCTTGACATTTACATACATTCAGAATGAACCTGGGAAAGCACTTATTCAGATGAACCATATGTAAAGAAGTAGGATGTCTGTTTTTTTTAACTCATTAGTGTTTGGTATTTTTAATAGTTGCAAAATGCATAATTTTGATAACCTTTGTTATACCCTAAGGATTTTTCCTAGCATATCTGTAAATGAATTCCTAAATTATGCTAGGGGAAAAAAACAGGCAGAGAGAAAAGGAATCTATAAGCATCTGTAAAAAGCACCCAGGATTAGAAAAAGAGACACTAAACCACATTTTAGAGCTGTCTTTTAATCTATGAAAATGCTTATTTAGAGAACTTCTTTTTTGTGCATATGATGTAATAGTACCGATCACTTATTATGTGCTAGGCATTGTGCTAAGCATTTGGCATGTATCATCCTATTTTTCTTATAACTCTTTGAGGTAGACAGTATTTTATCCTTATTTTAAGTACAGAGTGTTCTCTTCAAAAATTTGCTGTATAATTGTAATTAAAACAAATGACCTACCAAAACACCTAGAATTAATTTTTCTCTTTCAAATCCCTCCCCAGAGAACTAGTAATGTTCGATCCACATTTTTCAAAGACTGTTTATATGAAGTATTTGATGACTTGGAGTCAAAGATGGAAGATTCTGGAAAACAACTCCTTCAGTCAGTTCTCCACCTGATGGAAAATGGAGCCCTCGTATTAACTACAAATTTTGATAATCTCCTGGAACTGTATGCAGCTGATCAGGGAAAACAACTCGAATCCCTTGACCTTACTGATGAGAAAAAGGTAAAAAGTAAAGGATTAGTCTCTTCTTTGGGCTAATGGGTTGTGTCTTCAGAAAAACTATTTTCTAGTTGGTATATTATACATTTACTGGTATTTATGTCAAGGTAGAAAGGAAGATTCTTGTCTTTGGTTGGATTTTTATTTTTTTTGGTTTTTGAGATAAAATCAACATGAAGTAAAATGCACAGACCTTAAAAGTGTTCAGTTCTGTGAGTTTTGACAGTTTCACCAAATTTCAAAGCACGGTTATAAAAAGTCATTAGAACTGTAAGATCTCTTTAACGTTTGCGAACATCAGGTGAGTGTAATACTGATTTAGATATCTTAGGATATATTCTTCATGACATTATTAGAAATGTATGAAAACTACTTTATGATGTCTGGAGAGCAACTTTCAAGCAAAGTGATAGCTGGGTTAAAGTTAATGTTCAGTGGAAACCTTGAGAGCCTTTTTATTATTATTATTAATATAGTTCATACTGTACCCAAGCCATTTACCATGATATTATGTTGATCTAGGTCAACTAATAAGATGAAGCTTTTTTCTTAGACTGGTCACTTGAATTTGTAATTTGAACTCTAGCACCAATAGGAGATTCTGTACATACACCAACATTTACCTAATTGATGAAATACGGTGAAGCCATGAAAGGGAAAATATTTTTATCGCCATAAAAAGATGTCAGAGACATGATCAAAGAAGAAGAAAAAAAAAAGAAAAAACCAGGTTGTAAAATGCCACCAGGTTTCATGTGCCCTGCTTTGTATTTTTGTAATTTTCCTTCTACACTTTGTTTTCCAAGGAACCTGTCTTTGTGTCCAACCTAGAGCCCAAATAACTAGAGTTTGGATAGAAAAGTGTTTCACCCACTGGCATTCATTGTCCCAGTACACTGTCTCTGCCAGAGAAGTAGCTACAATATCATTCTTGAGATTTCTTGTGATTTTGCTGACCTTGAAGTCAGGTTTTGAAAGGAAATCAAATGTTAAGGCTAGTATCAGACTTGCTATTTTCTTTCTCATTTAAATCTTGGAACCTCAAGATTTGCTTTGTATTTTTAGTTCACACGAGGGCCATATTGAAGTCTAGTGGTTAAAGCCATTGACTGGTAGTCAGAATGGGGCCTAGTGATATTCAGATTCAGTATCTCTCCGCCTGTTTACTATTTTTCCTAACCCATACCTAATTTCTCTAGAATGTTAAGAGAATAAAATTATGCTTTCTCAGGGTCTTGAGTAAATGGAACCATGGCATCCAGGTGGCTATTGTTATCATTGTCCCTAAGTGACTGTTCTTCATTGGTAACCTTTTAGGTAACTCAGGTGAGACCGAAGTGATTCTTGTGTTGCTTATCAGCTGCACAAGAAACCACCCTAAACGCTGGAGCTTCAAACATTTTATTTGCACATGATAATGTGAATGAGTGATCTGAGCTGGGCTTAGAGGCTCAGTTTGGCAGTCCTGCTGGTTTTACCGGTTCCCCACATGGTTGCAGTCATCCGGGGGCTAGACTAAGGCTGGGTGGTGTCAGGTGGCCCTTGTTTCCATGTCTGGTGGTACAGGCAGTGGCTGGGCCACACATCTCTAGCGGGCTAGCCAAGGCTGCTTCACACAGTAGCTGGGTTCCAAAAGCAGCAAAAGAGAAAGGAGACTCACGCCAACATTTTTCAAGTTGCTGCATGCATTGTGTTTGCTAACGCCACGTTGGCTGAAGCAGGCCAGTGGCCAAGCCTGGAGTAAGTGCGAAAAGGGACTACACAGGGCCTGGATACAAGGAGACTTGATATCTTAGGGATCATTACTGAAATAGTCATCCATAGCTGTCATGTATATCACCAGTGGTAAGAGCCCTGTCATTTCTGCAACTGATGATAAGTAATACCTAATTTTTGATGGCTACTTTCAAAGAGAAATCGCCAGACGTGCTTCTATCAGTCCTAACAGCCACACTTCAAATGGAAACTGAGGCCACATTGGGTTTTGCGTTCTTGCCCTGTGATATAAAGAGTTATGTCAGCAGCCTGATCCATAAAAACAGTCTTTTACCCATGGGGACCTTTAAGCAGGTGCTCAGCCCTGCCGACCTGGTTGAGCTATATTTGTGTTATATAGGTTCTAGAGTGGGCTCAGGAGAAGCGGAAGCTGAGCGTCTTACACATCCATGGAGTCTACACCAATCCTAGTGGCATTGTCCTGCACCCAGCAGGGTATCAGAATGTGCTCAGGAACACTGAAGTTATGGTGAGTAGTGCTGATCTTGCTGGTCTCAAGAAGGCCTTCCTGGGAAACCTCTAAATATACTGTTGGTCTTCATGGGATGACATTTTCCCTATGAGTTAAAACTGGAAGTTCAGACATTCTTTCTGTGCTTCTTAGCTTGTGGTTGTGCAGGCCATCTTAGGAATTTTTGAACGTCTCTTCAGGTATCAAGCCATAGGGTTTTACTTTATTCCTGATTGACAGCCAGCAGATGGCACTCTGTCATTGGCATCATCCTTGCATACAAAGAATACATCATTACCCTTCTTCATCCTTTGGTTTGTTATAGTATTAATAACCCTCTCTCTGCCAAAAACAATTTATGTACCTTTTTGCTGACCAATCACTCCTAGAACATACGTTCTAAGAGACTGTGTGTGAACAGGGATGGGCTTATATTGAATTAACACACTTATTCACACTGCTCAGTGCAAAAATTGAAAAAAATTAGGTAGCGTGATAAAAAAGCTTTGTGGAAAAGCTTGTTGCTTTTTGGGGACACAAATTTAAGACTTGTTTATATGTATGTGTGAACACCAGAAACACTCTCTGGCCAGGGATATGTGGGGAAAATTCACTGGCCCCCAACTCTCCAACTCTGAGACTGGTATATACTGGCTGTTTTCAGGGCTGGATGATAGTATCTTTGCATGATGCAGCAAAAGAAAGACCAGGAAAAGCATAAGGGACTCTTTTCCACCTGTACTTTCCCTGACGTTGGTTTTAATTGCATCCGTCATTGACATTGAGTGATCCATAAGCAGAATCATTTCTGATGTTTTTGTATGTACGTATATATACATATATGTACATATACACACATATTGATGTTCTAAGTGTCTTAGCTTTTTTTGAGCAAATCTGGTGATGGAGTGATCTTCTCTGGTGATCCATGGTTCAGTTTGTAAAGCAAAAAAAGAAAATATGATCCAGAAAATGGAAAGAGTAAGATATATTGAAAACTTCTCATTGCTTTATGGCCTCTGGGCACGTAGGTCTGACAAATAAACTATATAGCCATTTGACCAGTGCCAACCCAGTGAAAGCCTGAATAGAGAGTAGTAGAATGCTAGGTAAAGATAAAATTTTGGACTAGTCATCAACTTACAGGAATATACAGGATCAGACTCCTTTGTGGAATGAATATACCTTCTTAAGTTTTCATTGAGTGATCATCACAGGCTGCTAAATGTAGTAGTTGTGAGCCTGTTGACTTTTTTGTTTTTGACATGCCTTGCGTGTGTCTTCACAGTGTCATTTAATATGTCGTTTCTTTTCCTGCAAGAGAGAGATTCAGAAACTGTATGAGAACAAGTCATTTCTTTTCCTGGGCTGTGGCTGGACTGTGGATGATACCACTTTCCAAGCCCTTTTTCTGGAGGCTGTGAAGCATAAATCTGACTTAGAACATTTCATGCTGGTTCGGAGAGGAGATGTGGATGAGTTCAAGAAGCTTCGAGAAAACATGCTGGACAAAGGAATTAAGGTCATCTCCTATGGAAATGAATATGCTGATCTCCCAGAATATTTCAGGCGACTGACATGTGAGATCTCCACGAGGGGTAGATCAGGTAAGATGTATTTTGACACTGAGAATAACAGCTCCTTTTATGTATTTGTGATGAGTAAAGTCATTACCAACACAAGGACTATAATCCCAACCATATTATGAAGGGAGATCATGGTTAGTCTTTGCGTTAGACTAAGCTGCCATTTGGATATTAGGAAAGTGGACCAAGACATAGTCAAGCAGTTTAATATAGAAGTGGGAAGAATAAAAAAATCAGCCTAATTGTCAGTGAAATGCAATTAAAATTTAGATTGCAGGGCGCCTAGATGGCTCAGTCAGTTAAGCGTCCGACTCTTGGTTTTGGCTCTCAGGTGGTGACCTCATGGTCTCATGAGTTCAGGCCCCACATTCTGGCTCTGTGCTGTGCTGGCAGTGCAAAGCCTGCTTAGGATTCTTACCTTCTCTCTGTCCCTCCCCCAACTCATGCTGTCTCTGTCTCTCTCAAATAAACTTTAAAAAAAAAAAAATAGGGGCACCTGGGTGGCTCAGTCCATTAAGCGTCTGCTTTCCTCAGGTGACATGATCTCATGGTTTATGGGTTCGAGCCCTGCATCGTAAGCCCAGAGCCTGGAGCCTGTTTGGGATTCTGTCTGTCCTTCTCTCTCTGCCCCTCCCCCATTCGTGTTCTGCCTCTGTCTCTCTCAAAAGTAAACATTAAAAAAAAGTTTTTTAATAAAAAAGTAAAATAATAAAATTTAGATTTCGAAATCAAAAAGACTGATAGATAACTCAGTTTTGGCTACAGCTATGAGGAAAGAAATGTATTCACATCATGTTGGTGGGAAGGTAAAATTAGTACAGCTTTTCTGAAGGGGAAGTTTTGGAATATTGCTCAAAATTTAAAAACTTTTGACCTAGAAATCCCACTTGATGCAATTTATCTTACATACTTCTCCTAAGGAGATAATTAGACAATTGCACAGTTATACTACATAATTGCATAGAGATAACAGGTGCGGGAATGTAATGAGTTTTGAATATAATGGCCAAAAAAAAAAAAAAAAAAAAAAAGGGAAGCAACCTAAAATATTCTAGTTAATATGGAATTTGCAAATACATCAGCATTTTTTAATTGATGAAACACAAGCCATAAGAGGGAAAATTTTGTTGCCCAAAAAGACATCAGACACCTAATACTGTGCATAAAGAACAGCAGGTTGTAGAATGCCATGGTCCGTCCTATTCATACAGAATTGTAGATGTATTCTATTTTTGTTTGTGTCTGTATTGAGAAATATTTGGAATGATGTTTATTAAATTAACTATGGTTTCTTTTTGGGGTAGGATTTAAGGTGTTTCTTTTTTAGTATTTTTCTGTTAACATTTCCAACAGTGATTATCTTTACAAATAGAAAAAACACCTAAAATATTATTTGGAAACTGTTATGGTGGTATTAGATATAGAGGTTAGTGGTACCACTCGTTATTTTACCTCCAGCTTTTTTTTTTTTTTTTTTTAAGTTTATTTTTAGAGGGAGAGAGAGCAAGTGAGCACACATGCCCATAGGTGCAGGAGCAGGGCAGAGAGAGAGGGACAGAGAATCCAGGAACCCCTGCCTCCAGGTTCTGACAAAGCTAAATGGGGATAAAAGGTTTGGTTTATTAATGGCTCCAGACAAGCTCCCAGTACCCTACAAAATGCAGAATTTTTTGGTATCAGCTAAATTGGAGAATGCTTTTTAAAACTTTGCAGTTGTGGGGCGCCTGGGTGGCTCAGTCTCAGTCAAGTGTCTTGACTCTTGATTTCAGCTCAGGTCATGATCTCAGGGTTATGGGATCAAGCTCTGCTTTGGTCTCCTTGCTGAGCCCGGAGCCTGCTGAAGATTCTCTCCTTCTGCCCCTCTTCCCCACTCATGTACACTCTCTTCTCTCTAAAATAAAAATCCCACAAACAACCCACTTTGCTGTTGTATGTAGTATATATTCTGAAAAGTGTATGTTAATATATATTTTCATTGTCAATCTGAATGCATCTTAGGGGACCTAAGAAAGTACAGGTAATTTAATATAGAGAGAAATTTTCCTAAATCTGATATTCCCTGATTTCTTTTCTGAATCACATTGTTTCAAGTGGAATTCTCCTATAATGAGAAATTCCACAAGCTCTTAGATATCAATGGCTATGCTTTGATGGAACCAGATTTGTAAAAGGCATCACCATAACTGAACACCAAAAACGATATCAACCCTTTTTCCCAAAGACTTTAGAACTGTCCCCCCACTTTTTTTTTTTTTTTAAGTTTACTTATTTTGAGAGAGAGAGAGAGCGGGGAAAGGTCAGAGAGATGGTGGGGGGGAGAATCCCAAGCAGGCTCCACACTGTCAGCACAGAGCCCAATGTGGGGCTTGAACCCACAAACTGTGTGATCATGACCTGAGCTGAAACCAAGAGTCGGATGCTTAACAGACTGAGTCACCCAGGTGCCCCCAGAAAACCTTTTTTTTAATGTTTTTATTTTAATTCCAGTTATATTAGTTTCACATGTACAGTATAGCAATTGATCAATTTCATACATCACCTGGTGCTCACCGCCACACATGCATTCCTTAATCCCCATCATCTATTTACCCATTCCCTCACCCACCTTTCCTCTGGTAACTCTAAGTTGGCTCTCTGTAGTTAAGAATCTGTTTTGTGATTTGTCTCTCTCTTTTTTTCCTCCTTTGTTAATTTTTATTTCTTAAATTACACAGGTGAGATCCTATGGTATTTGTCCTTTCTCTGACTTATTTTTCTTAGCATTATACTCTCCAGCTTTATGCATGTCATTGCTAATGGCAAGATTTCATTCTTTTTTATGGCTGAGTACTATTCCAGCGCGCGCACGCACACACACACACACACACACACCCTCACATCTTTATCCATTCATCAAGTGATAGACACTTGGGCTGTTTCCATTTCCTGGCTATTGTAAATACTCCTGCTACAAACAGGGGTGCATGTATCCCTTGGAATTAGTGTTTTTATATTCCTTGGGTAAATATCCAATAGAGTGATTGCTGGGTCATAGGGTAGTTCTATTTTTAACTTTTTGAGGACCCTCTATACTGTTTTCCACAGTGTGTGTACCAGTTTGCATTCCTACCACAGTGCACAAGGGTTGTTTTTCTCTACATTCTTGCCAACACCAGTTGTTTCTTATGTTGTTGATTTTAGCCAATATGACAGGTGTGAGGTGATACCTCATTGTAGTTTTGATTTGTTTTTCCCTGATGGTAAGTGATGGTGAACATCTTTTCATGTATCTGTTGGCCATCTATAGGTCTTCTTTGGAGAAATGTCTGTTCATGTCTTCTGCCTGTTTTTTGTTTTAATTTTTTTGTTTGTTTATTTAGTTTTTGAGAGAGAGAGAAAGACAGAGCATGAGTGGCGGAGGGGCAGAGAGAGAGGGAGACACAGAATTGGAAGCAAGTTCCAGGCTCTGAGCTGTCAGCACAGAGCCCAATGCAGGGCTCGAACTCGCGGACTGTGAGATCATGACCTGAGCTGAAGTCGGATGCTCACCTGACTGAGCCACCCAGGCACCCCTTCTGCCGGTTTTTTAATTGGATTATTGGCGGGGGGGGGGGGGGGGGTGTTGGGGTGTGTTGAGTTTTATAAGTTCTTTATATATTTTGGATACTAACCCTTTATCAGATAGGTTATTTGCAGATATCTTCTCCTGCATTTAGTAGGTTGCCTTTCAGTTTTGCGGATTGTTTCTTTTGCTGTGCAGAAGCTTTTTATTTTGATGTAATCCCAATATTTTATTTTTGTTTTTGTTTCCCTTGCCTCAGGAGACATGTGTAGAAAAAAATTGCTACGACCAATGTCAAAGAGGTTACTGCCTGTGTTCTTTTGTAGGATTTTTTATGGTTTTTAGAAAATCCTTTCAAAAGACAAACCTTTGGGTTTGTCTCTTGTGAAAAACAATTTGCTATTCTTTCTTTAGGGATGCATTTTCTGCTGTCCTGCCATGCTTCAGATTCTTCTGTTGTTGGCCCACCTTAGGACTTTTCAGTAGGCTTTTCCACTGAGCATATTGTATTGTCATCAAACAAGAGGTACCTACCCAAGCTCTGCATATTTCTCTTGATCTGCATTTTGAGACCTTCTACCCAGGGATGATGCTAAAATTAAAAGCAATAACAAAATCCCCCTGTTCAGCTGTTCCTGTTAAACAAAATCTTTTCTTGACAAACATCTTTAGAAGTGTTGTAGAGTGGCACAAATCCTGTTAGCTACATGGGCTTCCTCCCAAAGGGGCTTTCCCCAAAGTTATCACTCAGTTGGGCATTCTGAACTTCCAAAAATGAAGGATTCTCAGTATGAGAATATTTATTCGAGTGGTCAGCTTGAGTTTGTGATTTGAAATTGAGCAGAGTAGTTTTAAGTTAAAAACATTATTTCATTTTGAGACCAGTCAAGCTTATCTTCCATGCTTGGTTATGATTTGCGTTTTTGTAGATACATCCTAATAAGAAGTCTTTTGCTGTTAACACTGAAATTTGGTATGTTCCTGGCATTGTGCTGTGTACTTGATTTTGCATAGTGAAAGTTACTTGAATTCAAATGATTCTGTAGGACCTAATACATTTATTTCAGAAAAATCAAGTAATGGGGAAGGAAAAAATAATTCTTTTATAATTCATTATTGTAATACAAGCAGTTATTTTGGTATATTTCCAATTAACAATTTTCCCTGTGGATTTTTTCATAGCTGTAAACGAAGTATACATAGTCTTGGTACATTTTTTATTCAGTGGTACATCTCATACATTTTCCCACATGGCTAGTTTTCATAACCACTATTTTTAATGACTCTATTATACTCCAGTGTGGATGTTAGTTTACCTAATTTTTCCCCTGTGTTAGCCATCTTCTACTTTTTTCTAGTTTTTTTTTCTATTGTAAGTACTGTTGTGGTGAATTATATGTTCATCCTTGCAAGTTTTCCTTTTGCTAGTAATTTCCTTAGGATGGGTTCTCAGTATAATTACTTGTCAAAGGGAATGAGAATTTTAGTGGTCGATAACTGTTGCTAAAGTTTTTCTGTTTTTTTTTTTTTTTTTTTTTTTTTAACATAAGTAGGGGAGAGGGGTTTGGGGCGGGGGGGAGAGACTCTTAAGCAGGCTCCACGCTCAGCATGGAGCCTGACACGGGGCTCGAACCCATAACCCTGGGATCATGACCTGAGCTGATATCAAGAGTTGGACGCTCAACTGAGCACGTGGGCATCCCTCTAAAGTTCTTTTTAAGATGGGGAATATCAATACTAATTTGTATGTATGAGTGCTTTTATTTATTTATACTCTAAATGGTCATGATTCTGACTAGGGTTTTCTTCCATGTGTTCAAACTTTTTTCCTGCGCTATTATCCATCTCAGGGCTGTCCAATAGAATTTTCTGCAGTGACAGAAATATTGTTATCTTCCCTGTCCAGTATTGTAACCACATGCCACATGTGGCTGTTGAGCATTTGAAATGTGGTTAGTGACTAAGGAACAGAATTTCTAACATAAAAGTGTATAGCCACATGTGGCCAACAGCACCTTACTGGACAGCTCAGATTTAACTCATTTTGTGTTGTCAGAGCGTCTGCTCCTTTTCACTCTTCTACTTGGTTGAGTTTGCTCACTTGCATGCTGCTCCCCATCTCCATCCCTGGATTTTTACCTAAACTTGGCCTTTTTGAGGAGTTAGGGACAACATACACACTTTGCCCATTTAATGTTTTCTTTACAGACAGCGTTAGTGCAGACTTACTGCTGCCCTTATTTGATGTAGTCTGAAGACTAATCCAGTTCATTCTCTCCACTGTGAGAGAGAATCTTCCTCTATCTTCCTCTGTGATATGGTCATTACTAAATAATGCCATTCTTGTTAGACCATATGGTTTTATTCCCCATTAGTTGCTGGGTTTTCTTTCTACTATTAAGAGTTGGGGTTCTGGGTGGCTCAGTTGCTTGAGCATCTCTTGATTTAGGCTCAGGTCACGATCCCAGGGTCATGGAATTGAGCCCCGCATTGGGCTCCACACAGCATGGAGCCTGCTTGGGATTCTCTCCCTCCCTTTGCCCTGTCTCCCATTCACATGCTCTCTAAAATTAAAAAAAAAAAAAATTTTTTTTTTTAAAGTTTTGGCTTCCCAGACTAATGCTGATTCTGATGTGCATTCTGTTTAGCAGGGATGGTGAGAGAAGGTCAGCTCAATGGCTCGTCCACAGCACACAGTGAAGTAAGAGGTACACTATTTCCTGGTCTGTTTGTCAGTTTTCTTGGCAGGAAGTGTTTTCCTGGGGTTTGGTTAAGACCTTGGAGAATGACTTATTTCTCCTACCTGTTAAGGAGTCTGTATTTTCCTATCGAGTCTATCACAAGATTCCTAGTATCTGTGATGTCTTGTTTTCTGACGGGTTAAGCTGGACTTAAATATTTATCTGCAGCTTTAGATGTACACATCAGTTTTGTGAGACTTCATTTTATTCTCTTTTCTTTCTTTCCACAGACTGTAGAACATGAGAGGGCTAGAGAGATCATCACCATTAGACCAAACCGTCAGGCCTGACTGTGGAGAGTATTTAACAAGTAAACTTACAAGAACCCAACACAGCTCCGTGGAAGTACCAAAACCCAGCGGTTGAAGGTTGGGGGGGAGAGTTGGGGGTAGGGGGTGTTCCAGCTCAATCCTTCATGCCCACTGGTTCTTGATCTTCTGCGTCCTATTCCAGTTCAAGAATCCCCAAGTGACAGTGGGACCCAATGCAGCTCCCCCACCCCTGGGTGGACATGCCTGTGTCCACACAGATCAGTGCAACACCTCCACTGACCGTGGCTACAGCCCTGCATGAAGGACTTGGGATCTGGATGCCGTGGGACCGCCATGGCCTTTGTTGCAGTTTTGTACTCTATACTTGGTTTTTCAATTAAGCTCAATGGCTTTTTTAAAACATGACTCGAAGCTCTAGTTTTCTAGACCTTTTACAGTGTACAGTATTTTACATAACTGAGCTGTATTAAAAGCTTGTTCATTTACTTCCCAGGGCCCTGGCTCTACTTTTAGAGTCCCTTTAGAAAACAAACCTGCAGAGGCATTAGAGGAGCCTAGTTTTTGTCCCTTAATTTAAAAGTGCTCTCCTTTCACATTGAGGTGGGTGATCTTGTTCTCTGGACAACCATTCGTTACCAATTCTTGTTTTATTTCCCTTCGTACCACAAGGCCCAGAACCATAGTTAGCGTGATGTGAGATCTTAGCTTTAAATCCTATGTAAAAGAATTCCGAGACATAAAAGGCAATTTATTTATGAAATTTATTTTCTTATATAAATTATGTATTTCTCTGGGCAGACAGCCTTCACCTTATTGCACTAATAGCACATCTGTAATACCAAGCTACAGGACAAGTCTTAACAAGAGGTTTGTATTCTTCAATGTAGCACTTGTCTACCAGGCACTGTAGAGAGAAAGAAGAGGAAAAGGCAGGATCCGCTCAAGTGGAGAGTGGGGTGGGGGAGAGGGGCAACTCGTCTACCCTTCTGACAGTTGGTTTTCTCCCAGGAAAGGGAACATGCAAAGCTTACATCTGGAGTTTGGGAGCGGGTAAGAGTTGGAAGGCTGAGAAGCCCAGTGCAGCACTACAGCTCAGCTCCCTTTAATTTTGAGAAGCAGGAACTCCTTTCGTTCATTTGTAACAACTCACTCTGGCCTCTGCTGATGCTTTGAGGAAACAATGGGGATGGGGTCATCATCAGAATTAGCAGCAATTAAGAACAGGCCATACTCTGCCACAGTGTGGTGGGTATCATCTTGGTCCCCAGGGACCTGAAAGCTATGTATCCAAGGGAGAACCCAGAGTTGGCTCTGGAAGTTTCTTAACCTATTCGAGCTGGGACTTCAGACTGCTCGTTGTGCTCAGACATCCCTGTGACCGTACGAATTAGCAAAGCTCTGATGTTGGCTCTGCCGACCGCTGGCCAGAGCTATAGTGAGGCTGAGTGTGTAGGCAGAGTGAAGGGAATGCCTGGGGGGAGGGGGGCTATCAGGGAAGGGGGTGATGGGCAGTGACTGTAATATGATTAGGCCCTCCTTGCAGGTGGAGGCTGGGCTGCCAGGGAGTGGGGCAGGGGAGCTGCAGCCCCTGGAGCTCCCCTCACCCTGCCTCTGTACTACACTGAAGAGAAGTCGCTCACATACTCTAAAGCACATTCTTGATGCAGGGGGCGCTTTGGGGGAAGCAGTGATTTGGTTTTAGGCAAGAGCCACATTAAGCCTTCATGAGGGC